>NC_089841.1:102233514-102536964 GCF_035609145.1 Eleutherodactylus coqui
CTGACTCTGTCCCAGCCTCCACTAAATTCACCCAATGTGCCGTCAGGGAGATATAGTGGCCCTGCCCGACTGTGCTTGTCCACATGTCCGTTGTTAAGTGGACCTTGGCAGTAACCGCGTTGGTGAGGGCGCGTACAATGTTGCGGGAGACGTGGTCGTGCAGGGCTGGGACGGCACATCGGGAAAAGTAGTGGCGACTGGGAACTGAGTAGCGCGGGGCTGCCGCCACCATCATACCTTTGAAAGCCTCCGTTTCCACAACCCTATACGGCAGCATCTCCAGGCTGATAAATTTGGCTATTTGCACGTTTAACGCTTGAGCGTGCGGGTGCGTGGCGGCGTACTTGCGCTTTCGCTCCAACACTTGCGCTAGCGACGGCTGGACGGTGCGCTGTGAGACATTGGTGGATGGGGCCAAGCACAGCGGAGGTGAGGGTGTGGGTGCAGGCCAGGAGACGGTAGTGCCTGTGTCCTGAGAGGGGGGTTGGATCTCAGTGGCAGGTTGGGGCACAGGGGGAGAGGCAGCGGTGCAAACCGGAGGCGGTGAACGGCCTTCGTCCCACCTTTGGGGTGCTTGGCCATCATTTGTCTGCGCATGCTGGTGGTGGTGAGGCTGGTGGTGGTGGCTCCCCGGCTGATCTTGGCGCTACGAAGGTTGCACACCACTGTTCGTCGGGCGTCTGAAAAACTGCCACACCTTTGAGCACCTCGGCCTCTGCAGGGTGGCATGGCGCGAGGGGGTGCTTTGGGAAACAGTTGGTGGATTATTCGGTCTGGCCCTGCCTCTACCCCTGGCCACCGCACTGCCTCTTGCAACCTGCCCTGCTGCTGCACTTGCCTCCCCCTGTGAAGACCTGTCCTCAGTAGGCGTAGCAAACCAGGTGGGGTCAGTCACCTCATCGTCCTGCTGCTCTTCCTCCGAATCCTCTGTGCGCTCCTCCCTCAGACTTACTCCAATTACTACTACCTGAGTGATAGACAACTGTGTCTCATCGTCATCGTCCTCCTCACCCACTGAAAGCTCTTGAGACAGTTGTCGGAAGTCCCCATCCTCATCCCCCGGACCCCAGGAACTTTCCAAAGGTTGGGCATCGGTCACGACAAACTCATCCGGTGGGAGAGGAACCATTGCTGGCCATTCTGGGCAGGGGCCCGGGAACAGTTCCTGGGAGTCTGCCTGCTTCTTAGAATGTGTCATTGTAATGGAGTGAGGAGGCTGGTAGGAAGGAGCAGCAGCAGCCAGAGGATTCAAAGTTGCAGCAGTGGACGGCGCAGAACTCTGGGTGGTCGATAGATTGCTAGATGCACTTTCTGCCATCCACGACAGGACCTGCTCACACTACTCATTTTCTAATAAAGGTCTACCGCAATTGTGAGAAGAATGTGGGGACGCCAGAAACGTGCCTCTCTCCTAATCCTGCAGCAGTCAGCTGCGATACACCTGGATCAGGAGCTCAGCCTGTGCCCACACCCTGACTTGGGCCTCCGCGTCCTGGGCCGCGTCCACGTCCTCTAGGCCTACCCCTACCCCTCAGCATGGTGTATTACCAGTAGTGCAGAAACAGAACGCTGTAATTAAATGTGCCGCTTATTGGCCTGTGGTTGGAGGCTGACTTCGCTTACGGAACGCACAGCAGAGCAGGAAAGAATTTTGCGCAAGCCTGCTGTAACACTTAGCTGGCTGCATGTGAATTAGGACAACTACCCCCAGCAGAGACCCAGTACACTTGTGGACAGGAATACAGCGGTGATGTAAGAGGCAACACAGTGGCAGGAAAGAATTTTGCGCAAGCCTGCTGTAACACTTAGCTGGCTGCGTATGAATTAGGACAACTACCCCCAGCAGAGACCCAGTACACTTGTGGACAGGAATACAGCGGTGATGTAAGAGGCAACACAGAGGCAGGAAAGAATTTTGTGCAAGCCTGCTGTAACGCTTAGCTGGCTGCGTATGAATTAGGACAACTACCCCCAGCAGAGACCCAGTACACTTGTGGACAGGAATACAGCGGTGATGTAAGAGGCAACACAGAGGCAGGAAAGAATTTTGCGCAAGCCTCCTGTAACACTTAGCTGGCTGCGTATGAATTAGGACAACTACCCCCAGCAGAGACCCAGTACACTTGTGGACAGGAATACAGCGGTGATGTAAGAGGCAACACAGAGGCAGGAAAGAATTTTGCGCAAGCCTGCTGTAACACTTAGCTGGCTGCGTATGAATTGGGACAACTACCCCCAGCAGAGAACCAGTACACTTGTGGACAGGAATACAGCGGTGATGTAAGAGGCAACACAGAGGCAGGAAAGAATTTTGCGCAAGCCTGTTGTAACACTTAGCTGGCTGCGTATGAATTAGGACAACTACCCCCAGCAGAGACCCAGTACACTTGTGGACAGGAATACAGCGGTGATGTAAGAGGCAACACAGAGGCAGGAAAGAATTTTGCGCAAGCCTGCTGTAACACTTAGCTGGCTGCGTATGAATTAGGACAACTACCCCCAGCAGAGACCCAGTACACTGAGGACGGTCACAGGCAGCCCAAATAGATTTTTCTTCCCAAATGTTTTTGGAAAGGCCCACTGCCCATATACACTAAATATGTCTTCTGTCCCTGCCTCACCACTACTGGCCCTGGACACTGTAAAATTACTGCAGGACGCAATGCTCTGCACGGCCGATATACAAAAAAAAAAAAATGTGCAACACTGCAAAAAGCAGCCTCCGCACTACTGCACACGGTTAGATGTGGCCCTAAGAAGGACCGTTGGGGTTCTTGAAGCCTAAAATAACTCCTAACGCTCTCCCTATAGCAGCTCCGGCACCAGCAGCACTGTCCCTGATCTCTGTCAGAATGCATCTGTGGCGAGCCGTGGGAGGGGCCGATTTATATACTCGGGTGACACCTGATCTCGCCAGCCACTCACTGCAGGGGGGTGGTATAGGGCTTGAACGTCGCAGGGGGAAGTTGTAATGCCTTCCCTGTCTTTCTATTGGCCAGAAAAGCGCGCTAACATCTCAGAGATGAAAGTGAAAGTAACTCGAACATCGCGTGGTACTCGTCTCGAGTAACAAGCAGCTCGAACACGCTAATACTCGAACGAGTATCAAGCTCGGACGAGTACGTTCGCTCATCTCTATTAAGGAGTTAAAGTCAAAATTGTGTTCAGTAATATGCCCTCCAGAAGGCTCCCAATGCAGCCAAATCCCCCCAAATTGCCGGTGAATACAGCCACACATTTGGGTAACAATTTGCTCCTCCCAAAAATTGGTAAAAATGATGGACAGTAGTGTAGGAGTTCATTGTAGCTTTCACTGAAAACCAAAGAAAACCCATATAGAGTCGCACAGATCAAAAATTGTGCCAAGGAAGATAGCAGGCGTGCTGCTTATTTTAAAATCAATGTCATACATTTTACAAATTCTGCAAGGTGAAAACAACACTCAAGCATGGGCCTGCCCCTAAGGAACAGATATGCAGCTACCAAACATTTTGCTACGGAAGACAGCAGATGGGCTGCTTGTTTAAAAAGCAATGCCATATGGTTTGAAAGGTAAACAGAAAAGCCAAGCATGGGCTTTCTCAAAGGAAAAGCTGTGGAGTTACAGCTGTTTCTTGTACTTTAGAAAACTTTTGTTATGAGAAAAGAAGGAGGAAACATGGTGGAAGAAGGAAAGCAGCAGCAGTTCCCCTGCCACCAGCAGCAACAGTACCTTGAGGTCACAGCGTGCTCTTTGATATAAATCTATTCTTAATTATATGCATGTATAAATTGCCAGCTCGCTAACTAATCAGTGGAATCTGCCACAGGGGTGCAGAAACCAGGTAAAATCCATGCCTGATTCATGAGCCGCAGAGCTGGGATCCATTGTGGATGTATACCCATGGCCCTGGGAAAATGCTGTGCTCAAGCTGCTTAATAGTCTGTCCTGTTAGTGTTGCATTTTGAGGTTCCTCTCCATTGCTAGAATGAGATTAGTCCTTTTGGCCTTGTAGCGGGGATCAAGGAGGTTAGCCACCCAGTAATCATCTGATGTTTTGATACGGACTATGCAATGGTCCTTCTACAAGCACTGCAGCATGAAAGCACTCATATGCCTCAAAGTACCTAAGGGTGATGTCCCACATTCCTTGAGGTGAGTGAAAGAAAAAAACTGGTATTTAGGCACTGCTCTCCAATAAATGTCTTAAGACAATTGGAGAAATTATCCAACTTGTCTTTTAATAAATCAATTTTGAACCAGCAGATATGCATTTCGGGGAGCGACCCTTCATCAGGCAGCTCACCAACTATACACATATTAGATGTATGATTTTATACAAACATATATGTACACCTATGGGTGCACACATGTGTTCACATTATATATAGCTTTATTACTACCGATTTGAATAACTGTTAATTTATATTATTCTTATCATTATTGTTCATTTACCATTCATTTTTAGCAACTTTCCATATATTTTCTTTCACATCCATGCACACTCCATATATTCATGCCACTCTGGGGCTATTCAGTTCATCCATAGATCCAACAGTTATTTCCTTGTACTTCCCAGCCCCTGCCTTCCCCTGCAATAAGTACCCTCCATCTCACATAATTTCATCTGCCCACAGCGACACTACTGATCGGCACACCCCCTGCCAGCCCCCCTACTGCGCACGCTCCGTCCTCGGCTCAATACTATTGACACACTCCCTTTCGGGTCTCTCACTTTGCAAGCTCTGTCCCTTACCATAGCTCTATCCTCTCCTTCCCCTATCCTGCGTCTGTACATTGATCTGTGTTAGTCCACCATCAGACTGCGCATGTGTCAACTTGCCATTTCTGCATTTATAAAGCTTAGTATCCCAGGTCATCTCCTCCCTACCATTTTTCCAGGTGCTCCTAGTCCTGGCATTCAACGCCTTCTGGTATGATATGTCCCATATTCCTTCTATTCTTTTCTAATTTGTTTCATTTTTCACCCGCTCATCTTTTTTCCTTTGCTCTGCTTGTGTTCTCTTTATTCTTGTACATCTTTATACCCTCTTCATTCTGCCTTTGCCCCCCTTGCTTTTCTCTCCAGGTACCACCAGCGCTTTTGGGTCCATATCCCCCAGCCCCAAGAGTGATGGTAAGTCCTATTATCACTCCCTTCTTTCAGCCCAACCGCATACATTTTTTACAATATGGCTTGGCTTGTTCTGCACACATGCAGTGCACACATATATTACATTGTATAGTACCTATACACAGGTTCCACGTGCATGATTATTCCCTTTCCCTTTTTTTATTCATATTCATTCATATTTTATTCTTTTATTTCAGATGTATTGATTTCTTTTTCTCTATGCAAACTCCTTATTTTTATGCTACCATATGCTACATAGTCACTTGCCGCCCACTGTTTTAAAACAGTCTGTCAGTGGATATGTTTTTATTTTAAATTCATGCATTTTAAATAATTGCATTTTTATTATGCTCATTTTGTTCTTTTCAGATTTGCCATCACTTTATTATATGAGTATGTATTTGGCATTTTATTTCATCAGCATACATTTAACGCACAAATACAATAATTGCTCACATGTCAAACTGATGTATATATAATATCTACATTTGTTTATTGCTGCAGTTTCATGCCATGTGTCATTTGGGCTTTTATGTACTATTTATTGCATTTTTACTCGAACACTCGTTTATATTATGCATCTATTTGTCATATCACTCATTTGTTTTTATTATGTTTCTGCCCTTCCTCTGCCTTGTTTTCTTCTAATCTAACAATGCAATTGTTTCAATTATTTCTGATTATTTTTAATTATTTTCTATAAACTAGTTCTACCCAGCTTGGCTGATGAAGGGGTTAACCCCAAATGCGTATCTGCTGGTTTTAATTTGATTTAATAAAAGAGAAGTCAGATAATTTATCCCACTGTCTTATGACATTTATTGGAGAGCAGTGCCTAAATACCAGGTTTTTTTCCTTCACTCACTCCACTTGACCACCATTGCTGTATCCATCCGGTTGGTAGTGCCTTCTTAGTGTAATTCGGTCTACACACATTCAATTTTTTCTCAGCTCCTTTTGAGGTTTCTAAGCCGTGGACATCTGTGTGGATCCAAGACCCTTAACTTTACTGGGTTTGCTCCACCCATTCTCTCTCTCTCTCTTCGCACATTCCTTAGGGTCAGGCCTAAGAGTGTCTTCCAGCGGGTCCCTCCATACACATAAAATAGCTGAGGTTAGAGATAGATAAAAGGTACATTGCATAGCCCCCTCCCCTGCCTCTAGTCCTATGTTATCCCTTTCCTATTCCTTCTCTTGTTTCTGCTCTATATTTGTCCCATGGGTGGAGAACTGTGTTGAAGACATCCCCCATTCTTGCACAAAGCCACCTTCCATGTGGTGTTCAGTAATGGCAGATTGGCCAAACAGTTGGGAGATTGGTATCATTTTCCAGCAGGCAGACAAAACGGATGTTCATACTTTGGTTGCTTCCTCAAAACAAGCTAAAATGGCACACGTCTTTGATCCGCTGCCTTTCCACAGGTGTCAAGGGAGTCAACCTCTATACAGCATCTGCTAATGGCATACAGCATCTGGTACTCTATGATTGTTCTTTCTTGCTGGCTTAGCCTCTGCAACATATGGAACATGAAATTCCACTGTGTAGGTACGTCATCAATGGGGCAGTTGGGTGGAAGTTTGAATTGTTGCTGCACCTCCACCAGACGAGAGTCTGCTGGTGTGAATACCAAATGTGCAAGCACATTTCCCTGGCCGTTTCCACCACTTTCGCTGTATGTCTACACTACCGTAGGTATATCAGTTTTAAGGTAGTGTTTTGGTATTTACCATGTGGAGGTCGGATTTTGTCACATACAGATATTTGTGCTGATGTGCAGCAAATCACAATGAGGTAATTATCTTGGAAGATTTTAATTATCCGAATTAAAACTGGGAAACCGAAACATGTGGATCTCTTAAATGTAACAAGTTTCTTTCAATAAATAAAGATAATTACCTTACCCAATTTGTTCAGGAGCCAACTTGAGAGATGGCCAATTTGGACTTAACCCCTTAGTGACCAAGCCTGTTTGCGCCTTAATGACGAGGCCAAATTTTGCAAATCTGACACGTGTCACTTTAGCATGGAAAAACACCATAAAGGTTTTGCATATCCAAGCGATTCTGACATTGTTTTTTCGCCATATGTTGTACTTCATTTAGGTGGAAAAAAAAGACCGATAGAATTTGTGTTTATTTATTAAAAGCGCCAAAATTGGGAAAATTTTTTAAAAATCGTCATTTTTTCACATTTCCAACTGCAATATCTCAAATATGTGCAAACATAATATAGAAATTTTTGCTAAGATTTATATTTCCATCCGTTTACTTTATTTTGGAAAAACTTTCGTTTTTTTTTTTTTTAAATTAGGATTTGCACCCCAGAATGGATACCCCTGTTTCTCCCGTTCTCAGAAACATACCCATTGTGGCCCTAATCGTATGTCTGGATGCACAATGGGGCCCAAAATGAAAGGAGCAACCGGTGGCTTTCGGAACAGAAATTTTGCTTGATGGAGATTTAGTCCCTATTGCCCACTTGTAGAGCCCTTGAGTGACCAAAACGATGGAGAACGCCCACAAGTGACCCCATTTTGAAAAGTAGACCCCTTAACGAATTTATCTAGGGGTACGATGACTTTTTTGACTTCACAGTTTTTGAATGAATCTAAGCCAAGCCGAAGGAAAAAAATTACGATTTTCATTTTTTTGGTAATTCTGTCATTTTAAAAGCAGTTTTTTTGTACAGCACATATATGAATGAAGACTTGCACCCCGAAATGGATACCCCTGTTTGTCCTGTGCTCAGAAACATACCCATTGTGGCCCTAGTATTACGTCTATATGCACAATGGGGCCCAAAATGAAAGGGGCAACCGGTGGCTTTCGGAACAGAAATTTTGCTTGATGGAGATTTAGTCCCCATTGCCCACTTGAAGAGCCATTGAGTGACCAAAACGATGGAGAACCCCCACAAGTGACCCCATTTTGAAAAGTAGACCCCCTAACGAATTTATCTAGGCGTATGATGACTTTTTTGACTTCACAGTTTTTGAATGAATCTAAGCCAAGCAGAAGGAAAAAATTATGATTTTCATTTTTTTGGCAATTGTGTCAATTTAAAAACTGGTTTTTTTTGGACAGTGTACATAGGAATGAAGACGTTCACCCCAAAATGGAAACCCCCATTTGTCCCGTGTTCAGAAACATACCCATTGTGGCCCTAATCTACTTAAAGGAAACATAGCTAGGCCTATAATGGAAGGAGCACCCATTGGATTTCAGGGTACAACGGAATAAATTCCAGTCCCCATTGCCCACTTGTAGAGCCATTGAGCGGCCAAAACGATAGAGAACCCCCACAAATGACCCCATTTTGAAAACTAGACCCCTTAACGAATTCATCTAGGGGTGTACTGCATATTTTGACCCCAAACTATTTGAATGAATCTAAGCAAAGCAAAAGGAAAAAATTACGATTTTCATTTGTTTGGCAATTTTGTCAATTTAAAAACTGTTATTTTTGTACATTGTACATAGGAATGAAGACGTTCACCCCAAAATGGATACCGCCATTTGTCCTGTGTTCAGAAACATACCCATTGTGGCCCTAATCTACTTACAGGACACATGGCTAGGCCCATAATGGAGGGAATGCCCGCTGGATTTCAGGGCAGAACTGAATAAATTCCAGGCCCCATTGCCCACTTATACAGAAAAAAAATTGACTTCCTAAAAATAATCCCTCCCCCCTCCCCCCCCCCCCCGCCATCCCCATTTTTTGGCATTCCCTAAATATTAGATAAAGGTGATAATATAAACTGCGTTTTATGTCCGAAGACAGGGGTAATTACGGAGGCTGCTTGGGATGGGCACATGGGGCAAGAAAACCGGGTATCCCCCCCCCTCCTCTCATGTATTTTGGGGGGTATTTCGTAACCTCAGTGGCGGGTATGGGGTGTAAAAAGTGGCGCTCTGTGAGGCTTTGTAATTTTGCTGCGGTGCGGCGGTCTCACAGAGAAGGCGCTCAACAAGCTGCTCCTGGAACTGCAGGAAGGCGAGCGTTCCCGGGGCTTTTTGTAAATTACGTATTACAGGTAGCGGTCTGAATAATGCCGTGCTCACGCGGCCGTATGCAGAATCCGCTTGTGGAGGCCCGCAGCGGATCCCAGCTGTGAGCCTGGCTGTGACTCTGCGTACGGCCGCGTAATGTACTGCGCATAACTGCCTACTCACACAGGCGGTCATGCGCAGTACACCGTTGTTTGTTTTTATTTCCCGCGCCGTCGCTTAGAGATGACCCGGGTACCTGCAGCCTGTACACAATGTGTTGGCATATCGGCTGCGGGTATATCCGCGGTCACAGAGCACAATGGGCTCTAGGTCGCGGATATCCGCAGTAAAATATAACATGCCGTGTTCTGTTTCTGCGAGTGGATTACGTAATTCCGACCCGCTAATTGGGGGGAATTGTGTAATCCAATGCTTGCGATTGATCTGTGGATTACCGCTGATGAAGCCCATGCAGAACCCGTAATTCCTCTCCGGTCATGTGTGACCGGCCTAATGTTAGATCGCTACTTTATCACGTGACCGGGGACCGCTCAGCGAGGCCACCGGTCACTGCTCCAAGCACTCAGCCACCGTTAGTCGCTGGGAGCAAGGAGATTTAAAATTTCCTGGGCTCCCCGGCTCCTGCGAATGTGTCCGGCATTTTGCCGGCGGGCGCATGTGCAGCAGCCGGAAGGGTCCATGGAGGATAATCGCATCTGGATTCAAATGCGAAAGCCTCCGAGAAGATGTTTGATCTCCCCCCCACTGATCGCATCGGTAAGGGGAGATGAAACTGCCACTTTTTTAAGAACTTTTACGTGATCGCCAATATGCATTGGATAACGGTGATCACGTGACGAAGAACCGCATACCGCAGCTCCCCGTGACATCTCCAGGCTCTTGGCTACCTTTGGTAGCCAGCAGCAGGGAGATTTTAAATTTCTTGGGCAATCTTTCACTTTTGCGCATGCGTCCGCCATCATGCTGACGGGCGCCTGCGCCGAAGCTGGGGTAAGGTCCACGGATCAACATCCCACCAGGGAACAAATCCGGGACCTTGGGTACGTAATTTCATCCCCCCTTACGGATACGATGCGTAAGGGGAGATGAAACTTTAACTTTTTAAACTTTTTTTAACTTTTAACTTTTTTTTTTTTTTTTTTACTTTTTAACTTTATATGATCACCGTTATCTGATGGATAACAGTGATCATATGACTGGAAACCGCATACAGCGGTCCCCAGTCATATCTCCCTGCACTCGGCTAACTGTGACAGCCGGGGGCAGGGAGATTTTGAATTTGCCGGGCTCGCCGGCTTCTGCGCATACGCGCCACATTGGCACATCGCAGAAGCCAGCGGGGGGTCCTGACACTGGCCGGAGGACATCGGCGGACCTGAGGTGAGTATTTTCACCTCTACTCATGGATCCGAGTATTTTCACCTCTACTCATGGATCCGATCTTTTTTTACACTTTTTTTCACTTTTCCGCTATCGTCGTTATCCATTGGATAACGACGATCGCGGTACTGGGGACCGCTCACCGCGGTCCCCGCTGATATCTCCTGCATCCCGGCTACCTACAGGAGCCGGGAGCCAGGAGATTTTAAATTTCCCGCACCGCCGGGCCTTCTGCGCATGCGGCTGACATAATGCCGCCTGGCGCGCATGCGCAGAAGGACGGCTACGGGGCCTGAAGCATCGGGACTGCGGGGAGCCATGCCGCGGACCTCGGTAAGTAATTTCAGCTGCTCCGATGGATCCGATCCATCAGAGCAGCTGAATCTTTAACTTTTTTTGCAGTTTTGTTTACTTTTTTGCGATCGGCGCTATCCATTGCATAGCGCCGATCGCAATGCCGGGGGGGGGGGGGGGGTCCGAACAGCCCGGGATGACAGCTCCATGCTGTTAGCTACCTGCGGACACCGACAGCATGGAGCTGTCACGTCCACAGCCCAAGGGGCTTTATTCTCTACAGGACACATGTTTTTACGTCCTCAGAGAATAAAGCCCACTTTGGGAGGACGTAAAAACACTATGGGCTGGTCGTTAAGGGGTTAATATTAACCAACGGACCTGACAGAATAACAGGTATGCAAGTTGGGGGTACCTAGGAAATAGCGACAAGAATATAATACATTTTAACTTGTGTTTCAAGAGAAAGTTTTTATTGGGGAGCTACAAAAATACCAAACTTTAGAAATGCAAAGTTTGATCAGCTCAGAGACGCACTTAACCTTATTGACTGAGACGATGTTCCCAGAAAAAAATGTACAGGCAATAAATGAGAAATGTTTAAAAACTTACTCTGAGAGGTTCATACCTTACAGGAATAAAATGGATAAGAGGAGGAGAAAACTAATGATGCTCAATCGGGATGTAAAGAGGGCAATAAACAGCAAAAAGAAAGTTTTTTTAAACTACAAAAGCAAGAAGTCAGCGAAGAAGCACTAAAATCCTATAAGAAAAAATATATTATGTTAAAAAACAGATAGGAGCAGCAAAGGTGGAGACAAAGAGGTTTACTGACAAAGAAAGTAAAACTAATCCTAAATAGAGATGAGCGAACGTACTCGTCCGAGCTTGATACTCGTTCGAGTATTAGCGTGTTCGAGATGCTCGTTACTCGAGACGAGTACCACGCGATGTTCGAGTTACTTTCACTTTCATCTCTGAGACGTTAGCGCGCTTTTCTGGCAAATAGAAAGACAGGGAAGGCATTACAACTTCCCCCTGCGACGTTCAAGCCCTATACCACCCCCCTGCAGTGAGTGGCTGGCGAGATCAGGTGTCACCCGAGTATATAAATCGGCCCCTCCCGCGGCTCGCCACAGATGCATTCTGTCATAGTTCAGGGACAGTGCTGCTGGTGCCGGAGCTGCTATAGGGAAAGCGTTAGGAGTTATTTTAGGCTTCAAGAACCCCAACGGTCCTTCTTAGGGCCACATCTAACCGTGTGCAGTAGTGTGGAGGCTGCTTTTTGCAGTGTTGCACTTTTTTTTTTTTTTTGTATATCGGCCGTGCAGAGCATTGCGTCCTGCAGTAATTTTACATTGTCCAGGGCCAGTAGTGGTGAGGCAGGGACAGAAGACATATTTAGTGTATATAGGCAGTGGGCCTTTCCAAAAACATTTGGGAAAAAAAATCTATTTGGGCTGCCTGTGACCGTCCTCAGTGTACTGGGTCTCTGCTGGGGGTAGTTGTCCTAATTCATACGCAGCCAGCTAAGTGTTACAGCAGGCTTGCGCAAAATTCTTTCCTGCCTCTGTGTTGCCTCTTACATCACCGCTGTATTCCTGTCCACAAGTGTACTGGGTCTCTGCTGGGGGTAGTTCTCCTAATTCATACGCAGCCAGCTAAATGTTACAGCAGGCTTGCGCAAAATTCTTTCCTGCCTCTGCTGTGCGTTCCGTAAGCGAAGTCAGCCTCCAACCACAGGCCAATAAGCGGCACATTTAATTACAGAGTTCTGTTTCTGCACTACTGGTAATACAGCATGCTGAGGGGTAGGGGTAGGCCTAGAGGACGTGGACGCGGGCGAGGACGCGGAGGCCCAAGTCAGGGTGTGGGCACAGGCCGAGCCAGTGCGGTGGCCAGGGGTAGAGGCAGGGCCAGACCGAATAATCCACCAACTGTTTCCCAAAGCGCCCCCTTGCGCCATGCCACCCTGCAGAGGTCAAGGTGCTCTACGGTGTGGCAGTTTTTCACAGAGACGCCTGACGACCGACGAACAGTGGTGTGCAACCTTTGTCGCGCCAAGATCAGCTGGGGAGCCACCACCACCAGCATGCGCAGGCATATGATGGCCAAGCACCCCACAAGGTGGGACAAAGGCCGTTCACCGCCTCCGGTTTGCACCACTGCCTCTCCACTGTGCCCCAACCTGCCACTGAGATCCAACCCCCCTCTGAGGACACAGGCACGAGTGCCTACCGGCCTGCACCCACACCCTCACCTCCGCTGTCCTCGGCCCCATCCAGCAATGTCTCTCAGCGCAGCGTCCAGACATCGCTAGCGCAACTGTTTGAGCGCAAGCGCAAGTACGCCGCCACGCACCCGCACGCTCAAGCGTTAAACGTGCACATTAGCCAAATTGATCAGCCTGGAGATGCTGCCATATAGGCTTGTGGAAACGGAGGCTTTCAAAAGCATGATGGCGGCGGCGGCCCCGCGCTACTCGGTTCCCAGTTGCCACTACTTTTCCCGATGTGCCGTCCCAGCCCTGCACGACCACGTTTCCCGCAACATTGTACGCGCCCTCACCAACGCGGTTACTGCCAAGGTCCACTTAACAACAGACACGTGGACAAGCACAGGCGGGCAGGGCCACTATATCTCCCTGACGGCACATTGGGTGAATTTAGTGGAGGCTGGGACAGAGTCAGAGCCTGGGACCGCTCACGTCCTACCCACCCCCAGAATTGCGGGCCCCAGCTCGGTGCTGGTATCTGCGGCGGTGTATGCTTCCTCCACTAAACCACCCTCCTCCTCCTCCTCCAACGCAACCTCTGTCTCACAATCAAGATGTGTCAGCAGCAGCACGTCGCCAGCAGTCGGTGTCGCGCGGCGTGGCAGCACAGCGGTGGGCAAGCGTCAGCAGGCCGTGCTGAAACTACTCAGCTTAGGAGAGAAGAGGCACACGGCCCACGAACTGCTGCAGGGTCTGACAGAGCAGACCGACCGCTGGCTTGCGCCGCTAAGCCTCCAACCGGGCATGGTCGTGTGTGACAACGGCCGTAACCTGGTGGCGGCTCTGCAGCTCGGTAGCCTCACGCACGTGCCATGCGTGGCCCATGTCTTTAATTTGGTGGTTCAGCGCTTTCTGAAAAGCTACCCACACTTGTCATACCTGCTCGGAAAGGTGCGCCGGGTCAGCGCACATTTCCGCAAGTCCAAGATGGACGCTGCCACCCTGCGGACCCTGCAACATCGGTTTAATCTGCCAGTGCACCGACTGCTGTGCGACGTGCCCACACGGTGGAACTCTACGCTCCACATGTTGGCCAGACTCTATGAGCAGCGTAGAGCTATAGTGGAATACCAACTCCAACATGGGCGGCGTAGTGGGAGTCAGCCTCCTCAATTCTTTGCAGAAGAGTGGGCCTGGTTGGCAGACATCTGCCAGGTCCTTGGAAACTTTGAGGAGTCTACCCAGATGGTGAGCGGGGATGCTGCAATCATTAGCGTCACCATTCCTCTGCTATGCCTCTTGAGTAGTTCCCTGCAAAGCATAAAGGCAGACGCTTTGCGCTTGGAAACGGAGGCGTGGGAAGACAGTATGTCGCTGGATAGTCAGAGCACCCTCATGTCTATATCTCAGCGCGTTGAGAAGGAGGGGGAGGAGCATGAGGAGGAGGGGGAAGAGACAGCTTGGCCCACTGCTGAGGGTACCCATGCTGCTTGCCTGTCATCCTTTCAGCGTGTATGGCTGGAGGAGGAGGAGGAGGATCCTGAAAGTGATCTTCCTAGTGAGGACAGCCATGTGTTGCGTACAGGTACCCTGGCACACATGGCTGACTTCATGTTAGGATGCCTTTCTCGAGACCCTCGCGTTACACGCATTCTGGCCACTACGGATTACTGGGTGTACACACTGCTCGACCCACGGTATAAGGACAACCTTTCCACTCTCATACCCGAAGAGGAAAGGGGTTCGAGAGTGATGCTATACCACAGGACCCTGGCGGACAAACTGATGGTAACATTCCCATCCGACAGCGCTAGTGGCAGTAGGTGCATTTCCGCGGGCCAGGTAGCAGGGGAGGCGCAGAGATCAAGCAGCATGTACAGCGTAGGCAGGGGAACATTCTCCAAGGCCTTTGCCAGCTTTATGGCTCCCCAGCAAGACTGTGTCACCGCTCCCCAGTCAAGGCTGAGTTGGCGGGAGCACTGTAAAAGGATGGTGAGGGAGTACGTAGCCGATCGCACGACCGTCCTCAGTGACGCCTCTGCCCCCTACAACTATTGGGTGTCGAAGCTGGACACATGGCCTGAACTCGCGCTGTATGCCCTGGAGGTGCTTGCTTGTCCTGCGGCTAGCGTCTTGTCAGAGAGGGTGTTTAGTGCGGCTGGGGGAATCATCACGGATAAGCGTACCCGCCTGTCAACCGACAGTGCCGACAGGCTTACACTCATCAAGATGAACAAAGCCTGGATTTCCCCAGACTTCTCTTCTCCACCAGCGGACAGCAGCGATACCTAAGCAATACGTAGGCTGCACCCGCGGATGGAAGCATCGTTCTCTATCACCATCAAAAACGGGGACCTTTTTGCTTCATCAATCTGTGTATTCTATTCATCTTCCTCCTCCTGCTCCTCCTCCTGAAACCTCACGTAATCACGCCGAACGGGCAATTTTTCTTAGGCCCACAAGGCTCAGTCATATAATTTTTGTAAACAATTTTTATACGTTTCAATGCTCATTAAAGCGTTGAAACTTTCACCTGAACCAATTTTTATTTTAACTGGGCTGCCTCCAGGCCTAGTTACCAATTAAGCCACATTAACCAAAGCGATTAATGGGTTTCACCTGCTCTCTTGGTTGGGCATGGGCAATTTTTCTGAGGTACATTAGTACTGTTGGTACACCAATTTTTGGGGGCCCTCGCCTACAGTGTAATCCAATTAATTTTTTGCCCACCTGCATTAAAGCTGACGTTACATCAGCTGTGATGGGCAATGCAATGGGATATATTTATGTACCACCGGTGGCTTCCTGGCACCCACCCATGCTGTGGGTCCACAGGGAGTTGTAACTGCATGTGTCCACTTCTAAAGAACCCTAGTCTGACTGGGGCATGCAGTGGGGGCCAAAGCCCACCTGCATTTAATCGGACATTACCTCAGCTGTGATGGGCACTGCAATGGGATACATTTATGTACAGCCGGTGGGTTCCAGGGAACCACCCATGCTGTGGGTGCACACGGAATTCCCATTGCGGAGTTGTACCTGCCTGTGACTATTTATAAAAAAACGCGGTCTGACTGGGGCATGCAGACACCTTGACAGAATGAATAGTGTGTGGCACATAGGTTCCCCATTGCTATGCCCACGTGTACAGCTCCTGATGGCGGTGGCACAGGATTATATTTCTCATGGCTTCTGTACAGCATTGTGGGCTATCGCCCCGCCCCTTTTAAAGAGGGTCGCTGCCTAGCCGTGCCAACCCTCTGCAGTGTGTGCCTGCGGTTCCTCCTCATGGCAGACGCACTTATAAAAAGACATGAGGGTGGTGTGGCATGAGTGCAGCTGAAGGCTGGGCAGGGACACTTTGGTGTGCGCTGTGGACACTGGGTCGTGCGGGGGGGGGGGGGTTGGGCAGCATGTAACCCAGGAGAAGTGGCAGCGGAGTGTCATGCAGGCAGTGATTGTGCTTTGTTGGAGGTAGTGTGGTGCTTAGCTAAGGTATGCATTGCTAATGAGGGCTTTTCAGAAGTAAAAGTTGTTGGGAGGGGGGGGGGGCCCACTCTTGCTGCTATTGTGGCTTAATAGTGGGACCTGGGAACTTGAGATGCAGCCCAACATGTAGCCCCTCGCCTGCCCTATCCGTTGCTGTGTCGTTCCCATCACTTTCTTGAATTTCCCAGATTTTCACAAACGAAAACCTTAGCGAGCATCGGCGATATACAAAAATGCTCGGGTCGCCCATTGACTTCAATGGGGTTCGTTACTCGAAACGAACCCTCGAGCATCGCGATAATTTCGTCCCGAGTAACGAGCACCCGAGCATTTTGGTGCTCGCTCATCTCTAATCCTAAACTATTCTTCAGTTGTTTAAATTGTCAGGTCCCGATTGCATACACCCCTGGGTTTTAAGGGAATTAAGCAATGTGATAGACAAAACTGTGCTTTTTATATATAAGGACTATATAATAACGGGGGTCTGTTCCAATGGATTGGTGCATAGTGAACATGCTACAGATATTCAAAAAGGGTCAGAAAGTGATCTTGGAAACTACAGGCTTGTAAGTTTTAATTCTATTGTTGGTAAAATGTTTGAAGGGTTTCTAAGAGGTGCTATCGTGGAGAACCTCAAGGAAAATAGCTGTATAACTCCACATCAGCATGGATTTATGAGAGATCACTCCTGTCAAACCAATCTGATCAGCTTCTATCAAGAAGTGAATTCTAGACTGGGCTGGGGAGAGTCATTGGATCTTTTATATCTCAACTTTTGCAAAGCATTTGATACTGTGCCACATAAAATGTTGATAATAGAGATGAGCGAGCACCAAAATGCTCGGGTGCTCGTTACTCGGGACGAAATTATCGCCATGCTCGAGGGTTCGTTTCGAGTAACGAACCCCATTGAAGTCAATGGGCGACCCGAGCATTTTTGTATATCGCCGATGCTCGCTAAGGTTTTCATTTGTTAAAATCTGGGCAATTCAAGAAAGTGATGGGAACGACACAGCAACGGATAGGGCAGGCGAGGGGCTACATGTTGGGCTGCATCTCCATTTCCCAGGTCCCACTATTAAGCCACAATAGTGGCAAGAGTGGCCCCCCCCCCAACAACTTTTACTTCTGAAAAGCCCTCATTAGCAATGCATACCTTAGCTAAGCACCACACTACCTCCAACAAAGCACAATCACTGCCTGCATGACACTCCGCTGCCACTTCTCCTGGGTTACATGCTGCCCAACCCCCCCCCCTGCACGACCCAGTGTCCACAGCGCACACCAAATTTTCCCTGCGCAGCCTTCAGCTGCACTCATGCCATGCCACACTCATGTCTATTTATAAGTGCGTCTGCCATGAGGAGGAACCGCAGGCACACACTGCAGAGGGTTGGCACGGCTAGGCAGCGACCCTCTTTAAAAGGGGCGGGGCGATAGCCCACAATGCTGTACAGAAGCAATGAGAAATATAATCCTGTGCCACCGCCATCAGGAGCTGTACACGTGGGCATAGCAATGGGGAACCTATGTGCCACACACTATTCATTCTGTCAAGGTGTCTGCATGCCCCAGTCAGACTGCGTTTTTTTATAAATAGTCACAGGCAGGTACAACTCCGCAATGGGAATTCCATGTGCACCCACAGCATGGGTGGTTCCCTGGAACCCACCGGCTGTACATTAATGTATCCCATTGCAGTGCCCATCACAGCTGAGGTAATGTCATGTTTAATGCAAGTGGGCTTTGGCCCACACTGCATGCCCCAGTCAGACTGGGGTTCTTTAGAAGTGGACACATGCAGTTACAACTCCGTGTGGACCCACGGCATGGGTGGCTCCCTGGAACCCACCAGCGGTACATAAATATATCCCATTGCAGTGCCCAACACAGCTGATGTAACGTCAGCTGTAATGCAGGTGGGCTAAAAATTAATTGGATTACACTGTAGGCGAGGGCCCCCAAAAATTGGTGTACCAACAGTACTAATGTACCTCAGAAAAATTGCCCATGCCCAACCAAGAGGGCAGGTGAAACCCATTAATCGCTTTGGTTAATGTGGCTTAATTGGTAACTAGGCCTGGAGGCAGCCCAGTTAAAATAAAAATTGGTTCAGGTGAAAGTTTCAACGCTTTAATGAGCATTGAAACGTATAAAAATTGTTTACAAAAATTATATGACTGAGCCTTGTGGGCCTAAGAAAAATTGCCCGTTCGGCGAGATTATGTGAGGTTTCAGGTGGAGGAGCAGGAGGAGGAGGAGGAGGAATATTATACACAGATTGATGAAGCAAAAATGTCCCCGTTTTTGGTGGTGATAGAGAACGATGCTTCCATCCGTGGGTGCAGCCTACGTATTGCTTAGGTATCGCTGCTGTCCGCTGGTGAAGAAGAGAAGTCTGGGGAAATCCAGGATTTGTTCATCATGATGAGTGTAAGCCTGTCGGCACTGTCGGTTGACAGGCGGGTACGCTTATCCGTGATGATTCCCCCAGCCGCACTAAACACCCTCTCTGACAAGACGCTAGCCGCAGGACAAGCAAGCACCTCCAGGGCATAGAGCGCGAGTTCAGGCCACTTGTCCAGCTTCGACACCCAGTAGTTGTAGGCGGCAGAGGCGTCACCGAGGACGGTCGTGCGATCGGCTACGTACTCCCTCACCATCCTTTTACAGTGCTCCCGCCAACTCAGCCTTGACTGGGGAGCGGTGACACAGTCTTGCTGGGGAGCCAGAAAGCTGTCAAAGGCCTTAGAGAGTGTTCCCCTGCCTGTGCTGTACATGCTGCCTGATCTCTGCGCCTCCCCTGCTACCTGGCCCTCGGAACTGCGACTTCTGCCACTAGCGCTGTCGTATGGGAATTTTACCATCAGCTTGTCCGCCAGGGTCCTGTGGTATAGCATCACTCTCGAACCCCTTTCCTCTTCGGGAATGAGAGTGGAAAGGTTCTCCTTATACCGTGGGTCGAGCAGTGTATACACCCAGTAATCCGTAGTGGCCAGAATGCTTGTAACGCGAGGGTCACGAGAAAGGCATCCTAACATGAAGTCAGCCATGTGTGCCAGGGTACCTGTACGCAACACATGGCTGTCCTCACTAGGAAGATCACTTTCAGGATCCTCCTCCTCCTCCTCTGGCCATACACGCTGAAAGGATGACAGGCAAGCAGCATGTGTACCCTCAGCAGTGGGCCAAGCTGTCTCTTCCCCCTCCTTCTCATGCTCCTCCCCCTCCTCCTCCTCCTCCTCAACGCGCTGAGATATAGACAGGAGGGTGCTCTGACTATCCAGCGACATACTGTCTTCCCCCGCCTCCGTTTCCGAATGCAAAGCGTCTGCCTTTATGCTTTGCAGGGAACTTCTCAAGAGGCATAGCAGAGGAATGGTGACGCTAATGATTGCAGCATCCCCGCTCAGCATCTGGGAAGACTCCTCAAAGTTTCCACGGACCTGGCAGATGTCTGCCAACCAGGCCCACTCTTCTGTAAAGAATTGAGGAGGCTGACTCCCACTACGCCGCCCATGTTGGAGTTGGTATTCCACAATAGCTCTACGCTGCTCATAGAGCCTGGCCAACATGTGGAGCATAGAGTTCCACCGTGTGGGCACGTCGCACAGCAATCGGTGCACTGGCAGATTAACCGATGTTGCAGGGTCCGCAGGGTGGCAGCGTCCGTCTTGGAGTTGCGGAAATGTGCGCTGACCCGGCGCACCTTTCCGAGCAGGTATGACAAGTGTGGGTAGCTTTTCAGAAAGCGCTGAACCACCAAATTAAAGACATGGGCCAGGCATGGCACGTGCGTGAGGCTGCCAAGCTGCAGAGCCGCCACCAGGTTACGGCCGTTGTCACACACGACCATGCCCGGTTGGAGGCTCAGCGGCGCAAGCCAGCAGTCGGTCTGCTCTGTCAGACCCTGCAGCAGTTCGTGGGCCGTGTGCCTCTTCTCTCCTAAGCTGAGTAGTTTCAGCACAGCCTGCTGACGCTTGCCCACCGCTGTGCTGCCGTGCCGCGCGACTGCTGGCGACGTACTGCTGCTGACACATCTTGATTGCGAGACAGAGGTTGCGTAGGAGGAGGAGGAGGGTGGTTTAGTGGAGGAAGCATACACCGCCGCAGATACCAGCACCGAGCTGGGGCCCGCAATTCTGGGGGTGGGTAGGACGTGAGCGGTCCCAGGCTCTGACTCTGTCCCAGCCTCCACTAAATTCACCCAATGTGCTGTCATGGAGATATAGTGGCCCTGCCCGCCTGTGCTTGTCCACGTGTCTGTTGTTAAGTGGACCTTGGCAGTAACCGCGTTGGTGAGGGCGCGTACAATGTTGCGGGAGATGTGGTCGTGCAGGGCTGGGACGGCACATCGGGAAAAGTAGTGGCAACTGGGAACCGAGTAGTGCGGGGCCGCCGCCGCCATCATGCTTTTGAAAGCCTCCGTTTCCACAAGCCTATACGGCAGCATCTCCAGGCTGATCAATTTGGCAATGTGCACGTTTAACGCTTGAGCGTGCGGGTGCGTGGCTGCGTACTAGCGCTCACGCTCAAACAGTGGCGCTAGCGACATCTGGACGCTGCGCTGAGAGACATTGCTGGATGGGGCTGAGGACAGCGGAGGTGAGGGTGTGGGTGCAGGCCAGGAGACGGTAGTGCCTGTGTCCTCAGAGGGGGGTTGGATCTCAGTGGCAGGTTGGGGCACAGTGGAGAGGCAGTGGTGCAAACCGGAGGTGGTGAACGGCCTTTGTCCCACCTTGTGGGGTGCTTGGCCATCATATGCCTGCGCATGCTGGTGGTGGTGGCTCCCCAGCTGATCTTGGCGCGACAAAGGTTGCACACCACTGTTCGTCGGTCGTCAGGCGTCTCTGTGAAAAACTGCCACACCGTAGAGCACCTTGACCTCTGCAGGGTGGCATGGCGCAAGGGGGCGCTTTGGGAAACAGTTGGTGGATTATTCGGTCTGGCCCTGCCTCTACCCCTGGCCACCGCACTGGCTCGGCCTGTGCCCACACCCTGACTTGGGCCTCCGCGTCCTCGCCCTCTAGGCCTACCCCTACCCCTCAGCATGGTGTATTACCAGTAGTGCAGAAACAGAACGCTGTAATTAAATGTGCCGCTTATTGGCCTGTGGTTGGAGGCTGACTTCGCTTACGGAATGCCAGGAAATAATTTTGCGCAAGCCTGCTGTAACACTTAGCTGGCTGCGTATGAATTAGGAGGACAACTACACCCAGCACAGACCCAGTACACTGAGGACAGTCACAGGCAGCCCAAATAGATTTTTTTTTCCCAAATGTTTTTGGAAAGGCCCACTGCCTTTATACACTGTATATGTCTTCTGTCCCTGCGTCACCACTACTGGCCCTGGAGTATGTAAAATAACTGCAGACTGTTGCACTGTGGACTGGAATACAGCGGTGATTTAACAGCCAACACAGAGCCAGGAAATAATTTTGCGCAAGCCTGCTGTAACACTTAGCTGGCTGCGTATGAATTAGGAGGCCAACTACACCCAGCACAGACCCAGAACACTGAGGACAGTCACAGGCAGCCCAAATAGATTTTTTCTCCCAGATTTTTTTGGAAAGGCCCACTGCCTATATTCAATAAATATATGTCTTCTGTCCCTGCCTCACAATAGATGTCTTCTGTCCCTGCCTCACAATAGATGTCTTCTGTCCCTGCCTCACAATATATGTCTTCTGTCCCTGCCTCACCACCACTACTGGCCCTGGAGCATGTATAATTACTGCAGGGCGCAATGCTCTGCACGGCCGATATACAAAAAAAAAAAAAAGTGCAACACTGCAAAAAGCAGCCTCCACACTACTGCACACAGTTAGATGTGGCCCTAGGAAGGACCGTTGGGGTTCTTGAAGCCAAAAATACTCCTAACACTCTCCCTATAGCAGCTCCGGCACCAACAGCACTTTCCCTCCTCTATGTCAGAACAAATCTGTGGCGAGCCGCGGGAGGGGCCGATTTTTATACTCGGGTGACACCTGATCTCGCCAGCCACTCACTGCAGGGGGGTGGTATAGGGCTTGAACGTCGCAGGGGGAAGTTGTAATGCCTTCCCTGTCTTTCTATTGGCCAGAAAAGCGCGCTAACGTCTCAGAGATGAAAGTGAAAGTAACTCGAACATCGCGTGGTACTCGTCACGAGTAACGAGCATCTCGAACACGCTAATACTCGAACGAGTATCAAGCTCGGACGAGTACGTTCGCTCATCTCTAGTTGATAAATAAAATGAGAATGCTTGGTCTTGGCGAGAATGTGTGTAATTGGGTAAATAACTGGCTCAGTGATAGAAAGCAGAGGGTGGTTATAAAATGGTACATACTCTGATTGTGTCACCATTATGAGTGGGGTTTCACAGGGGTCGGTATTGGACCCTATTCTTTTTAATATATTTATTAAGAACCTGATAGAAGGATTGCACAGTAAAATAACAATGTTTGCAGATGATGCAAAACTATGTAAAGTAAATAACACAAGAGAGGATAGAATGTGGTTGCAAATGGTTCTGGATAAGTTGGGGATTGGGTAAAAAAGTGGCAAATGAGGTTTAACACTGATAAATGTAAGGTTATGCACATGGGCAGGGGAAATACATGTCACCATTATGCACTAAATGGGAAACCACTGGGCAAAACTGACATGGAAAAGAACTTGGAGATTTTAGTTAACAGTAAGCTTAACTGAAGCAACCAGTGTCAGGCAGTTTCTGCTAAGGCAAATAGGATCATGGAGTGCATCAAAAGAGGTATAGGGGCACATGACAAGAACATTGTTCTTCCTCTTTACAAATCATAGGTTAGATCACACATAGAGTATTGTATACAGTTTTGGGCACCAGTACTCAGGAAGGATACGCCAGAGCTTGAGCAGGTTAAAAGGTGGGCAATTAAAGTAATAAATGGAATGGGTGGAGTACAATACCCAGAGAGGTTATCAAACTTGGGGTTATTTAGTTTAGTAAAAAGAGGGCCAAGGATCGACCTGATAACTATGTATAGATATATCAAGGGATAATACAGAGATCCCACAATCTATTAAAACCCAGTACTGTGCTTGTAACAACCAGGCATTCTCTACATTTAGAGAAAAAAGGTTTCTATACTGACACAGAAGGGAATTTTTTACTGTAAGAGAAGTGAGAATATGGAACTCTCTGCATGAGGCGGTAGTGTTGGAGAACATGATAAAAGAGTTTAAGAGAGACCTGAATGCCTTTCTTGAGCGTTGCAATATTACATGTAATAGACACTAATTACTTCAGAACAGCTGTTGATCCGGGAATTATTCTGATTGCCAGATTGGAGTCGGGAAGGAATTTTCCCCCAATCAAGAAGAGTAGGCTTCTACCTCATTGTTTGTTTTTTTTCTCTAGATGAACATTGGGGATTAATTAGCTGAACTGGATGGACAGATGCCTTTTTTTGACCTAGCATTCTATATTACTACGGTAATGGTGCAGTCCTTATGCTTTTTTTGCAACACTATACTCCCTGTCTTAGCATGGTGCTGCCCTACAATGTTTGCTTCTTTCTTCATCCCAGTGAGTTGGTATTATGACTCTTCCGTCTCTCCATGTTAGATTGAGTATTTCATCCTCCCACTTCTTCTTTCTCTTCTTTGTCCATCTCTTCTTGAGTGGACTCTATGTCACGGTAAGCACAGGATTAACCCTTGACATAGCTCAGATAGGAACACTGATAAACGCTATGCTGTAACGTTTCAGCTAGTTATCAGGTTCCAATCTGTTCTCTCACTATCTGAAGTCTATGATCAACTTTATGGGATACCTGGACTCCTATATGTTTGTCTGTTTTATGTAGCCCATATTTTAGAAATGTTCAATAAAATTTAGTTTTAGGGACTGGTCCTCGTCTGTGAAGGGCTTCTTTGTTTAGATTTTGGACCCTACTGTCCCAGTGACTATTGAATGCTTTCACAGCTATCTGCAATATATCCTCTGTAGAATATTTGTCCCTATTAACAGACCATGTGCCATATAGGCATATAGATGTGATGCAGCTCCTTTATCTGTTTCCTGCTTTATAACCCTTCTATTTATGCTTTTACTCCAGCAGTAAAATACCTTGTGTAGAATATCTGACCCTAACAACAGACCACATGTTATGCAGCCATATGAATCTGATGCAGCTTCCTTATCCTGTGTTCAAGTGTAAAATAGCTGCTGGTTACAATGTGTGTATGTTATATATGGCTAGGTAACTGTTGCGCAACATGCAAGATGGCAGAGACATTTGGTAATGTCAGCAAGGCACTTAGCCTGATTATTGGCTCCGTGTGGACCTCTGCAGCAGACATTATGGGAAATTCAATTTTATCATCATATTTGACAAAAATCAATTTGAACTAACCCAATTTGATTTAGCGAAAATCAGAACATTTTTATCGCCTTGCTGTTCAAGTTGAGCAACACTACCTATGGACTGCAGAAGAGGGTAACTGGTATATAAGTCTGTCAGTGGATTTATCTCCTGTTGCTTATAGTATCAATGTATTCCATACTGCTGTCCTCAGCATTCCCAAAGCAGCAAGTGCTCACTACTAAGCCAACAAAATGGATTATTGTTATGTCCAAGCTGGACGTAATTATCGTGTCCTTAAAGGATGGATATACTCAGAAAATACTAATGTGGATAAAATAGTATAAAAGGAAACATAAAAATGGGGAAACTGGGGAATTTACTCTACTTAAAAGTAGAGCACTCACCCTGATGAGAGCAACCCCACATCAGAAACCTGGGGTGACCTTGATTCTCCCTAGATGGTGACAGGGAGTGTGGTAAAGATCAGATGTTGCATAAAATATGAACCACAAATATGCACCACAGATTAAATAATACACCAGCAGACTTATCTAAACTGAGATAATTAATGTGTACAAACGTAAGCTGATTTGCCAGCTGTGATAAATATCTCCCAGCTGACCAGTCATTCCACATACCAGTAGAGAAATGTCTTTGTCAGTGTCCAGTGTCAAAATAACACTTAGCATCTGCTGACGCGAGGATCACGTGGACAGGGGCTGACACCATGACATCACACAGGCCTCAATCCTCTGAGATGGCTAGTGAGCCATGATAAATATATGTTATAGTTTAAGGTAAACTTAGAAGGATAGAATGGAAAAAGTAAAATACAAAAACCTTTGATTTCTGGCAATTGAAATTCTCCTGGCAGCTAAATGCCTTTACAAAACATATATACACAAAATATACTATATAAGGCCTTAGTCAGACGGGCGTTTTTTCGCGCGATTTGCGGATCGCATGACGGATGCGCATCCGCAAATCGCGTGACTGGTGCCCGAAAATCGCCCGAAAATCTGCTCCTAGCCGCATTTCATTAGAAACGGGCCGGAGCTGTCCAGCGCATTGCATTCAATGGAGCCGGCAATACAGCCCGCTCCATTGAAAGCAATGCGCTGCGGGCGAGTGTGGGATGAATTGTCGGGAAGGGCTTAAATATATAAGCCCTTCCCTGCAATTCATCCAGAAATGTGTTAAAATAAAAAATATATATATACTCACCTGCTCCCGGCAGCCGGAGTTCCGTGCGGCCGGCCTGCAGTGGGTGTGAAGGGGGTGTGAGTCAGACCTGCCCCCTGATTGGCTCAGCGCTGAGCCAATCAGGGGGCAGGTCTGACTCACACCCCCTTCACACCCACTGCAGGCCGGCCGCACGGAACTCCGGCTGCCGGGAGCAGGTGAGTATATATATATTTTTTATTTTAACACATTTCTGGATGAATTGCAGGGAAGGGCTTATATATTTAAGCCCTTCCTGACAATTCATCCCGCGCACGCCGGCAGCCCATTGCTTTTAATGGAGTCAGTTGTATTGCCGGTTCCATTGAATTCAATGGGCAAACATCGTTCTTCTCTGCCACAGCTGTTACAGCTGTGGCAGAGAAGAAGGATTTGTCTTCTATATGTTCTCAATGGGGTCGGCGCTGCTGCCGCCGGCCCCATTGACCGCATATAGAGAAGAGAACAGGAATCGCAGATCGCAGATAGGTGCGATCTGCGATTTTTGTTCTATAATTTATCGGACGAGCGCATAAAAAGCGCTCATGTGTCCGATACCATTGCAAAGCAATGGTTTTATAAAATCGCCGGACGCATGCGCAAATCGCGGCAAAAAACGCCCGTCTGACTAAGGCCTAAGGGTGCATTCAGAAGAGTTTGATTTACATGCTGCTACAGCAACATGTAAACCACGCTTCTATAGCAACCAATAGGTTGCTATGGAAGCGTTAACACAGAGCTTTTTTTACCAGCGCACAATTTGCGCTGGTAAAAAAGATAGGACAGTGAGTGCCGACTAGCCTGTCAGCTCCATGCTGAAACGCTGTCCATGGTGCTGACCACAGACTCCCATGGGAGCTGCAGCAGCACTCTGCTTGCAGCACGGACGTGAACGGGCTACTCCATGGAGTACGGAGTAGCTTTTTCACTACAGAATTCCTGAATGTCAGCAGCGTGGTTAACATGTTGCTGTAGAAGCATGTAAACCACGCTCATCTGAATGCACTCTGAGTCTGTACATAATGCAAAAACTAAGTTGATTGAGATATTCATTGTGAAGAATGGAGTAACATATCAGCAAGATAAAATGATGCATTCTGAAACAATTGTCTTCAAACATCATCTATTCTTAATGATATGGGATCTATAGAATACTAAATACAGTAACAAAACTGACTATTTACCACAATACAAATCTTAACCAAGGCAAGGTATTGGTTACTTTGGTGGCATCCAATAGAGTTTCTCTTCAAGTATCCACTGACAGCAGAGATGCAATCCACAGAAAACATAACATACATTTTAAAAATCTTAGAGCAACCCTATAGTCCTGAACAAAGTTGGCCCCATCAGCTTCTCTGACTACCTTATGCACACTGTACATTAGTATGCATCATTAGTTTAAGACACTACACACTGCTTTGATTGGCCAGTGCTGCTCACATGAGCTGTGCTGGCCAGTCAAAGCCGTACATAGTGTCTTAGACTACTGATTAATACTAATGCATAGTGTGCTTCAAGTAGCCATAGAAGTGGTATGGTCATGTTTGCTTCTCCAGAACTAGAGGGTCACTCTAAAATTGATGGACATGTATTTAAATGGGATCTACCAGTATCTTGTGACTTAGCTCTCTAAAATGCAACTTAAAGGGATCTTGTCATTACCTTTTGAGCTTCACAAACTACATTACAGGGCTCAAAGGTAAAGGAACAGGAAGTCCAGAGAGATGTATTTTACACTCATGGATGCCCTGTTCCAGCACTATGTCTCCGTGAATTTGGTGTGCACACAGAAAGTAACTCTTCTGCACGTGCATCTCCAATAGAGTTGCATGGGAGATGTGCATACAGAGTCTTTTTCTGTGCATACTCCAACTTCACGGGGACTCAATGCTGGAATGGGGTGTCTAGTAAGTACCAAACACCACTCTCTGAACTCCCTGTTTTCTCAACCTTGAGTTCCATAGTGTAGTTTATGAGTGTCAAAGGTGATAACAGATTCCCTTTAATTCCTCTCCTTCAAAAAAGGTTTATCTTTAATTCTACCGCATTTTGTTGAGTTATAATAAAATATTGGGAAAGGAATGCGGGGATTACAATCTCCTCAGACCAATTGTTAGAATCTTTTTTTATAATTCCCTAAACATCTAAATGTGTGAACCATATAGCAGTTAGGATCAATTGGGATAAATCAGCTATAAGGCCGGTGGATAGGACTGGAACTCTTGTAATGGATCATCGAGGACAGCTGTATGGAGAGGGAAGAATCCTTAATTTCTGAACTTAATAGCAAACTATACATCATATACATTTATCCTAAACATGTGATTAAAAGATATCTCCCACCCTCTTACATTGCCTATATTAATTGATATGGATACCTTTCAACATGAGCATAAAATAATTATTATGCACATAATCACAGCAACATTATTCAATATTGGAGAGATCCTATATACAGAAATCAATAACAGTATCAATGCCAATTGCTTATTTGAAAAGGTTATCACATCTCGCTTTAACAAGCTTTCTCAATTTGTGATAAGTTTGGAATGACTGGCTAAATTCTCAGGCTGAGCCAATCAGGGGGCAGGTCTGACTCACACCCCCTTCACACCCACTGCAGGCCGGCCGCGCTGAACTCCGGCTGCCGGGACAAGGTGAGTATATATATATTTTTTATTTTAACACATTTCTTGATGAATTGCAGGGAAGGGCTTATATATTTAAGCCCTTCCCGACAATTCATCCCGCGCTCGCCCGCAGCGCATTGCTTTCAATGGAGCCGGCTGTGTTGCCGGCTCCATTGAATGCAATGCGCTGGACAGCTCCGGCCCATTTCTAATGACACGCGGCTAGGAGCAGACTTTCGGGCGATTTTCGGGCACCGGTCACGCGATTTGCGGATGCGCATCCATCATGTGATCCGCAAATCGCGCGAAAAAACGCCCGTCTGACTAAGGCCTAAATGAAGTATAATACGGCAAAAAAACAATGTCAGATTCACTTGGATATGCAATACCTTTACGGAGTTATTCTATGTTAAATTGACACATGTCAGATTTCCGAAATTTGGCCTGGTCATTAAGATGCAAACAGGTTAACACCAGAAACTGGTATTAAATTATTGATAAATGTTCCACATTGCATAGTAGCCTGGGTTGGTACTACAGACTGAGTTTTATTGAAGTATATGAGACTCAGTTTGCAGTACCAACTTGGTCCACTGTGCAATTTATGGAGCTGTCTGCTTCCTGCAGCAACACAGCTAGAAATGGGCCAACCCTTTTAATAATGATAATCTAATATCTGATTGTAACTTTATTTAAAATTTGGAAATCCTTTTAAAAGTTGCAATCAGATATTGCATTATTATTATTATTATTATTATTACAGGTGTTGTCCCACTTCTAGCTGACAGCTCCATACATTGTGCATTGGCCAAACTGCATACTGCAGACTGAGTCCAATTCACTCCAATCAGATTCAACGGTAACATGGGCCACCACACAATGTATGGCCTCCTTCCTGAGGAAGAACAGCTAGAATTTGGACAACCTCCTTGATAATGATAATGCAATATCTGATTTTAACTTTTAAAAGGATTCTTTAGTATGAGAAAAAGGGGATCTTTTTTTTCCAGAGACACTGTCACAATTCCTTATGGGCTGTGCCTGGTATTGCAGCTCATCCCCATTTAAGTGAATACTACTAAGCTACAATACCAGACACAGACCACCAAGCCTAGCACTGTTTCTGGAATTTAAAAAAATATATATTTTTTTCTAATCCTGAACAACCCCTTTAACACAGAACCAAGTACAAAGTATAAAAAGTAAATATTTGTTTCTTCTCCGCTACGTTATTATCAGTTCACCTTCTTGCCAACATTATGTTCACACATTTGCTAAGCTACATATTTGCTTACTTGTCTATTTTTTAAACTAATGAAAAGAAAGGCATCAGTTTGTATAAGCTGTTTTAGTTTCTATATTCACTTTATTCCTTGGAGAACAGAATCCATAAAACTTATTATAACTGTTATGTTATATTGTGTAATTCACTCCCAGAGGAACTAGTGTCACAGAGTAACAGATGTACTTGTCTTACCTTGTAGCAATATATTTGCCCAGTGTCTTGCCATTTGGAATCTTTTCTGCTTAGATATCCCTGCTAAAAAAGAAAACAATGAATACACAGCAATAAATTATACAATAGCATGCTGTGTACTAACTATAATTTGTTGTTATATTTTATATATAACTGGCACTTTCTATATAATGCCTGGTATGTAAAAAAAGCTTAGAGATTTTATAAGCAAAGCAATTTATTGAACGACGTTAACAGTCTCCTATGGTCTATCCATGTGACTTGCTTTTATTGATCTAATTCCCTCTTGTCTGATTGATCATTGGTTCTGTGCTAAAGGCGGCCATTTTGTAATAATTGAATTAGTATTAATGACCTCAGTTTTCTTTATTGCAGCAGTGTACATTGAACCTACTTTACAGTATTGGAAATACAGAATGTACGAATAATTCCTGAAAATCTAACAATTCTTTATTTTCTTATCTTCTTTGTATACAAACTTTAATGTCATCCTTGGATTAACTATTGTTCTCTATATTATAATTATCATTACGTTTTGGGAAGTGAATAATTAATCTCCTGTTATGTCCATGCAGGGCTTATCATTACTTGGCCTACGCAGGCTTATATTCTAAAAGGACCGATTATTATGTCCAGGACCTATTTCATCTGTGTAGAGCTTATACATACATGTACATGGCATAAATGTAGTGTCCTAAAATGGACAAAAATTAGAGATGAGCGAGCACCCAAATGCTCGGGTCCGCGTTATTCAAGTCGAGCTTTCCGTAAAATTCGAGAGCTCTACTCGAGTAACGAACCCCATTGACTACAATGGGAGACTCGAGCATTTTTGTATGTGCGACGCCGGGACCCGAACTCTCGTGTTCTTTCTCTCTCTCTCTCTCTCTCGTACACTAATATTCGAACGAGCATCAAGCTTGACAGAGTAGGTTCGCTCAACTCTCACAAAAATATATCACTAAAGCAAACATGACAAGCTCAGATAAAAAAATGTATAGATTGTATATAAACAACTGCAGATAACATAAATAAAATAAGAAAACAAACGAGACTTGACTCTGATCATCAGCACTACTTTGTCCTGTTTAATAAAACTCCACTTTTTTAAGTCATCACCTATAAGTCTCTTCACCTCATTTCATACGTCATACCATACCAATCAGAGGCCGCACTCATCCATTCATGAATTCCTTTTTTTACATTGAAATTGTTGTATTTCAGGGAAAGGCTTATATTTAAAGTCCTTCCCTGAAAAACAATTCGGGGGTGCTAGCAGACCATTATCTTCAATGGAGCAGCCGGCCGCAGCCGCGGCTCCAGTGAAGACAATGCGTGCATTCCCTATTGTGTACGTATGTCCTATCTCTACAGGTACGCACTTGTAAAAAACAGACATGTGAACACACCATAGAGAATACATTACTTGTAATAGACGCGTCTTTTTCTGCACGCGTATGCACGCACAAAAAAATAAACGCTTGTCGGAAGCCGCCCTAAGTCATAGTTATGTGGATCTACAGTCAAGAAGTATACCCTACTTAGGAAGTCATTTATAATGGACTAGCGTACCCGTCGCGCGTTGCCGCGAAGACAGACATACATATATACATTCATTTTTATATATCTAGATAACAACCAATCACAGCGCAGCTTTCAAGTTACCTCAGCGGTATAATATATAACAACCAATCACAGCACAGCAGCTTTCATGTTACCTCAGCAGTATAATATATAGCAACCAATCACAGCACAGCTTTCATGTTACCTCAGCGGGATAATATATAGCAACCAATCACAGCACAGCTTTCATGTTACCTCAGCAGTATAAGAAATAGCAACCAATCAGAGCACAGCTTTCATTTTACCTCAGCAGTATAAGAAATTGTAACCAATCACAGCCCAGCTTTCATTTTACCTCAGCATTCTCAATACCCAGCAATTGTCTTGCGAAACGTTCAGCGGATGCATCATTTTGTAGTTGAACACGCATCCCGTTGCTCGTAATGCCTTTTGCTTTTGTGCTTGAGATGGAAATCAAACGATCTTTGTCTGGGGGGCATAACTGTCGACGATGCTCGCAGGATAGTTGTACTATGCCAGTAATCTTCCCAGGAGTGCACTCAACAACTTCCCAAAGTTTCATGGCAATTAGATGAATGGTGTAGTAGCGCAAAAAGGACAGACAGACATACATTCCTTTTTAGATAAATAGATGACATCAGGAAGTGAGAGAATTAGATTCCGTACGTAAAATTTGGACGCTAATTATTTTGCGCTTAGAATTGAATAATTGAGTTGGGACCTATTAACTTTTCCTATTTATGACATAATCAATGCTCGTGCCAAATTTCAAGTTTCTATGACATTGGGAAGCAAGAAAATTAGATTCCGTACGTAAAATTTGGACGCTAATTCTTTTGCACTTAGAATTGAATAATCGAGTTGGGACCTATTACCTTTTCCTATTTATGACATAATCAATGCTTGTGCCAAATTTCACGTTTCTATGACATTAGGAAGTGAGAAAATTAGATTCTGTATGTAAAATTTGGACGCTAATTCTTTGGCGCTTAGAATTGAATAATCTAGTTAGGACCCATTAACTTTTCCTATTTATGACATAATCCATGCTCGTGCAAAATTTCAAGTTTCTATGACATTGGGAAGTGTGAAAATTAGATTCCGTGCGTAAAATTTGGACGCTAAATCTTTTGCGCTTAGAATTGAATAATCGAGTTGGGACCCATTAGCTTTTCCTATTTATGACATAATCCATGCTCGTGCCAAATTTCAAGTTTCTATGACATTGGGAAGTGAGAAAATTAGATTCCGTGCGTAAAATTTGGAGGCTAATTCTTTTGCGCTTAGAATTGAATAATCGAGTTGGGACCTATTAGCTTTTCCTATTTATGACATAATCAATGCTCGTGCCAAATTTCATGTTCCTATGACATTAGGAAGTGAGAAAATTAGATTCCGTATGTAAAATTTGGACGCTAATTCTTTTGCGCTTAGAATTGAATAATCGAGCTGGGACCCATTAACTTTTCCTATTTATGACATAATCAATGCTCGTTCCAAATTTCAAGTTTCTATGACATTGGAAAGGGAGAAAATTAGATTCCGTACGTAAAATTTGGAAGCTAATTCTTTGGCGCTTAGAATTGAATAATCGAGTTGGGACCCATTAACTTTTCCTATTTATGACATAGTTAATGCTCGTGCCAAATTTCATGTTTCTACGACATCGCGAAGTGAGAGAATTAGAGGCAGTGATGGAAATCAAACGATCTACGTGGGGGGGGGGGCGTAACTGTCGACGACGCTCGCACACGCGCCATTTATCATAGCATAATTGTACTATGCCTATAATCTTCCCAGGAGTGTACTCAACAACTTCCCAAAGTTTCATGGCGATCGGATGAATGGTGTAGCAGCGCATAAAGGACAAACAGACAGACAGACAGACAGACACGCAGACATACATTCAATTTTATATATATAGATGAGTTTGGTTGAGAGACTAGCAGGTCGTACTTTAAATTCTAAAGTTTTGCATAAAAGGCGCTAAATTTATCCGCTATATCTTGCGGGTGGGTTTTGTGATTAGACGGCTTCCATGTATACGGGATTTTAACTTTAATACTTTTTTTCTTTATTAAACTAGCCATAAATTTGGAAGGTTTGTTATAAGAGGAATAGTAGCTTGCCTTCATGTATTCAATGTTTTATCATGCTCCTCTACTAATTGTCGCAAAGACACCAATTCTGCCTGACAGTGGAAACCTGAAGAATTTTTTCCTTAGCTTGAATCTGTTCAAGCAGGTCATTTATCTGTTCCATCTTACGCTTTTTATGTTGGGCGTTTAGTTTTATTAAGCCCCCCCCCCCCACGACAACTGCCTGGTGAGCGTTCCATAGTGTAAAGATATCAATTTCCAAGGCTGCATTTATTGAGAAGTACTCCTTCTCAATAAATGAGTGCTTCTCGATAAATAATTTTTAGGGGATTTAAGCAGGGAGATATTATTTTGCCATATTCTTGAGCCTCCCTTCTGATCTCCTAGGTTTATTTTTAAATATATTGGGGAGTGGTTGGTCACATCTATCACTGAGGATTGAACTATAGGTATTGTCCACCTATCCACCAGAAATAGATCTATCCTTGAGAAGGAACCGTGTCGAGGGGAGAAAAAAGTTAATTCTCTAGATGAAGAGTTTAGACATCTAAAGGTGTCATAAAGCGCTTCCTTATGAAGCCAGGGTAACAGTACAGAAGGTTCTTTGTTTATTAGTGGAATCAGCTTCTTTGTCAGGCGTTATGTTAAAGTCTCCACTCACTATCAGATTTCCCCTTTGTACCTTCCTTATTTTCTTAATTACTCTATTCAAAAAGGAAATTTGAGTGTTGTTTGGGGCATATATGATCGCCATGATGAAGGGTTTACAGTACCAGTGAGGATGAGGAATCTACCTTTCGCATCAGAGACTTGCTCAGTTTACACAAAATTAAGGTCTGTTTTAAATGCTGTCAAAACGAACGCTTGTTTTTTGGGGGTGCAGGCCAAGTAGATCTGAGGATATTTAGTGTTAGAAAATTTTGGGCTTGCAGCAGACAAAAAAATGTGTCTCCTGCAGACATATCACGTCCTAGCTAACTCTGCGTCTCTCCAGACTGATGACTAGAGATGAGCGAGCACCAAAATGCTCGGGTGCTCGTTAATCGGAACGAAATTACCGCGATGCTCGAGGGTTCGTTTCGAGTAACGAACCCCATTGAAGTCAATGGGCGACCCGAGCATTTTTGTATTTCGCCGATGCTCGCTAAGGTTTTCATGTGTGAAAATCTGGGCAATTCAAGAAAGTGATGGGAACGACACAGCAATGGACAGGGCAGGCGAGGGGCTACATGTTGGGCTGCATCTCAAGTTCACAGGTCCCACTATTAAGCCACAATAGCGGGAAGAGTGGGGCCCCCCCCTCCCAAAAACTTTTACTTCTGAAAAGCCCTCATTAGCAATGCATACCTTAGCTAAGCACCACACTACCTCCAACAAAGCACAATCACTGCCTGCATGACACTCCACTGCCACTTCTCCTGGCTTACATGCTGCCCAACCGCTGCCCCTCCCCCCCACAGCGCACACCAAAGTGTCCCTGCGCAGCCTTCAGCTGCCCTCATGCCACGCCACACTCATGTCAATTTAGAAGTGCGTCTGCCATGAGGAGGAACCGCAGGCACACACTGCAGAGGGTTGGCACGGCTAGGCAGCGACCCTCTTTAAAAGGGGCGGGGCGATAGCCCACAATGCTGTACAGAAGCAATGAGAAATAGAATCCTGTGCCACCGCCATCAGGAGCTGCACACGTGGGCATAGCAATGGGGAACCTATGTGCCACACACTATTCATTCTGTCAAGGTGTCTGCATGCCCCAGTCAGACCGCGGTTTTTAATTCATAGACACAGGCAGGTACAACTCCCTATTGTGAAGTCCCTGTGGACCGACAGCATGGGTGGCTCCCTGGAACCCACCGGCGGTACATAAAAATATCCCATTGCAGTGCCCATCACAGCTGAGGTAGTAATGTCGTGCTTAATGCAGGTGGGCTTCGGCCCACACTGCATGCCCCAGTCAGACTGGGGTTCTTTACAAGTGGAAACAGATGCATTCATAATTCCCTGTGGACCCACAGCATGGGTGGGTGCCAGGAAGCCACCGGCGGTACATAGAAATATCCCATTGCATTGCCCAACACAGCTGAGGTAGTAATGTCGTGCTTAATGCAGGTGGGCTTCGGCCCACACTGCATGCCCCAGTCAGACTGGGGTTCTTTACAAGTGGACACATGTAGGTTAAACTCCGTGTGCACCTACAGCATGGGTGGCTCCCTGGAACCCACCGGCGGTACATAAAAATATCCCATTGCAGTGCCCATCACAGCTGAGGTAGTAATGTCATGTTTAATGCAGGTGGGCTTCGGCCCACACTGCATGCCCCAGTCAGACTGGGGTTCTTTACAAGTGGAAACAGATGCATTCATAATTCCCTGTGGACCCACAGCATGGGTGGGTGCCAGGAAGCCACCGGCGGTACATAGAAATATCCCATTGCATTGCCCAACACAGCTGAGGTAGTAATGTCGTGCTTAATGCAGGTGGGCTTCGGCCCACACTGCATGCCCCAGTCAGACTGGGGTTCTTTACAAGTGGACACATGTAGGTTAAACTCCGTGTGCACCTACAGCATGGGTGGCTCCCTGGAACCCACCGGCGATACACAAAAATATCTCATTGCATTGCCCAACACAGCGGATGTAACATCAGCTGTAATGCAGGTGGGCTAAAAATTCATTTGATTACACTGTAGGCGAGGGCCCACAAAAATTGCTGTATCAACAGTACTAATGTACATCCAAAAAATTGGCCATGGCCAACCAAGAGGGCAGGTGAAACCCATTAATCGCTTTGGTTAATGTGGCTTAAGTGGTAAATAGGCCTGGAGGCAGCCCAGTTTAACGAAAAATTGGTTCAAGTTAAAGTTTCAACGCTTTTAAGAGCATTGAAACATATAAAAATTGTTTAGAAAAATTATATGAGTGAGCCTTGTGGCCCTAAGAAAAATTGCCCGTTCAGCATGATTACGTGAGGTTTCAGGAGGAGGAGTAGGAGGAGGAGGAGGAATATTAGACACAGATTGATGAAGCAGAAATGTCCCCGTTTTGGATGGTGAGAGAGAACGTAGCTTCCATCCGCGGGTGCAGCCTACGTATTGCTTACGTATCGCTGCTGTCCGCTGGTGGAGAAGAGAAGTCTGGGGAAATCCAGGCTTTGTTCATCTTGATGAGTGTAAGCCTGTCGGCACTGTCGGTTGACAGGTGGGTACGCTTATCCGTGATGATTCCCCCAGCCACACTAAACACAATCTCTGACAAGACGCTAGCCGCAGGACAAGCAAGCACCTCCAGGGCATACAGCGCGAGTTCAGGCCACGTGTCCAGCTTCGACACCCAGTAGTTGTAGGGGGCAGAGGCGTCACGGAGGACGGTCATGCAATCGGCTACGTACTCCCTCACCATCCTTTTACAGTGCTCCCGCCGACTCAGCCTTGACTGGGGAGCGGTGACACAGTCTTGCTGGGGAGCCATAATGCTGGCAAAGGCCTTGGATAATGTTCCCCTGCCTGCGCTGTACATGCTGCCTGATCTCTGCGCCTCCCCTGCTACCTGGCCCTCGGAACTGCGCCTTCTGCCACTAGCGCTGTCGGATGGGAAGTTTACCATCAGTTTGTCCACCAGCGCCCTGTGGTATAGCATCATTCTCGAACCCCTTTCCTCTTCGGGAATGAGAGTGCAAAGGCTCTCCTTATACCGTGGATCGAGCAGTGTGTACACCCAGTAATCCGTAGTGGCCAGAATGCGTGCAACGCGAGGGTCACGCGAAAGGCATCCTAACATGAAGTCAGCCATGTGTGCCAGGGTACCTGTACACAACACATGGCTGTCTTCACTAGGAAGATCACTTTCAGGATCCTCCTCCTCCTCCTCTTCCTCCTCCTCAGGCCATACACGTTGAAAGGATGACAGCCCAGCAGCATCTGTACCCTCAGCAGTGGGCCAAGCTGTCTCTTCCCCCTCCTCCTCATCCTCCTCATGCTCCTCCTCCTCCTCCTCAACGCGCTGAGATATAGACAGGCGGGTGCTCTGACTATCCAGCGACATACTGTCTTCCCCCGGCTCTGTTTCCGAGCGCAAAGCGTCTGCCTTTATGCTTTGCAGGGAACTTCTCAAGATGCATAGCAGAGGAATGGTGACGCTAATGATTGCAGCATCGCCGCTCACCACCTGGGTAGACTCCTCAAATGTTCCAAGGACCTGGCAGATGGCTGCCAACCAGGGCCACTCTTCTGTAAATAATTGAGGAGGCTGACTCCCACTGTGCCGCGCAAGTTGGAGTTGGTATTCCACTATAGCTCTACGCTGCTCATAGAGTCTGGCCAACATGTGGAGCGTAGAGTTCCACTGTGTGGGCACGTCGCACAGCAGTCGGTGCACTGGCAGATTAAACCTATGTTGCAGTGTCCGCAGGGTGGCAGCGTGCGTGTGGGATTTGCGGAAATGTGCGCAGAGCTGGCGCACCTTTCCGAGCAGGTATGACAAGTGGGGGTAGCTTTTCAGAAAGCGCTGAACCACCAAATTAAAGACATGGGCCAGGCATGGCACGTGCGTGAGGCTGCCGAGCTGCAGAGCCGCCACCAGCTTACGGCCGTTGTCACACACGACCATGCCCGGTTGGAGGCTCAGCGGCGCAAGCCAGCGGTCGGTCTGCTCTGTCAGACCCTGCAGCAGTTCGTGGGCCGTGTGCCTCTTCTCTCCTAAGCTGAGTAGTTTCAGCACGCCTGCTGACGCTTGCCCACCGCTGTGCTGCCACGCCGCGTGACACCGACTGCTGGCGACGTGCTGCTGACACATCTTGATTGCGAGACAGAGGTTGCGTTGGAGGAGGAGGAGGAGGAAGGTGCTTTAGTGGAGGAAGCATACACCGCCGCAGATACCACCACCGAGCTGTGGCCCGCAATTCTGGGGGTGGGTAGGACGTGAGCGGTCCCAGGCTCTGACTCTGTCCCAGCCTCCACTAAATTCACCCAATGTGCCGTCAGGGAGATATAGTGGCACTGCCCGCCTGTGCTTGTCCACGTGTCTGTTGTTAAGTGGACCTTGGCAGTAACCGCGTTGGTGAGGGCGCGTACAATGTTGTGGGAGACGTGGTCGTGCAGGGCTGGGACGGCACATCGGGAAAAGTAGTGGCGACTGGGAACCGAGTAGCGCGGGGCAGCCGCCGCCATCATGCTTTTGAAAGCCTCCGTTTCCACAAGCCTATACGGCAGCATCTGTAGGCTGATCAATTTTGCAATGTTTAACGCTTGAGCGTGCGGGTGCGTGGCGTCGTACTTGCGCCTGCGCTCAAACTGTGGCACTAGCGACGTCTGGACGCTGCGCTGAGAGCCATTGCTGGATGGGGCCGAGGACAGCGGAGGTTATGGTGTGGGTGCAGGCCAGGAGACGGTCGTGCCTGTGTCCTCAGAGGGGGGTTGGATCTCAGTGGCAGGTTGGGGCACAGGGGGAGAGGCAGTGGTGCACACCGGAGGCGGTGAACGGGCATCGGCCCACCTTGTGGGGTGCTTGGCCATCATATGCCTGCGCATGCTGTTGGTGGTGCCTCCCCAGCTGATCTTGGCGCGACAAAGGTTGCACACCACTGTTCGTCGGTCGTCAGGCGTCTCTGTGAAAAACTGCCACACCGTAGAGCACCTTGACCTGTGCAGGGTGGCATGGCGCGAGGGGGCGCTTTGGGAAACAGTTGGTGGATTATTCGGTCTGGCCCTGCCTCTACCCCTGGCCACCGCACTGGCTCGGCCTGTGCCCACACCCTCACTTGGCCCTCCGCGTCCTCGGCCGCGTCCACATCCTCTAGGCCTACCCCTACCCCTCAGCATGCTGTATTACCAGTGATTTGATTTCCCAGGCAGGAAAGAAATTGGCGCAAGGCTGCACTCAACCGTAGCTGGTTGCGTCTGATTTTTTTATGTTCTCCACGCAGCACACACGTACCCAGAGCCCTTAGGACTGACACAGGCAGGCCAAATATAATTAATTGAATTCGCTTTTTTGCAAAGGGAGGGCCCCACTGCGGATATTCAATGAACAATACGTTTAATATCTGTGGTGTGGCCCTCAAAAAGTGTCACACAACTATAGTGTAGCAGAGTTATTAACTCTAGCAGAGCAGGTATTTGCCAGTCAGGAAAGACAATGGCGCAAGCCTGCAGTAAACCGTAGCTGGTTGCGTCTGATTTTTGTACGTTGTCCACGCAGCACACACGTACACGGAGACCTTAGGACTGACACAGGCTGACCAAATATAATTTTTTTCCTTTTTAGCAAAGGGAAGACCCCACTGCATATATTCAATGAACAAGAAGTTTAATATCTGTGGTGTGGCCCTCAAAAAGTGTCACACAACTATAGTGTAGCAGAGTTATTAACTCTAGCAGAGCAGGTATTTGCCAGTCAGGAAAGACAATGGCGCAAGCCTGCAGTAAACCGTAGCTGGTTGCGTCTGATTTTTGTACGTTGTCCACGCAGCACACACGTACACGGAGACCTTAGGACTGACACAGGCTGGCCAAATATAATTTTTTTCCTTTTTAGCAAAGGGAAGACCCCACTGCGTATATTCAATGAACAATAACTGTGTTGTGGCCCTGCCTACACAATTCTGTCCCTGTAGTATCAATGGAGGGTGCAATGCTCTGCACAGACGATTTTTAGAAAAAAAAAATATGCAACACTGCTAACAGCAGCCAGCACAGTACTGCACACGCTTAAATTTGGCCCTAGAAAGGACCGTTGAGGTTCTTGAAGGCTACACTCACTCCTAACACTCTCCCTGCCTATGCACCACTTCTGTCCCTAATGCCGGGTGCAATGCTCTGCACTGCCGATTTTGAGGAAAAAAAAAAAAAAAACACTGCTAGCAGCAGCCTGCACACAGGTAGATGTGGCCCTGAGAAGGACCGTTGGGGTTCTTGAAGCCTACACTGACTCCTAACGCTCTCCCTACAGCAGCACCAGCACGATAGTACTTTCCCTCAGCTAACTCACAAGGCATGTGTGGCGAGCCGCGGGAGGGGCCGACTTTTATACTCGGGTGACATCTGATCTTCCCAGCCACTCACTGCAGGGGGGTGGTATAGGGCTTGAACGTCACAGGGGGAAGTTGTAATGCCTTCCCTGTCTTTCAATTGGCCAGAAAAGTGCGCTAACGTCTCAGAGAGGAAACTGAAAGTAACCAGAACACCGCGTGGTATTCGTTTCGAGTAACGAGCATCCCGAACACCCTAATATTCGCACGAATATCAAGCTCGGACGAGTACGTTCGCTCATCTCTACTGATGACCTTTTTACCCCTTAGTGACCAGCCCATAGTGTTTTTACGTCCTGGCCTGCTGGGCTTTAATCCCCAAGGACAACAAATATGCATCCTCTGGGGATTAAAACCCCTGCAGGTCCTGGACGTGACAGCCCCATGTTGTTGGTTGCTGGAGGTAGCCAACATCCTAGAGCAGTCATCCTGGGCTGATGCTCCCCTTACTCCCCCCAGTCACATTAAAGTAAATGAGAAGTAAATAAAAGATAAAGTTTCAGCTCCCCTTACTGATCGTATCCATAAGGCGATCTGAGAATACTCATCCCTGATGTCCAGCATCATTCTCATCCTCCCCAGACCTGACACTGGCATCTGCGTGTGTGCGCCAGACGGCATTACAGCACGCGCATGCGCAGAGGGCTGGGAGGCCCAGGAAATTTAAAAACTCCTTGCTAGTATAAGTAGCTGAGAGCAGGGAGCTGTTCTGTATGCGGTTCTCGGTCACATGATCGCTTGTTTCCAATGGATTACAGTGATCATTTAAGAGTAGAGATGAGCGAGCATACTCGTCCGAGCTTGATGCTCGTTCGAGTATTAGGGTGTTTGAGATGCTCGTTACTCGTTTCTTCTCTGAGAAATTTGCGCGCTTTTCTGGCCAATAGAAAGACAGGGAAGGCATTACAACTTCCTCCTGTGACGTTCCAGCCCTATACTACCCCCCTGCAGTGAGTGGCTGGGGAGATCAGGTGTCACCCGAGAATTAAAATCTGCCCCGCCCGCTGCTCACCACAGATGCATGCTGACAGAGATCAGGGAAAGTGCTGCTGATGCTGCTGCTGCTATAGGACAGTGTTAGGTGTTATTTTAGTCTTCAAGAACCCTAACGGTCTTTCTTAGGGCCACATCTGACCGTGTGCAGTACTGTTGAGGCTGCTGGGAGCAGTGTTGCACAATTTTTTTTTTTTTTTTGTATATCGGGCGTGCAGACCATAGCGTCCTCAGTCTGCAGTCATTTTACAGAGTATAGGGGCAGTACTGGTGAGGCAGGGACAGTGGGAAAGGTGAAAGAGATATACTGGCTATATAAGCAGTGTGGTTGTTCCCACAAAGTTAAAAAATATACAAGATTTGGCCTGCCTGTCACTGCCTTCAGTTTACAGCGTCTCTGCTGGGTGTAGTAGTTGGTGAATTAATACCCAGCCTTGCGCATAATTGTTTCCTGCCTCTGCAGTGCGTTACGTACGTGAAGTCAGCCTCCAACAGGGCAATCGAAATACAGTTCATATCACAGGCAGTGTGGTTGTTCCCACAAAGTTTAAAAATATACAAGATTTGGCCTGCCTGTCAGTGCCTTCCGTTTACAGCGTCTCTGCTGGGGGTAGTAGTTGGTGAATTAATACCCAGCCTTGCACATAATTGTTTCCTGCCTCTGCAGTGCGTTACGTACGCGAAGTCAGCCTCCAACAGGGCAATCGAAATACAGTGCATATCACAGGCAGTGTGGTTGTTCCCACAAAGTTTAAAAATATACAAGATTTAGCCTGCCTGTCAGTGCCTTCCGTTTACTGCGTCTCAGCTGGGGGTAATAGTTGGTGAATTAATACCCATCCTTGCGCATAATTGTTTCCTGCCTCTGCAGTACGTTACGTACGCGAAGTCAGCCTCCAACCACACGCCAATAAGCGGCACATTTAATTACAGCGTTCTGTTTCTGCTAATCTCGTAATACACCATGCTGAGGGGTAGGGGTAGGCCTAGAGGACGTGGACGGGGGCGAGGACGCGGAGGCCCAAGTCAGGGTGTGGGCACAGGCCGAGCTCCTGGTCCAGGTGTATCACAGCTGACTGCAGTGGGATTAGGAGAGAGGCAAGTTTCTGGTGTCCCCAGATTCATCTCACAATTAATGGGTCCACGCGGTAGACCTTTATTAGAAAATGAGCAGTGTGAGCAGGTCCTGTCGTGGATGGCAGAAAGTGCATCCAGCAATCTATCGACCACTCAGACTTCTACGCCGTTCACTGCTGCAACTCTGAATCCTTTGGCTGCTGCTCCTGCTTCCTCCCAGCCTCCTCACTCCATTAAAATGACACATTCTGAGGAGCAGGCAGACTCCCAGGAACTGTTCTCGGGCCCCTGCCCAGAATGGGCAGCAATGGTTCCTCTCTCACCGGAGGAGTTTGTCGTGACCGATGCCCAACCTTTGGAAAGTTCCCGGGGTCCGGGGGATGAGGCTGGGGACTTCCGGAAACTGTCTCAAGAGCTTTCAGTGGGTGAGGAAGACGATGACGATGAGACACAGTTGTCTATCAGTGAGGTAGTAGTAAGGGCAGTAAGTCCGAGGGAGAAGCGCACAGAGGATTTGGAGGAAGAGCAGCGGGACGATGTGGTGACTGACCCCACCTGGTTTGCTAAGCCTACTGAGGACAGGTCTTCAGAGGGGGAGGCAAGTGCAGCAGCAGGGCAGGTTGGAAGAGGCAGTGCGGTGGCCAGGGGTAGAGGCAGGGACAGACCGAGTAATCCACCAACTGTTTCCCAAAGCGCCCCCTCGCGCCATGCCACCCAGCAGAGGCCGAGGTGCTCAAAGGTCTGGCAGTTTTTCACTGAGAGTGCAGACGACCGACGAACTGTGGTGTGCAAGGTTTGTCGCGCCAAGATCAGCCGGGGAGCCACCACCACCAGCCTCACCACCACCAGCATGCGGAGGCATATGATGGCCAAGCACCCCACAAGGTGGGACGAAGGCCGTTCACCGCCTCTGGTTTGCACCACTGCCTCTCCCTCTGTGCCCCAACCTGCCACTGAGATCCAACCCCCCTCTCAGGACACAGGCACGACCGTCTCCCGGCCTGCACCCTCACCCTCACCTCCGCTGTCCTCGGCCCCATCCAGCAATGTCTCTCAGCGCAGCGTCCAGCCGTCGCTAGCGCAACTGTTTGAGCGCAAGCGCAAGTACGCCGCCACGCACCCACACGCTCAAGCGTTAAACGTGCACATAGCTAAATTGATCAGCCTACAGATGCTGCCATATAGGCTTGTGGAAACGGAGGCTTTCAAAAACATGATGGCGGCGGCGGCCCCGTGCTACTCGGTTCCCAGTCACGACTACTTTTCCCGATGTGCCGTCCCAGCCCTGCACGACCACGTCTCCCGCAACATTGGACACGCCATCAACAACGCAGTTACTGCCAAGGTCCACTTAACAACGGACACGTGGACAAGCACAGGTGGGCAGGGCCACTATATCTCCCTGATGACACATTGGGTGAATTTAGTGGAGGCTGGGACTGCTCACATCCTACCCACCCCCAGAATTGTGGGCCCCAGCTCAGTGCTGGTATCTGCGGTGGTGTATGCTTCCTCCACTAAACCACCCTCCTCCTCCTCCTCCTCCTACGCAACCTCTGTCTCGCAATCAAGATGTGTCAGCAGCAGGACGTCGCCAGCAGTCGGTGTCGCACGGCGTGGCAGCACAGCGGTGGCCCAGTGTCAGCAGGCTGTGCTGAAACTACTCAGCTTAGGAGAGAAGAGGCACACAGCCCACGAACTGCTGCAGGGTCTGACAGAGCAGACCGACCGCTGGCTTTCGCAGCTGAGCCTCCAACCGGGCATGGTCGTGTGTGACAACGGCCGTAACCTGGTGGCGGCTCTGCAGCTCGGCAGCCTCACGCACGTGCCATGCCTGGCCCACATCTTTAATTTGGTGGTTCAGCGGGTTCTGAAAAGCTACCCACGCTTGTCAGACCTGCTCGGAAAGGTGCGCCGGCTCAGCGCACATTTCCGCAAGTCCCACACGGACGCTGCCACCCTGCGGACTCTGCAACATTGGTTTAATCTGCCAGTGCACCGACGTGCCCACATGGTGGAACTCTACGCTCCACATGTTGGCCAGGCTTTATGAGCAGCGTAGAGCTATAATGGAATACCAACTCCAACATGGGCGGCGTAGTGGGAGTCAGCCTCCTCAATTCTTTACAGAAGAGTGGGCCTGGTTGGCAGACATCTGCCAGGTCCTTGGAAACTTTGAGGAGTCTACCCAGATGGTGAGTGGGGATGCTGCAATCATTAGCGTCACCATTCCTCTGCTATGCCTCTTGAGAAGTTCCCTGCAAAGCATAAAGGCAGACGCTTTGCGCTTGGAAACGGAGGCGGGGGAAGACAGTATGTCGCTGGATAGTCAGAGCACCCTCATGTCTATATCTCAGCGCGTTGAGGAGGAGGGGGAGGAGGGGAGGAGCCTGAGGAGGAGGGGGAAGAGACAGCTTGGCCCACTGCTGAGGGTACCCATGCTGCTTGCCTGTCATCCTTTCAGCGTGTATGGCCGGAGGAGGAGGAGGAGGATCCTGAAAGTGATCTTCCTAGTGAAGACAGCCATGTGTTGCGTACAGGTACCCTGGCACACATGGCTGACTTCATGTTAGGATGCCTTTCTCGTGACCCTCGCGTTACACGCATTCTGGCCACTACGGATTACTGGGTGTACACATTGCTCGACCCACGGTATAAGGAGAACCTTTCTACTCTCATAACCGAAGAGGAAAGGGGTTCGAGAGTGATGCTATACCACAGGACCCTGGCGGACAAACTGATGGTAAAATTCCCATCCGACAGCGCTTGTGGCAGAAGGCGCAGTTCCGAGGGCCAGGTAGCAGGGGAGGCGCGGAGATCAGGCAGCATGTACAGAGCAGGCAGGGGAACACTCTCCAAGGCCTTTGCCAGCTTTATGGCTCCCCATCAAGACTGTGTCACCGCTCCCCAGGCAAGGCTGAGTCGGCGGGAGCACTGTAAAAGGATGGTGAGGGAGTACGTAGCCGATCGCACGACCGTCCTCCGTGACGCCTCTGCTCCCTACAACTACTGGGTGTCGAAGCTGGACACGTGGCCTGAACTCGCGCTGTATGCCCTGGAGGTGCTTGCTTGTCCTGCGGCTAGCGTCTTGTCAGAGAGGGTGTTTACTGCGGCTGGGGGAATCATCACGGATAAGCGTACCCGCCTGTCAACCGGCAGTGCCGACAGGCTTACACTCATAAAGATGAACAAAGCCTGGATTTCCCCAGACTTCTCTTTTCCACCAGCGTACAGCAGCGGTACCTAAACAATACGTAGGCTGCACCTGCGGATGGAAGCATCGTTCTTTATCACCATCAAAAACGGGGACCTTTTAGCTTCATCAATCTGTGTATTATATTCATCCTCCTCCTCCTGCTCCTCCTCCTGAAACCTCACGTAATCACGCCGAACGGGCAATTTTTCTTAGGCCCACAAGGCTCAGTCATATTACTTTTGTAAACAATGTTTATACGTTTCAATTCTCATTAAAGCGTTGAAACTTGCACCTGAACCAATTTTTATTTTAACTGGGCTGCCTCCAGGCCTAGTTACAAATTAAGCCACAGTAACCAAAGCGATTAATGGGTTTTACCTGCCCTCTTGGTTGGGCATGGGCAATTTTTCTGAGGTACATTAGTACTGCTGGTACACCAATTTTTGGGGGCCCTCGCCTACAGTGTAATCCTAGTAATTTTTATGGGCTTCGCCTGCACTCATGCTACAGCAAGGTGTGTGGGGTTGGCCCACACTTTTGCTACATAAATGTAACTGGGGCCTTGTCTATACTGCAACTACTGAAATGTGAAAGAGACTGTTATCTCCCTAAACTGATGCAACGGGAATGTTACTGTGGCCTGTCTTGACTGCTACTACTACTGAAATGGAACTAATACTGTGCTCCTCCTATACGGCTGCTTCAGAATTGTTACTGGGGCCTGTCTTGACTGCTACTACTACTGAAATGGAACTAATACTGTGCTCCCCCTATACTGCTGCTTCGGAATTGTTACTGGGGCCTGTCTGGACTGCTACTACTACTGAAATGGAACTAATACTGTGCTCCCCCTATAATGCTGCTAGTGATATGTTACTGGGGCCTGTCCCTAATGCTACCGCTGAAATGTTACTAATTCTGGGCTCTGCCTATACCGCTGCTAATGCTATGTCACTGGGGTGTGGAAACGGAGGCTTCCCAAAGACATGATGGTGGCGAGGCCATTTCCCACCAACGCGGTTACTGTTAAGGTGCATAGAACCACGGACACGTGGAGAGGACACGTAGTGCCTCAAAAACATCCCCCTCCTCCTGCAACAATGAAAACATTCTTGCCAAATACCTTTGCATTGGTCCGTCTGGTGGCAGTCCAAGAATTTCACCTTTACCGACACAACAAGAGAGCCCCCCCACCATCCCCCCGCCACGGCCCACTTAATCCTGGCCACATTCCGAAAACCAACTAAATAAAACCACGCTACTAGGTCCGCAGTCGCCACCACATTCCCACCAACGCGGTTACTGTTAAGGTACATATTACCACTCTGACTGGGGCATGCACTGTGGGCTGAAGCACACCTGTATTGTATGTGACGTTAGCTCTGCTGAGCAGGGCACTGCAATGGGATACATTTATGTACCGCCGATGGGTTCCAGGGAGCCACCCATGCTGTGGGTCCACAGGGACTTCACATTAGGGATTTGTACCTGCCAGTGTCTATGTATTAAAAACCCTGGTCAGACTGGGGCATGCAGTGTGGGCCGAAGACCACCTGCATTTAATCGGACATTACCTCAGCTGTGATGAGCAATGCAATGGGATATATTTATGTACCGCCGGTGGCTTCCTGGGACCCACCCATACTGTCGGTCCACACGGACTTCACAATAGGGAGTTGTACCTGCCTGTGTCTACTTATAAAAAACCCCAGTCTGACTGGGGCATGCAGTGTAGGCCAGAGCCCACCTGCATTTAATCTGACGTTAGCTTTGCTGTCCAGGGCATTGCAATGGGATATATTTATGTACCGCCGGTGGATTCCTGGGACCCACCTATGCTGTCGGTCCACACGGAGTTGTAACTGCATGTGTCTACTTATAAAGAACCCCAGTCTGACTGGGGCATGCAGTGTGGGCCGAAGCCCTCCTGCATTAAACCTGACGTTACCTCAGCTGTGCTGGGCACTGCAATGGGATTTGTTTATGTACCACCGGTGGGTTCCAGGGAGCCACCCATGCTGTCGGTGCACACGGAATTCCCATTGCGGAGTTGTACCTGCCTGTGACTATTTATAAAAAACCCCGGTCTGACTGGGGCATGCACTGTGGGCTGAAGCCCACCTGTACTTAATCTGACGTTAGCTCTACTATCTGGGGCACTGCATTGGGACAAACTACAGGAGCAATACAGCGCTAATGAGACGTGCACAGCTACGCTAGCATTGGAGTCCGCTGTAGGCCCGCAATTGCTGAGGGTTTGTGCAGAGGCCTATGTCCTGGGTGCAGTGAAAGTCCGCTTCCTGCCTAGGATTGCTGAAGCTGGGGGCCGAGGCCTATGTCGTGGCTGCGGTGCAAGTCTGCCATGTTTGGCCGGTCAGATCATTTTTTGGTTCATGTCTTGGGTTTCCTAGGACCCACCTATGCTGTTGGTGCAAACTTAGCTCCCATCGCGGTGTTTGACGTGTCTGGCACAAAGACACTGACTGACTTGGGTAGGGGGCAGATCGCAGACGGCTTTCCCCTTGCAGTGTGGATTGAGCTATGCGACACCTTGACAGAATGAATAGTGTGTGGCACATGGGTTCCCCATTGCTATGCCCATGTGTGCAGCTCCTGATGGAGGTGGCACAGGATTGGATTTCTCATTGCTTCTGTACAGCATTGTGGGCTATCGCCCCGCCCCTTTTAAAGAGGGTCGCTGCCTGGCCCTGCCAACCCTCTGCAGTGTGTGCCTCCGGTTCCTCCTCATGGCAGACGCACTTATAAATAGACATGAGGGTGGTGTGGCTACGAGTCCAGCGTGTGGCATGAGGGCAGCTGAAGGCTGCGCAGGGACACTTTGGTGTGCGCTGTGGACACTGGGTCGTGCTGGAAGGGGGGGGGGGTTGGACAGCATGTAACCCAGGAGAAGTGGCAGCGGAGTGTCATGCAGGCAGTGATTGTGCTTTGTTGGAGGTAGTGTGGTGCTTAGCTAAGGTATGCCTTGCTGATGAGGGTTTTTCAGAAGTATCAGAAGTAAAAATTGTTGGGAGGGGGGGCCCACTCTTGCCGCTATTGTGGCTGAATAGTGGGACCTGGGAACTTGAGATGCAGCCCAACATGTAGCCCCTCGCCTGCCCTATCCGTTTCTGTGTCGTTCCCATCACTTTCTTGAATTTCCCAGATTTTCACAAATGAAAACCTTAGCGAGCATCGTCGATATACAAAAATGCTCGAGTCGCCCATTGACTTCAATGGGGTTCGTTACTCGAAACGAACCCTCGAGCATCGCGAAAAGTTCGACTCGAGTAACGAGCACCCGGGCATTTTGGTGCTCGCTCATCTCTATTTAAGAGTTTAAAAAAGTGTAAAAAAAAAATTGTTTCATCTTCCCTCATGGATCATATCTGTGAGGGGAGATGAACTTAGGTACCTAAGGCCCCCGGATTTATCTGCAGACCCTAACCTGGCTTTTGTGCACGTTCCCGTTGCCAAAATGGTGGATGCATGCGCAAAAGCAGCAGATTGCCCGGGGTAATTTTAAAATCTCCCCGCGCCTGGCTACTAAATGTAGCTGAGAGCCTGGAGATCTCTTTGGGCCACAGTACATGGTTAACCACGATCATGTAAAAGTTAAAAAAAGGTAAAGTTTCACCTCCTGTCACGGATCCGAACCATGAGGGGAGGTGAAATTATTTATCTAAGGCCTGCGGTGATGTCCACTGATAGGATCCTTATCTGTGGACCTTTCCCCAGCTTTGGTGCATGGGCCCATCGTGAAAATGGCAGACTGAAGCGCAGAAACTGGGTAGGGCCTAGGAAATTTAAAATCTCCTTGCTCCTGGCTAGTAAAGGTACCCGAGAGCTTGGAGCAGTGACCGAGGGCTGCGGCGAGCGATCCCCGATTACGCGATCGTTGTTATCCAATGGATAATGGCGATCACGTAAAAGTTAAAAGACAGTTAAAGTTTAATGCTCTATTTGTTTTGGGTCCCATTGTGCATCCAGACAGAACATTAGGGCCACAATGGGTATGTTTCTAAACATGGGACAGACAGGTAGGATCCATTTTGGGGTGAAAGTCTTCATTCATATGTGTGGTGTACAAAAAAACTGTTTTTAAAAAGAAACAATTGCTAAAAAAACCTAAAATTGCAATTTTTTCTTCTGCTTTGCTTTGATTCATTCAAAAACTGTGTGGTCAAAACACACAAGACACGCCTAGATTACTTTGATAAAGGGTCTAGTTTTCAAAATGGGGTCATTTGTGGAGGTTCTCTGTCGTTTTAGCCGCACGTGGGCAATGTGCAATGGGGCCTAAAACACCTTAAAGCAAAATGTCTGTTCTGAAAACCACTCGCTGCTCCTTTCGGTTAGGGCCCCGTTGTGCATATGGACATAATATTAGGATCACAATGTGTATGTTTCTGAACACGGGACAAATGGGGTATCCATTTCGGGGTGAAAGTCTTCATTCTTATGTGTGCTGTACAAAAAAACTGTTTTTAAAATGACATAATTGCTAAAAAAAAATTAAATCATCATTTTTTCTTTCTGCTTTGCTTTGATTCATTCAAAAACCCTGGGGTCAAAATACGCAGCACACCCCTAGTCTAGCTTCCAAAATGGGGTCATTTGTGGGGGTTCTCTATCGTTTTGGCTGCTTAAGGGGTCTGCAAGTAAGCGATGGGGCCTAAAACGCCTTCAAGCAAAATGTGTGTTTTGAAAGCCACCAGTTTAGATAGGAAGTCTTGTAGAGTTTTTTGGGATACATTTTCTGGGATTCCTGTGAATTTTACATAATTACGCCTGCTTCTATTCTCAAGGTCTGCCAATTTGCTTCTCACGGATTTAACTTCCTCGTCAAGGGCATAATGACCGTCTATTAGGTTGTTATGGGAGGTGGTTAGTTCCTCCATGTTATTCTCCACGTGTTCTGTGCAGTCACCTATATCTTGCAGTTTAGAGTTGAATGATGAGGACATATCGCTTATGTCTATTTGTATAGACCCTCTCAGAGTCATCACGGTATGTTTGATAAACTCCTCTGTAGCTAACTGGCTAGTAGAGGGAACATTAGCTATGGGATCCTCTGTTGGCCCAGGGTCAGAATGTGGGCGCTGAGGGGTGGACAGCTTGGGTCTTTGTTTTTCCGAGCTTGCAGAGGAAGATGTGGCTGCTTCACTGTGGGGTTTATTCTCAGGTGCCATCTTACCTGCTCTGTAGGGCCTGCTGTGAGACTTCCCCTTTCCCTCACCCGCCCTCTCCTGAAGTTGTTCATCCTATGCCATCATGTGCTTTGCTACAGTGTTTCCCTCTCTAGCCGCGGTGTTGGCGATGTTGTGATGTTTGCAGAGCCTTGCGGGGTAGCGAGGGCCGCTGTTCACTATGGCTTGGTTGCAGCCAGCGCTGCACGCCGTAAAGTCTGTCACCCAATGCGACGAAGCTCTGGAGGATCTCCTCTTCGTTATGGTGAGTACCCGGCAAGCAGGGGAATCTCTCTGTCCCATAAATGCTTTGCAAGGTGCCTCCATCTCAATCTGCAGCCAGGCCACATCCCCACCTTCCTGCCCTGTCCCAACTTTTGTGAGATGTGTTGCTGCCATGAATTTCTAAATGAGTTCATTTCTTATAATAAATTGGTAAAATGTCTCACTTCATAACCATATAATATGATTATATGAAATTTCAAAATCATTGCACTCTTTTTTTTTTTTACATTTACTTACATTTAGCACAGTAGCCCAACGTTTTTGGAATTGAGGTGGTTTATTTCACATAAAATAATAAAATATACAGTACATTAATCCAGGCTTCTACTCAAATACATAATCTGAAATGTATTTTGCATTCAAAATCAAATACTCCTTATAAGGATACATTTTGCTTTAATTTGCAGCTTGGAAAATAAAAGGTTAAAGGCTGTAGACTGTAGACTAATGGTTATTAAGCGGTTGTCCACTTTGGATAGCTTCTGGTGAATGGCTGAACCATAATGACATGATCAAACACCTCTTCCTGGAATCCTTCCAACCAACTGTTCTTACAGAGGTAAGTGGAAATGCTTACTATCCATCTCCAGCATTGATGCAAAGAAATTAGTTCTTACAAGGCACTCTTTAAAACTAATAACTGTACAATACAGTGTTGTTCAAACAACTAAGAACTGTTTTGTGCAATAGCTCTCCTCTGTAGATCATAGATGGGTCCAGAGACGGTACTACCTTTTATTACTACAATATTCATTATATAGAACAACACTTTCAATATTCACCTACATGACAGCCACAAATTTTACATATTGAGGGCTCAGTCAGATGAGCAGTTTTGTTTTTTTTGCAAAGCTATGTGTGTAAAAAAAAACAATCCATGCTTTAGCAAGATGCGCATGACTGTGGCTTTCAATTGGACTGGCACCACATTGAAAGCAATGGAAGGCAGGCAACCCCCACAGTGATTTTCAGGGAAGGGCTTAAAATATACGCCCTTCTCTGAAAATCCTCCCTAACTGCTGTAAAAAAATTTAAAAAGTATATACTTACCTCTTCGCCGCTGTCGGGGCTCAAGCACGTATTCTCTCTTCCATGCCGGCACTCTACTGAAGCACTTTCAGCAGCCAGGGATTTAAAAATCCCCACCTCCTGAAAGGGCTGTGTCTGATTGGCTGAGCGCTCAGCCAATCACAGGCAGTGCTCAACCATGCATTGAATGACAACTTAGCACTGCCTGTGATTGGTCACAGTGCTCAGCCAATCAGAGGCAGCACTAAATTCAATGATTAGCTGAGTGCTGCCTGTGATTGGCTGACAGCTGTGACCAATCACAGGCAGCGCTCAGTTGTCATTCAATGGCTGAGCACTGCCTGTGATTGGCAGACCGCTCAGCCAATCAGACACAGCCCTTTCAGGAAGCATGGATTTTAAATCGCCGCCTGCTGAAAGAGCTTCAGTACAGTGCCGAGAAGCCAAGCGTCAAGATGCGCCGACCCCCGACAGCGGCGGAGAGGTGAGTATATATATATATATATATATACATATTTTTTTTTTTTTTTTTTTTTTACACAAGCTAGGGATGATTTTTCAGGTAAGGGCTTTTATTTCAAGCTCTTCCCCGATAATCACTGCAGGAGTTGCCTGCAGCTCATTGCTTTCAATGGGAGAAAATCACAATCCTCTGCCACAGCTGTGACAGGGGATTTCTTTATTCCCACTGGGTGTCACCTTGTCACTGAACACTGTGACAGTGCTGTCACAGTGTTCAGTGACGAGAGAACTTCCTGCAGGGATATTTTACGCACAGCATGGACCTTGCTGCTGCACAGATGTCGTATCTTTTGCAGGTGCAAAGATTTTGCGCCTGTAAAAGACAGACAAGTGAACACTACATAGGGAACCAATGGTTCTATCAGACGTGCTTTTTTTTTTTTTGCGCACATCGGTAATTGTGCCCTCACATTGAATAACTAAAATTTTAGATGATACACAAATAGTTTACCACCTGAGAAAAATGTAGAATAATGAGTGTCAGCATCACATAGAGGTGAACCATAATCTTAGTTAAGTTGTGAAAAAGGTTTTTTGACTCATACTTTCTAACACTTTCTAATGCAATACATAAAATATGATACAGCAGGTGAAAGAACCTTAGCAGTCTTTTTACAAGATAAATAGAGAATATTAGTGTAATCCATTTTGCTTCTGTGTACGATAGTGTCTTATCGCTGTATTTGTTTATATACTAAAGTTACTAATGGGCTTCAACTGAATTCACTTTTACACCTTTTGACATATTTAAAAATCATCTTCCTAAATATGTATTTTTCACTTTCCAGTTGAATCATTACAGAATATTTTAAGTCATAAGAAATTTATGCTTTCATCTGCAAGAAAGCAGAAAAAAACACGATGAGCAAAATAAAAATGGTACGTGCCCGCATTTGGATGCCATTTGTTGTCACTTCTAAACTAATTAATCCTACTGAAATCAAAATAACAACCACAATTTCAAGCTGAGTAAATAAAAAGAAGTTCTGAAAAACTGTTATCTGCAGAAAATGTGCAGATAATGAATTCCTGTAAATGTCCTTTCACCAAAATGTAGACATGAGATACATGATGTCCTCAGAACAAGGCAGGAGCTGATATCACAAACCTGCGGCCATAATTACTACTTTGTTTTTTACATCACTCAGCCTCCGACCAAACTAAGAATTAAACTTCCATATGCTTTGTAGAAAGTTTATAGATAAATTTTAACAAGACTTAGTACCAAATTGGTCTATTTATTTTATGACTCTTATATAGCACATGCATAGTAAGCAGCATTTTATGTCACTTGATATTGGGTTCTGCCTCCATTAGGGCTTACAATCTATAGTCACCTATCTGTATGCTTTTTAGTATATGAAACTGGAGTACACAGAAGAAAGCCGCGCAAACATGGGGAGAAAATATAAACTCCATGCAGATGTTGTACTTCATGGAATTTGAACCCAGGATCCCAGTGCTGCAAGGTAACCATAATAACCACTGAGCCACTATGCTGCCCATGTTTAAGGGCACCATGAGCTATTGACAGGGCCAATAACCTTTAAGAGACTATTAGAAGGGTTATCCCACTAAAATCATCTACTATCTACCACCAATCCATTGGACAATGGGACCAACAACTGGGACCCCCAAGGATTAGAAGAACTGAACACCATGAGTCTTCTGAGTGAATGGAGTGGGGGTGAACTCCATCTCTGTCAGGCTATCTACGTCAGCCCATAGAGGTGAACAGAAAGATAGTCACACATGCACACTACGTTCATCTGGCAACCTCAGGGTGTGACATTCTCCTGATCCTTTGTGGTCCCAGGGGTTGGTCCCCAAGCAATCAAACATTTATCACATATCCTGTCGACAGGTGATAGATGATTTTGGTGGGATGACCCCTTTAAATATAATATCATTTTGTATTTTACTATAATTCCTGGCTCTGGGAGATATGTCTGGTGGATGGATCTTGTCCACCTTACCCTACTTTACCCCCTATGCTTGACAATACTCTCCCTGCAGATAAACACAAGTTGGCTAGGACATAAATAGATAGTAAGACCCCCACCTTAATACCAGATTGCATGTTTGTCTGTTGAGTCTTAACCCCTTAATCAATGGCATACCTATATGTCATTGGTTGGCCAGGTAAGCATAGAGCAAGCTCAAGAGCCAAGGCCACTTCATTGCTAGTGACTATCAGCTGTTTTGTATAGTTGACAGTTGCCAGCAATGGCTATGATCAGAAATAGCCCCAGTCATCGCCATTTAACTGCTTAGATGCCATAGTTAATGCTGACTGCAGCATCTAAGCAGTCAGTTAGAGAGGGGGTCCCCTCTGGTGCCCAGCACAGACATGATTGTGCAGATGGCTGTACATGGCAGCCTGATTCCTATTGAAGACTCCCAGCATAGATATCAGCCTATTAAGTCTTGCCTGTTGAATTCAATAGGAGCTCTGTTGGAATTACCAACTCAGGCTGTTGCAACGTTGAATGAGCTGTCAGCTTTCAGCTCCATCTGCAATCACAGCTGGGCTGATAACAGCTGATTACCACTGATCAATAATTGATGGCCTATCCTGAAGATAGCTCATCAATAGTTGCATCCTGGTAAACCCATTTAACTGTGTAAGGCTCTATTTACATTTGCGTTAAGATTTACATTTTTGATGGTTCTATTCTAGTTCAATTTTTAATGGATCAAAAATGTAGCGTAATGTTAACAGGAATCCATTATTTATTTTTACTTGCTTGCATTGTGTGTGCGGACTATGTTATTTTGCTTGCCAAAATCAAAGGAAACCTGATTGGAACAGAAGCCAAGTAATTGCATGTCTCATCAGGAAAATAAAAATCTTTATTGAACTAATTTTCCTTTCTGTCAAGCTGAAGAGTTTTATAATAGGAAGCTCAAAAAGAATGTGGAGACTTGGAAATGCTGCACATCACCAGGTACCATAATCCAGTACCTGGTGTATAGAAAAATGTATGCTCACAGCATATATAAGGGTCAATGTGTATAAAGTAAGTAAATCCTCATTACAGTCAGTACATTCTACACATCCTACTGTTTTTGAGCTTGCAGACAGTTTCCACCATGTAGTCATTAATTTTATTTTCTTTTTCACCTTCTAAGTCCATATGATGTGTTTTGCAAACAAAACAGATCTGTATTTTCTATAAAATATTTGACTTTGGTGAGTAGGTAATTGTTTCTTATTGTCCTTAAGTCAAATACCCCGTATTTAAACATATGACAGAAAAGTACTGGCCAGTCATGGAGCATGGCCTAACTGGGTGCCGAGACGGACACTTGTTAGCAAGCTCCACTCAGATTAATCCTCCCAAGCAACTTCACAATGATTACCTGTAGGTTGCTTACCAGAGCGAAGTCTCTCCCATCTGGGGAATTCAACAATGATGCGCTGATGGGCATCTCACAGAATTTTTCTTAGCACACAGCGCCCGACGCGAATCCGAGGCTGTGGCCTCCTTTTCCTCTTTTTGCAATGTCTCTCTAGAGGGGAGGGATACACCAGCTAGGTTCTCCTCTGGACCAGAAAGTCCCCTTCTGGCTTTCGTTGCACCAGGGGCAGTGAGGAGTCCTGGAAACTCTCCTGAAGGGGTGAGTGACAGAAACTCTTCTTCTATACTTCTGGGCACATATCTTCTCTCAGCTGAGAGGAACAGCATCCCAGGTTGCAGTCTTTTGGCTCCCAACAGCCCCAGCTAGCTCCTTCTGATTCCCTATATAAAGTCCACTCTAACAAACCTGCTTTTGAAATCGTTATCAACGATATGTTGCTAGTGTTAATTACCATTTTTAATGCTTCTATAAATGAAGTGGGAGATAGAGATAGCCATACAGAAAATAAAATAAGTGAATTAACTAAATCCCACAACAACCTGATCAACACGCATTACTGACTAGTTGAAGATGATTTATTAAAAGCAAAATGACTGACCTTGAAGATAGTACTAGGAGAAATAACGTAGAATTTTTAGGCATATTAGAAAAGATTTCTACTTTGGAACTGAATTATTATTTGCTACTACTGCGGAAAACTTTGCTTCCCTCTAACACCCATCACAAATTTCTAATTGATAGGGCTCACAGAATTCCTAGACCGAAGTTCCTTTCTGAAAATGTTCCCCGAGACGTGATTCCCAGAATACATTTTTTTTCATGTTAAGGAGCTTTCATGTTTGCAGCTACTATAACTAACCCTCTTCCAAGTTCCTATACAAATAACCAGATTTTCACTGATTTGTTTCTGGCAACAATCCAAGCAAGAGGGGTCTTCTCCAGCATGACCCTTAGCCTACGTAATGCTAAACACCCAAACAAATTGGTTTTTCCCATCAAGCATATAATTCAGAAGAATGGTCTCGCCCATACCCTTTCCAAACTGAAGTATGGCCCTAAACTGCTGAACTTCTAGAGCCTACAACTGCTGGATCAACATCAAAGTTCCTATGTGAAAAGATTAGCCAAGGTGACCCAGGAGTGGACCCATAAAACTGCTTCCCTTTGAAGTAATATTTATCATACATCCATTTTAAGGAGGATCACCTCTTCTTTATTGTTCTCAGTTGTACTTTTATAGTTCATTTGTCACAAGCAGTCACTCAAGGTACCACTACATAAATCCAATTTTTCATTATTTGTAATGACATTTAAGATTATTTCTTTAAATACTAGAGGGTTTAATTACTCCTTCAAGAGATCTTTGGTCTGGAAAGATGCCCTAAAACATAAAGCTGATATTTAAAGCACTCCCACTTTCATGCCTTGGCTACATAAAGAATCTCTTCCCAATACATTTTGCTATTTAAACTCTTCATCCAGAGAATATACCTACTATTCTCAGTGTCACAGAATGTTCTCCTGCATTGACGTATTTCTAGCAGATAGATGGACTCCCTCTGATGCTAAATCCTCTCAGACTGAGGATGGTCTGAATACTCACCCATAATATTGACCTTTTCACTGAATCCGTCTATAAATCAGGCCAGGCCTTGAAGAAACAACAGATATCTTTTGAAAATATCTCAGTATAAAGACCTTATGTCAGACTCTCTGAGGGAGCATTTTTCATTCAGTGTAACCCCAAAACTGATCCATTTTCAATTTGGAATACACATGAAGTGCTCATTCAAGGGGTTCTTATTGGCCTAAGCTCACAACAAAAGAAAGAAGAGCTCTCAAGTATTAATGATCTTCTCACTCAAATTACTAAAACAGATCTTTTACTCCAAACTTCTTCACATTCTTTTCATAAAGAGCTCTTTAATCTAAGACATAAACTCCAACTTACACTTCTAGAAGATTATGATAAAAATCTAAAACCATCGCACATATCATCTTACTCCTTGTTTAACAAACCTTCAAGACTAATGGCTAATTTAATTAAGACGCCAACATTTTCACTCAAAAAAATAGCGGATGAATTTAGCTTCTTCTATTCTAATCTTTATAACTTGAAAAATGACTCATTGACGCCTAGAGATGAGCGCGTATACTCGCTAAAGGCAATTGCTCGAGCGAGCATTGGCTTTAGTGAGTACCTGCCCGCTCGAGACGAAAGGTTCGGGTGCTGGCGCGGGGGAGCAGTGAGTAGCGGCTGTCAGCAGGAGGGAGCGGGGGGAGAGAGAGATCTCCCCTCCGTTCTGCCCCCCTCTCCCCCGCAGCTCCCTGCCCGCCGCCGGCACCCGAACCTTTTGCCTCGAGCGGGCAATGCTCGCTCGAGCAATTGCCTTTAGTGAGTATTCTCGCTCATCTCTATTGACGCCCCAATTTTCTCTGTCTGAGATCAATGCTTTTCTCCAGCAAATTAATCTCCCATTCTTATTTTGTCCAACGTAACTGTTTTAATGCTGCTATACATTCGTCGGGAGCCATCCATGTAATCAATTCCCTTAAATTTCATAAAACCCCAGGCCCAGACAGCTTTGCAAATAAATACTACAAACTTTTTGCTCCTATCCTTTCCACTCATTTATCTAGAACATTTAACAAAGCTCTGTCTTATGACTATTGGCCAGATGAAATGCTCCATGTTCCTATTGTCACATTACCCAAACCAGGCAAATCCTTTATACTGGCTGACTTTAGGCCAGTCTGTTTACTTAAAGGGGTTGTCTCGCGCCGAAACGGGTTTTTTTTTTTTTTGCATAGGCCCCCCGTTCAGCGCAGGACAAACCCAAGGGATGTGTTGAAATTAAAAAAAATATTTTACTTACCCGAATCCCCTCTCTGCAACTTCTTCCTTCTTTTCCTCCAAGATGGCCACCGGGATCTTCACCCACGATGCACCACGGGTCTTCTCCCATGGTGCACCGTGGGCTCTGTGCGGACCATTGCCGATTCCAGCCTCCTGATTGGCTGGAATCGGCACACGTGACGGGGCGGAGCTACGCGATGATGCGTAGAAGGGGGCTGAGCCAGAACGCCTCTCGTACCTGGACCGACCAGAAGGGAGAAGACCCTTCTGCGCAAGCGCGTCTAATCGAGCAATTAGACGCTGAAATTGGACGGAGCCATGGAGACGGGGACGCCAGCAACAGAGTGGGTAAGTGAATAACTTCTGTATGGCTCATATTTAATACACAATGTATATTACAAAGTGCATTAATATGGCCATACAGAAGTGCTGAACCCCACTTGCTTTCGCAAGACAACCCCTTTAACTGTGAAACAAATATATATGCTAAACTCCTAGCCCAAATACTTATTACAGGTCTCCCCAACATTATTCATAGAGATCAGATTGGCACTACAAAAGGGTGTCAGGCCTTTAATGGTACTAAGAGGATACTTAACGTTATTATGAAAGCTGAATTTTCTCAGATACCTTCTCTGCTTCTTCCTCAGTATGCAGAGAAGGCATTTAACAGGATAAATTGGGACTCTTCAGAATTTTCTTTTTACCAAAGCAACATTTTTAGTGCAATCTCTATATAGCTCTGCCTCCCCCAGGGTTTTCACTGATGGGGTTCTTTCTGACTCATTTTCTATTACAAATGGAATGCATCAGGGATGCCCCTTAAACCGTTGCTCTTTACTTTTGTGATTTCACCCCTTGCAGAACTAATCAGGACAAATCTTAATATCAAGGGCATTTCAGCAGGCCAAGTCAACATAAAATTGGATTATTTGCTGATGATATTTTATTGACACTTACAGATCTATTACATTCCCTAAGAGCAGTCTACAATGTCCTATTTCATTTTGGTCAGGTGTAACTTTACAAATTAAACGTAAATAAATCACAAATCCTGAAGATTAATGTCAGTAATCCTCTGAGAGGTTCCATCCAAAGGGAACTTCCCTTTCAATATCAATCCAGCAATATTCCCTATCTCGGAATGAAGCTCTGCACCCCACGTTCTGACTTTATCTATCTTATTTCCACATTGCAAACCTATGGTCCTAATATCATTCTATCATCCTCAGCCAAAAACACGCCTGCATTACGGGATCCTCTGAGTCCAGTTAGCCTGTAATAGAATAACAACTTAATTATCCTAGATTATTAAGATTGCTATTATTTGCTTCCACCATAGCTTTTCTCTACCCTAAATTAACTCTAAACATTAAGTCTTCATCTATGCAAGCCTTGCTCCAATACTGGGCCTTTTTCTTTCAAAAGATGAAATGGTCCCCTAGGGTTTTTGTGGAGAAAATTTCTTTAGAAACCCTTGAACATTTAATTCCAGATATACACCTACAATCCTTGGTTAAAAAGGGAATCATACATGTCACAGACCTTATGACCAGGGATAACATCAATCCATTTTCTGCATTAGTGAAAGATTTTGGAATATCAAACAAAGAGGTCTTCAAATATTCCCAACTATGTTCCTTTGTTAGGATATCTCATATTCATAAAGTTTTGGTCCCTTCTAAATTACATATAATACTGCTCAATCTGTCTATAAATCATTATGCACTTGTTGTCGCATGTTGCTCCTGGGACCTGTAGTTCTATGTGTTACCAGGAGCACAATTCAAAAGGTATGGGATGATTGAGCTGGCTGGGTGTGTGTATTGCTCCAGCCAGCCAATCCCCACCAGTCTGTGCAGATAAGTACCGGCCCCTTTGCTAGAGGGTGCTGGACATTTACATCGCATTCCCTCTCAGAACTTGCTGTTTTGCGTCATCCATTCTGCTTGTTTCAGGTGTTTCCCCCACCTTCCCTGAAGATAGTCTGAACAACTGATCTCCCAGTCTGCATGTTCTGCTGCCCCTCCTTCCTTCCCTTTTATCAGGTGCAGCCTCCAGATATCTGATTTCTTGTATGTGGTCAGATGGGTGATATCTGACACTGTTCCTTTTACAGTAGATTGGTGTTTGACACTCTTGCCCCTTTCTGGGTGTGTGGACACTTGAACTAGCTCCTGTTTATCTATGCATGCATGATAGAGTGAAATCCCACTCAGATGGAAACTCAATCTGCGAAGTGAGGCGACTTTTGATGTGAACAATGACTGGTTCAGTGTATGTCTAAAGGTGTGGACTACACTTGGTGTGAACAAGGTCCTGTTCAGTGTATGGCTGAAGGTAGGACTACACTTGGTATCCACTGACCTGTTCAGTGTGTATTGTGCTGTATTTTCCTTGTCTGATGCCTCTGCTTATTTCCAACTAGTCTGGGACAGTTTGCCCCCAGATTACACCATGGGGTCCTCCCAATAAGGACGATCATCACACTTGTAGGCAATGTCCTCCTACCCTGTTTTGTAGTTATTTTGGTATTAGATGGACTCACAAAACAATGAGGACCCTTGATGTAGGCTTGTGAGCTTACGAGTTTTGGCAAAAATACAAACCAATACCTTGTACGTAGTTATAGATATTTCCCTCTGTTTGGTTGTTTAGTACATTGGTACGTATGAGGCCACCAGGTGTGTTGTTGGCTCGGTTTTTCCTGTGGGTGTTTATATGCACGTCTGGTTTATGCTAGTTTGATGTTCATGTCCGGTCAAGTATGCACATCTCAACTCCCCATTTCTTCCCTCCAGCCCTTATTTTCATTTCATTCGTGTAGGTTGTTATTCCCATGGCTTGCACAGATGTAACACTTGTTTTACAATAAACTTTCAGGGGACTTGGAGGACTCCAAGTCGGCCTACCTTCTTAACTGTGAAAAAAGCTTAAATGACAGATCTTCATTTGATCAATGGATCACAGCTTTTAAATGGGCTAACTTATCTATGCTTAATACCTCCCTACTAGAAGTCGACTATAAATTATTGACCAGATGATATTTCATTCTGCTTAGGCTAGCCAAATGCTTCCCAGGTTTTAGTGACCTATTCTGGAGAAAGTGTGGCTATACTGGTTTTATGCGCTATATTTTCTTTGATTGTTCTATTTTGACTTCTTTTTGGAGGAAATCCAAACTAATTCAGACCAAACTGAACTTTTTGAAAAAGTTTGCGAACCAGCAAAACCAAACTTTTCAAAAGTTTGCTCATTGCTGTTGTTCACCTATCCTCAGTATAGGTCATCAATAGCTGATTGGTGGGAGTCCACTGCACAGGATGTACGCCAGTCCACTGTTTGCCAGGCAGCTGTAACAGTGTATGGAGCACAAAACAGGCATCTCCATATATTCCCCCATGGTTCAGTATGGTATTGCAGGCTCTGCTCTCATGCGCTTCAATGGAAGCTACACCTGCAAGTACATGTCTGGGCATTACACAATCTATGGAGCTGTCCACTTACAGCTCCATACTCTGTAACAGTGGCCTGGAGATATTAGTTGATCAGCAGCATTCTCAGTCACCCGGCCCCTGCTGATAAGCTGTTGCTGATCTATCCTAATCAATGATCATTAATTATACAGAGCTCGAAAATCCCTTTAACTATACCCTAGACCCCCTGGGGTACCTATAGCACAATTTCAAAGTGTATGATTTAGGCAATAGGGTTTCACATTTATAAAAATGTATGTAATTTCCTTGCCTTAAATCACTACTTAAATAACTAAGAAACAACTGAAATATAAACACAAACTGAGCGTATATCAGCACAAGAGAAATGCTTTTCACTCTAAAGAAAGTTACAATATAATATTCATAGAATACAAAACACAGAACATTGTTTCAAAGATATACTGATCTGGTGGGTACAGTAAATAACAACATAGAAAATGCAGATGCCATGATATTAAAGAAAAAGTATTTTGCTGGCAGCTGAATGTAATGAAAAAAGCAACGAACTGTAATCTGCAACCAAAATGTTTAGGTTTCTCTTTCAGAACAATGAATTTGATTATAGAAAAACTTGTTTAGAGAGCTAAGCGTAAGCTCTGGATCAGTATCGCAGGCCAAGAAAACAATTTAAAATGTTCAATTGTGAAGTTTGACCATATCAAAATGCATAGACTTCGTGCTGGATGAATTCGTTTTTGAAGATTTAAAATGTTATTTTTGGTTTTAGTAAAGTCAGTCTAAATTAAATCCATCATCTATCTTATACTTATTCATCATTTTACATTTTTTAGGTTTCGGGTAATATTTGTTTTTGCAATTTTAATAGTTTCATTTCTGCATGTGTGTACTAAATAATCCGTAAATGATGTTTAAATACATCCACTGTACCTACTTCTAATATACCTACAGATATAATAAGCTTTATCTTAATATTTAATGTGCCATGACAAGATAACTACAATGTGCTACAATGCTTTAAGCCAAGTTATCACGATGGACCAGTCATGCTAACAATTGTGACATCTATACAGTGCATGTACATAGACCTTTATACATACACCTGTATTTTAACAGCTCTTGGACTTTGTAATACAGGAATTACTACCAAACACAATCATACCTATTAACAACAACAAAATCAGCAATTTCCAATAGCCATAGGTTGAAGGCTACTACAGATAGCAAGCAAAAAAGTGACAACCCTACACTATCCTACCAAAATTAATTGGACACCTGAATAAGAATCAAAAGTAATATTTATTTAAATCTGTTAATACTTAGTGGGGCTTCTCTGGCCTTAATGACATTGGTTACCCTCTGTTACATAATTTCTACTAACATCTGAGAAATTTTAGCTGGTATTTCCCTCCATTCATTCTGCAAATATATGGCGAGTTTTCTAAAATAAGTTGGATGCTGTTCATATTTCCTGACCCGACTTTCCAGTTTGTATTAGAGATGTTCAATAGCGTTCAGGTTGGGACTCTATGCAGGCCAGTTCAGTCATGGAACATTAATATCCTCAAGCCAATGTAAAACAGTATTAGATTTGTAACAAGGCGTGTTGTCTTGTTGGAAGTATTGCTGAGCATTCCCAGAGTATTGCCGCATTGTCAGGAGCACATTATTGTCTACAATGTCAAGGCATGCCTCCGTGTTCATGGTTCTTGTCACTACAACCAATGGAGATAATGCTACATAAAATACCCCAAGACTATGATAGAACCTCCACTGCACTTGACTGTTGGCACAGCACACTCAAGCAAAAAAGCGTTCCCCAGGCATCCTCCCCACCCAGATACTTCCATCTGATTTGAAGATGGAATAGCATGATTTCTTCCTTTGCTTAACAGTCCAGTGATGACACTCCCTGCACCATTTTAGATGGGCCAATGCATCTTCTTTGAGAAAATTCACCAGGTATTTGCAAGATGAATGGAGGGAAATACTGATTGAATTTTATCAGACGTTAGTAGATAGTATCTGATGTCATTAAGGCCAAAAGAGGCCACACTAAGTAGTAACATATGTAAATAAATACTACTTTCGATTCTTGGTTAGGTGTCTAATTACCTTTGGTAGGATATAGTAGATGCGGTATACAATTACTAGGCACACACCATGAAATATACTAGAGAGTTATGAGGTTATGGTCAGTACTGTAGATTCAGCTCACAAGTAGTGCAGTGCAATAGAAGCAAGCATATAGGGCATATATCATGCTAATAGTATATCTGATATGGTGGTATAAATGTATATTTGACTGTTTTGGGGTAGTTGCTGCTGAAACATAAATATTAAGTTTCAATTTGTTGACTGTTTTATAGCCCATAAAAATGTTATAAATTTTGTCCACATAACAGTTTAAGCCTCCATTTGTTAAGCTCCTGACATATCTACCTCCTATTATATAGTCATCTTGGTATATATAGGTATTAGATGTAGACTATCTATATATATAAAGATGAAAGCCCTCACTGACTCACTCACTGACTGACTCACTCACTCACTCACTCACTGACTCGCCAAAAGTTCTCCAACTTCCCGATGTCGTAGAAACATGACTTTTGGCACAAGCATAGATTATCTCCAAAATAGGAAAAGTAATTGGGTCCCAACTCGATTATTCAATTCTAGCGCAAAAGAATTGCCGTCGAAATTTAACGTACATAATCTAAATCTCTCACTTCCCAATGTCATAGAAACTTAAAATTTGGCACGCGCATTGAATATGTCATAAATAGGAAAAGTTAATAGGTCCCAACTCGATTATTCAATTCTATGCGCAAAAGAATTAGCGTCCAAATTTTACGTACGGAATCTAATTTTCTCACTTTCTGGTGTCATAGAAACGTGAAATTTGGCACGAGCATTGATTATGTCATAAATAGGAAAAGTTCATAGGTCCCAACTCGATTATTCAATTCTAGCTCAAAAGAATTGGCGTCGAAATTTTACGTGTGGAATGTAATTTTTTCACTTTCCGGTGTCATAGAAACGGGAAACTTGGCACGAGCGTTGATTATGTCATAAATAGGAAAAGCTAATGGGTCCCAACGCGATTATTCAATTCTATGCACAAAAGAATTAGCGTCGAAATTTTACATGCGGAATGTAATTTCTTCACTTTCCGGGGTCATAGAAACAGGAAATTTGGCATGAGCATTGATTATGTCATAAATAGAAAAAGCTAATGGGTCCCAGCTCGGTTATTCAATTCTATGCGCAAAAGAATTAGCGTCCAAATTTTACGTACATAATCTAAATCTCTCACTTCCCAATGTCATAAAAACATGGAATTTGGCACAAGCATTGATTGTGTCATAAATATGAAAAGTTAATGGGTCCCAACTCGATTATTCAGTTCTAAGCGCAAAAGAATTAGCATCCAAATTTTACGTACAGAATCTAATTTTCTCACTTTCCGGTGTCATAGAAATGTGAAATTTGGCACGAGCATTCATTATGTCATAAATAGGAAAAGTTCATAGGTCCCAACTCGATTATTCAATTCTATGCACAAAAGAATTAGCGTCCAAATTTTACGTGCGGAATCTAATTTTCTCATTTTCCGGTGTCATAGAAATGTGAAATTTGGCACGAGCATTCATTATGTCATAAATAGGAAAAGCTAATGGGTCTCAACTCCATTATTCAATTCTATGTCCAAAAGAATTAGCGTCCAAATTTTACGTGCGTAATGTAATTTTCTCACTTTCCGGTGTCATAGAAACGGGAAATTTGGCACGAGCATTGATTATGTCATAAATAGGAAAAGCTAATGGGTCCCAACTCCATTATTCAATTCTAAGCGCAAAAGAATTAGTGTCCAAATTTTATGTACGTAATCTAATTCTCTCACTTCCTGATGTCATTTTATATAAAGGAAACGTTGCATGGTTGCCTCCACGTGGTGTTTCCTGGGTAATGCAGAGAACTATGCAAAATGGTGAACATATGTTTTTCCTCAGTATCTCTAAAGTAACCACGACTTCATAAGATTTTCCGTGTGAACACCAGATAAACACCAGTACCAAATTCACTGGGGCGAAGCCAGGTATATCAGCTAGTCTTATCATATAATGGAGTAATCACAGGGTGAACAAACAAGTGGTCACAAAGAGAGAAAAGGTTCCAGTGCTGCTGTATGCTATGTGGTGTCGCTTAAGGTATACATATAAATATAGATAAGACTTACTTCACCGTAAGTCCTTCACCCCCCGTCCCTCCACCCCCCTCCTCAATGCTGGTATACAAGTAGAGTGCAGTTTCAGATGCTGCAAGTAGTTTCCATTATTTTATTCCAGACTCAATAAAAACATACTGGTAAACAAAAAGTAAATAAATAAAGTCTTGGCAACGCATTTCAGGGTATTTAGAACTCCTTTTTCAAGTCTAGTTCAATATAATAGAGGACTCACTTTTATAGTAGTTAACATAGAGGTAGATCAACAACATTCTCAGCAGGCATTGGCAAACCCTACAAGGAAACCCGTTTCTATTCAAATACCTTCAAAATAAAGCACAAATGATTTTTAGAAAAAATAAAACTCTGGGTGATATATTAGCACCCTCCCTCCTGAAAAAGCAACATAAAATTGTAAATAGTAACCACATATGGGAGAATTGTTTATATGGAGCTTGCCAATGCAGCATAAAAAACTGCAAATGCTGCACAAATATTTGCCATAAAAGGAAGGAAATCCCTTTAGATACTGCAAATTAAGACAAAAAATATACGATAAAAAAACCTCCTGACATGTGGGTCATAATATATTATATACCTTCTGGAATGCCCTGCGGCTTAAGATACATAGGATGCACTTTCAACGCTCTGAGAACTAGAGCAAATAAGCATAGATTGAATATCACAACTGGCTTTATGAAACATGGAGTCTCCAAACACTTTGCTATCCATCAAAATAAAGATGCCTCACAAATGTGTCTTATGCCAATAGAACAAGTTCCCGAAGGTTAATTCAAAACTACACTCAGCTTGCATACCAGGATTGGGGGGGGGGGGGGGGGGGGGCTTGAAGCCTTCTAAACAGCCCCCCCCCCCTCCCTCAGTGAAGTAAGTCTTATCTATATTTATATCTATACCTTATGCGACACCACATAGCATACAGCAGCGCTGGAACCCTTTCTCACTTTGTGACCACTTATTAGTTCACACTGTGATTACTCCATTGTCTACGACCGAGGTCCTACAGCCCCGGGAACATCCATTGATGCTCTCCCAGCCACTAACCACTGATGGGATTTTGTGCTTGTGGTATATTCTGAAAGTCAACTTGGTCCATAGGCGTGGAGTCCTACCATCCGACAGGCCCCACACCAGGTGAGTCCTCCTAGGTTCATTTCTTGAATTTCTTACATTATTCACTTTGCTCTTCCTCCTTGGGACACAGACACTACTATAGCATATCCCTATTATTTTATCATTTGAAGAATACGAGACTAAGAGAAAATGAAAAGCCAAGGTCATTGCTATAGTTTTTCTACTACAGTTTTCATGGCGGAATAGTAGTCAGATATTATACAATGATAAAATACACCATTATTGGCATTAGTGTACTGTACCCTAAGGATAGATCATGTGATGATCGTTGGGACTTTGCCACTAAGGATCCCTACTAATGTGCTGATTGAAGTGACAGCCACTACAGTCCATACCAGGCACAGCACTGTACATTGTAAAGCATCTATCTTGGTGCAGGAGCTCAATCCCAATCACCTGAATGGGGCTGAGCTGCTCTGTGGCCATGTGATCGATGAGTGTGACATCACATACCTGAGAAGAGGGGGCAGTGCTTGCGTGAGCATCACAGCTTCATCAAACAGCTGATCGGCGGGGATCCTTAGCAGCAGACCTCTACCAATAAACGTTTAATGACCTTTCCTGAAGATAAGTCATCAATGGTTCAGTCCTTAAAAACAAAACCCCTTTAATTTTAGTTTAATTCATTCAATTAGTCTGTAGAAAAGAAATAATGCATTTGTTCTTTTCTATGTTGCATCTATTCATATCATAATATTAAACTTTTCTTATGTAATTTGTTTAGCAGGACACATAGCTTTTCTTTTCCTTTTGTTTTTCATGTGCTGTAATTAAGCTACAGGGACATGCGTGCTCACTCATGTTGATTGTCCCCCAGGGAGGGGGCTACCATCCCTGCTATATTTGTTGTTTTTCAATAAAAAGAGATTGTTTTGTTTAAAAAAAAATTATTTTGTTTACTATATTGAAGGCATGCTCTGCACTTCATAGAAGCTGCAATGAGTGGGAGTTAATTGATAGAGAAATGTCATAGATTATTCTATTATCCAGAAAATGATGGGTAAAAATCCCTTCCCCATAGAGTGACAGTAGAGATTTTTTTTTTTTTTTTAAAGCAACCTACATTTGTGCGTTATAGAGTATTGCTATCTAGCCTTTTCTAGACTTCAAGCAGTACAACAGAATTAGGCTGCATTCCCACGAACGTATATCGGCTCGGTTTTCACGCCGAGTCGATATATGTCGTCCTCATGTGCAGGGGGGGAGGATGGAAGAGCCAGGAGCAGGAACTGAGCTCCCGCCCCCTCTCTGCCTCCTCTCCGCCCCTCTGCACTATTTGCAATGAAAGGAGGTGGGACGGGGGTGGAGCCAAGGCCCGAGAATTAGCCCCGCCCCGTTCCACCACTCCCCATTGCAAATAGTGCAGAGGGGCGGAGAGCGCTTGACAAAGACCATCTATGTAACGGTCGAAACGACGCTGTGTCCTTTGATGATGTGATGTTCTGATGAAAATACAAGTCTTTTATTGCACCTGAAGATTTGGACTCTGCTGCCTATTTTCTCTTTCTATTTTGCTAACCTGTGGGATTAGGATTCATTCCCAGTTAGGCGTGCAGTACCCTGCGTGTGGAAGAAACCCCCCCTTATGGGTTATGGTGAGTGCTGCTGAATACAATTTTTTGTCTACAGTTCCTGCTCCTGGCTCTTCCATCCTCCCCCCCCCCCTGCACATGAGGACGACGTATATCGGCCGAGCCGATATACGTTCGTGGGAATGCACCCTTACAATGCCATCACCTGCTCTCTGAAATTACTCTGATCATTTTCTCCAAATCTATACAACAAAGCTGGCAAGTTTGCTACCGAACACCAAACATATGAACTTATTGTGTCTCTTCTACTAGCCAATGTGAAAAGCAGGATATTTATTTTTTTATGTGAATAGTCACAGAAAAATGCAAAATAAAAAAATAAAACACGATTGAAGTAATATGTTATTTAATAATGCTCTGTTCCTTTTAAAACAAGACAATGAGTTCTCATTATCTACTAAGGAAGTTTTATTTGTGGGTGAATGCACTCTAACATAATTCTTCTGTAGCTGTTTCTATTTAGCATAAAATAAACAATAAATTGAGAAGCAAATTGACTATGAAAATCGAGCTAACAAAAGTAATGTTAACCAGCTGATTAAATAATTGTGTTTGTATTGTGAGATTGAAAATCAAGAGATATGATTTTAAAATAAATACAGATTTAGTCATCGGGTTAGTGTGAATTGCAAATTATGAGTTGGAACCCTATAACATCCATTAACCATAATTATTATCAAATTTACTATATAATTGAGTCAATTTTGAGTAAATAAAACAAGATAGCAAAGGTTAAAAAAGATAAGACACATTAACTGGCAAGATCTTCAACTTCGGAGATGAGAAATTCAATTAGAACTGATTTCACACAACAAGAAAAACATAATCCTTAAATGCTACTACATGAACGATTATGACTATTGGCAATTGTAAGGAAGCTCATGCATTCTATGAATACCTTTACTGAAGGGTAATTCCCTCACAGTTATTGGAATTTACATTATAGGATTTGGATCACCTCCCAGCTTGTGCATCTGATTGCAATGATCAGCCTCATGAAACTTGAAAGGAGGGAGAAATATAAAGCTAAAAAGAGTCAAGAGAGAATGAGATGCTTAAAGGGGGTTCCAGCTCTAAACAATTCATGAGATTTTCTGTGGATAGGTCAATTATAGCTTATCATCAGTGGTTCACCACCCAGGACCCCAGGTGATCAGCTAATGCACACAGCTGCTGTGTGCTGGAAACACATTTTTGCACACTGTACAGAGGCCGGAATTGATATTTCAGGCACAGTTTCCATTCAAGTGAAGCAGTAGGTAAGCTCCTTTGGCTCATTTTTCCCTAACTTGAATTTTCTGATAAATGATACATATATATAATAAAAAGAAACACCAAATTCTGAATTATTCCATGATAATATACAGGGTGTTCAAAAGTGTGGAAACACATACAAAATTTAAATGGTTTAGCAGACAGTGTTCCAAATTTGCATACAACCTGTGGGGGGGTGGGACCTGTTATCTCTTGTGACCAACATGACAGCCATTTTGAATGCTGTCATCTTGGATTCAACTCAAATCTTTTCAAAGGTAAGGTAGGTGTGTGATATATCAAACTGGCGGAGGACTTCAACAGAAAAACAATGGTGTGCTTCATTCTAATGTAACATTATTCATTCTCATTTAAGCACAGTGAATTTTCTTCATTACAGGCAATATGATTGATGGCATTGTCTCAAGCAAAATGTGTTGAGATCATCCTTATATGAGATGAACAAAGTACATGTGTGATTTTAATCAATGCCACCCAACCAGACCTCCCTTTACCCACAGTTGGCAAACATTTTTCCAAATTCCAAGCAATAGGTTATGTTGTTGGTCAAATTGGCAAACAGGCTTCCCTTTCTCCATAGATTGTATGGAATATTGGATCACAATCTGCCTGTTTTACTTCTATATGCGTGTTTTCACACTTTTTAGATATCCTGTATTAAAACAAATAAATTGGTGACAGTGATGGGAGTGTAAATGAGGCACATTCCAATGTGTTTATACTGTAGAGGCTTTCATGTGCTAGAATTATTTTCTATGCAATGTGATTGTATTTTTTAACATAATATACAAATATCACTACGGCACTTTTACTTGTTTTCCTGTCTTTTGTTTTGCTTTTGTAAGTATGTTGTGCTTTGTGTGTCCTGGAAGCTGAAGATTCTGGTGGTTTCATCCCTTAGAAGCCGCAGTCAATGTAGCCAAATACCTTCCTCCTCGTCTAGCCTTACAAGCCGAACAAAACATGTATGGGTCTGTTAATGTAGTGACAGGAAAAAAAAAGTGTTTTTATTGTATAAAACCCCGTTTACATAGGGGGAATGTTGGGCAAACGATGTCCGACACTCGTGTGCGCATGTACTGACTCCAGTGCTGTTGCACACGAATGGGGCAGCGGGAGGAGATTTTATTCCTCACTCACCCCCGTCCCTCTCCACTTACAAATACAGTGGCCATTCAGTACTGAGTAATCATCGTTCAGCGCATCTTTCATTGTTGTTCAAGCCTGATTGATGAAAGATGAGCTGAATGATGATTGTGCAGTGTAAACAGCAGTCATTCAGTACTGAACGGCCGCTGTGTTATGTGAATGCAGAGTGGTGGGGGGAGCGACGAGTGAAATCTTCTCCAGCCGTCCTGGCCCCCTGCTGGCCTCTCTGTCAGGGTGCGTTCCCACGAACGTATATCGGCTCGGTTTTCACGCCGAGCCGATATACGTTGTCCTCGTGTGCAGAGGGGGGAGGCTGGAAGAGCCCAGGAGCAGAAACTCAGCTCCCGCCCCCTCTCTGCCTCCTCTCCACCCCTCTGCACTATTTGCAATGGGGAGAGGTGGAACGGGGGCGGGGCTAATTCCCGGAACTTAGCCCCGCCCCCGTTCCGCCTCCTCTCATTGCAAATAGTGCAGCGGGGCAGAGAGGAGGCAGAGAGGGGGCGGGAGCTCAGTTCCTGCTCCTGGGCTCTTCCAGCCTCCCCCCTCTGCACACGAGGACAACGTATATCGGCTCGGCGTGAAAACCGAGCCGATATACGTTCGTGTGAATGCACCCTCAGAGTGTTATTGATACTCGCTCCTGTGTAACAACACAGGAGCGAGTATGTGCAGGGACGAGTGTCGGGCATTGTTTGCCCGACATTCATCCTGTGTAAATGGGCATTAAGACTATACAAATTTGGTATAGCCATAATCATGCTAACCCCAAAAATAATGTTATCGTGTTATTTATGCCTTACAGTGAACAACATAAACATAAAACCCAAAAAACAATGTAGTGGTGAAATTTTTGTGCTTTTTTCCAACCCACTCTCCAACAAGGAAAAAAAATATAAATGTTAAATAATATATTATGTATATATCCCAAAATTGTGACATAAAAAAGAGAACTTGTTCCACAAAATAAGCCCTCATATGGCCATGTCAATGAAAAAATAAAAAAGTAATGCTTTTTTGAATGTGACGATGAAAAATGTCAATTACTAAGGGGTGAAGCATGCACATCTACCTACTAGCATCCTTATGAGGGTGCTTTCATAAGAGCCAACTGTGGTGGATTTCCTTTGTGGAATCCCGCCTTACTCAATTAGGAATGATCACACCCTTCCAGATTGATTGATCAAAGATATCAGACAATGCACTGTCTCCCAGAAGGCACTTAGTCTGACACAAGTTCAAGAAAAAGTAACTTCCTGTTTTATTCTTGGCGCGTAACAGCTTATAAGGCACATCAAACACAGCCCTTTTGGGGCAGGCAAGAATTACATAGACACAATGTGTTGATTGATTATTGGATAAGCGTCTTCCTTCATCCGGTCATCTGGTATTGCCTGTCACGTGGTGGCACTCTGGAGAGTGGAATGGGCTGTCTCGCCCCACTTGTGTCAAACCGATATGATTGGAGGCTATTTCATGAATTAGTAATTGCATAGACCGCCCATGTTATTTGCATCTGTTTCCAGTAAAATCGCTGGGGTATTTTTGCGGTAATCAAAAAACGGTAGTCCGTCTCGGATGCGGTTGATTGTCTGATTCCTAGTTCCGTATTAGTGCATGCAGCTGGACAGTCACATATATTTATACATGTTGGTTACGGCTAAATTGCTAACTTTCATCTTTGTCAGCATCTTTGTCAGCAGAGTTATGAAAAACAGATATTTCATATAAGCATTGCCTCATACTATTGTCTAACTGTGTATTGTGTACGTACACTTCTATAGTTTAATCAAAACAGAGTTATAGCATTTGAATTAACAATTTCCCCGTAAGGCCCCAAATCCCAATACACAAGGGTTTATGTACTGGGATTGCCATCACAGACCCCCCTTGAAACTATCTGTTTCACCAAACTCGCCCTGCTCCATCCCACCCCCACTGCTGACTCTAGACTTGTAGGGTGTTGTAGACTGGAGCCATTGCTCTCATGGGGGTGTAGGATGGGTCAACATCATCGTATTCTGGATCTGTGATGACGACATTGGCATTGACAGTGGGCCTACTGCCGGACATCATAGAGAAAGATGTGGACCAGGTAGACACCAGGGCCGGGATACACTGTATGCAACAACAAACAGAAATTAGAACGATTACAATGGCAACAAAAACAGTTAGTATTTTCTTCATCAGAGTAAATCCAAACCAGGACCCTGTCAACCAGTCAAACCACCCCTGGTCCGTTCCTTGTTTGATACTGGTGGCTAGATCTCTCAGGCGGTTGATCTGTTGATGGATTGACGCAGAGTTGTCAGAGAGGTTAAAACAACACATCCCTTCAAACTCTTCGCACCCATGGTTCATGGTCATAAGGATGTAATCAATGGTGGCTCTGTTCTGTAGGGCGGCTCTTCGTATGTTTTGTACATCTAAGAGTAGTAGGTCCAGTGCCTGGGATGTGGCATTTAGGCCCTTTACCATGTCACAAGCTAAACCGTTAATCACTCTTGTGTTATGCTGGGCTAATGCGGGGGTGCCTAGAATGCTGAGAGCTAGTGCTGTGTGCTCTGAGAAACTCAGTAGAGTGGGTGGTCCTACACAGTTATCGGCCAGGCCGTGGATGTCCCTCCGATCCCTAAGTGAGGGTGTGGGTGCCGGGGGGTCTGGCTTCTGATACATAAGGATACTTAGACGGGACAATGCACACGGTCCTCCTGTAATGTTGGCGGGGATATATGTGTATGTTAAATTGCCACAGGACAGGACCCATCCTACTGGTAGTTTGACATGTCTGGTGTGGCTGGGACTCCGAACTACTTTTCCACAAGACATGGTAGTCACTATCTTTTGACATTGTTCTTCAGTACGGGAGCAAAGTATTTGGGAATCACTAGTGACCACTTGCCCCCTCTCACATTTTCCAATGTACCGTGGATTACATGTAAAGTTATAACATACCTCAGCCTGTGAGACATTTCTGACCTGGAACTCAGTCATATTGGACCAGTTAGCGTGTTCTATAGCCTCACAGTAGGGACAATACTCATATATGTTAATGAAGGTGTTATCTTGTATCACATCGCCTTCCCCCACATCATCATCATGTACCATTGCATAAATTGATCTCAATACATTTACTGGAGTGGGAACGGCCAGTAGGCAAGCTTGTAGAATATCTTCCCCGCTCCTTAATTTAGGCATGCACATATTGGTTATATTGATAACATCTCTGGCTAAATACTCCCACATATTGATATGGCTTTCCCTCACTAGTTTAGCCTGCTGCTTCTGGCTCTTCACCGAGGTACCCTTTCCGTCCCACATTACCAGAACCCCACATAGGAGAAGTATTATGATAACTTGACCTAAATATTTCATGATGAGTCGTCCTTCTGAGATGGAGCTTTCTTGCAGTGGCTTGCGTGGATCCAGGTAGGCTTCCCCTCTAGTTTCACCGAGGTGGCAGTGGTCAACAACACCTGGAATGGACCGTCGAATCTTGGCTCAAGCGAGTTTTTCCTCAGAAACTTCTTTACGTACACCCAATCTCCGGGCTGTATGGAATGAGTGCCTGTGTCCTGGTCTGGGTCTGGAATGGAAGAGAAAACTCGTGCATGGACTTTAGTTATTTCTTTGGCGAGTGATATAACATACTTAGTTAGAACATCAGAGTGCAATTGTAACTGCTGAGGGAAATAACACCCTAGTCTGGGGATGGTCCCGAAAAGAATTTCATAAGGTGACAACTTATGTCTTCCCCTTGGTGTGTACCTCACGCTATACAGTGCTATGGGGAGGATTTCTGGCCAGGGCATGCCAGTTTCTCGTGACATTTTAAGTATTTTTGTTTTCAAGGTACCGTTTAGTCTCTCTACCTTACCACTACTCTGGGGGTGATAGGGTGTGTGAAACAAAAGACTGCTGCCCAACGCCTGCCATATCTCCTTGGTGACGTTGGCGGTAAACGCTGGACCTTGATCACTTTCGATGACTTCAGGTATTCCGAAACGGCAAATTAACTCAGTCATGAGTTTCTTAGCCGTACTTTTGGCAGTCATATTTGTACTTGGGTATCCCTCTGCCCACCCAGAGAAAACATCCACCACTATTAGGGCGTATTCAAAGCGTCCTGATTTCGGCATCTGGATGTGGTCAATCTGGATCCGTTGGAATGGATACAGTGGCTTGGCCAGGTGTTTTCTTGGTGTCTCCTCCATTTTTCCTGGATTACATTGGGCGCAAATGGTGCAAGCTCTGCAGTACTTGTCCACCAACGTTGTGATGCCAGGCGCCAGGTAATATTTCTGGATCAATGCGTTCATGAGCATCTTGGACAAATGGGTTGGGCCATGTGCCCACTGTACCACTGCTGGGTAGAAGCTTCTAGGCAAGCATGGGCAGCCTGCCAGCGCAAACAACCCCTGTTCGTCCTTTTTCGCTCCCTTCTTCGTCCATTCTTCTTTTTCTTCCTTGGTTGCTCTCTTTTGTGCTTCTGTAAGGTAGTCCGGTCGTATCTTCTCATCCACACTGACCATCATGGACGGGTCTGGTTCCTCCATTGATTCCACCCCAACCGGTAGGGCTTCCACCTGAATTCCAATTCTTCCAAACTCCCCCCTTGCAGCTCTTTTTGCTGCTTGATCCGCTGTATGATTACCAACAGCTTCTTCAGTGTTCTTCTTGCTGTGAGCTTTCACTTTCAGTACGGCCACCTTCCGTGGCAGTTGGAGGGCATCCAGCAGGTGCCTGATGGCTTGATGATGCTTGACTGGGGTGCCTGCAGCTGTGAGGAATCCTCTAACTTTCCAGATCATCCCGAAGTCGTGTGCCACTCCATGAGCGTACCGTGAATCTGTGTAGATGTTGGCTGTATGATCCTGGGCCACCTCACACGCCCGTGTGAGGGCCTGTAGTTCGGCTTCCTGTGCTGATACAGTAGGAGGGAGTTGTTGAGCTTGGATTATTTTCGTGGAGGTGGTAACTGCGTAACCGGTATGGTACCGACCCATCTCATCGGCGAATCTGGAGCCGTCCACGAAGAGTGTGTAGTCTACGGGTTCCAGTGGTTTGTCATAGACTGATGGTAGATGAGAGATTTCCTGTTGCATCATCTTGACGCAGTCATGTGAAGGGCGTGGAATGTCGTAGTAGGAGACGGAACCATTCGGTTTTTCCTCTCCATCGTTTCCATTCTCCTCTTCGTCTTCCCTCTGAAGAATTGGAAGGAGGGTGGAAGGGTTGAGGACATTACAACGCTGTAGGGTGACATTCTCCGGAATCAACAGTGAGCATTGCAAGCGTAGATGCCTTGCTGCTGATAGATGCTTCGGCTGTGTCTGGTTGAGTACGGCTGCAATGTCATGCGGAGCCAGGACAGTCAGAGGGTAACCCAACACGAGATCTGAGGTCTTGTCCAGCAAGACATGGGCTGCAAAGACTGCCCGTAGGCAGGAAGGTCCTGCTCTTGCCACTGGGTCGAGTTTGGCTGAGAAGTAGCCGATGGGTCGCGATTTTCCAGCATGTTTCTGAGTAAGGACACCTGATGCGTGTCCTTGATTCTCGGACACAAACAGAGCAAATGGTTTGTCGTAGTCTGGTAGTCCCAATGCAGGTGCTTTAGAGATCAGGTCCTTAAGTGTGTTGAAATTTCTTGTCGAGTCTTCAGAGAGTGTACACGGGGCCTTGGCCTTTCCTCCTTCCTCACCGATCCTTCTGACATCTTCGTACAGGGGTTGCATCAGCAAAGAAGCCTCTGGAATCCAGGCTCTGCAGTACGAGATCAGTCCCAGGAAAGCTTGAAGGGCCTTTTCAGATCTGGGAAGCGGCACTTGTTGAATGGCGGCGATCCGGTCTTCCGTCAAGTGTCGTACTCCTTGGGAAATGCAGTGGCCAAGGAAGATGACGGTTGTGCAGCACCACTGTAACTTGGATTCTGACACTTTACATCCCTGATATGCCAGATAGCACAGAAGATTTTCAGAGGAGGAGGAGGCCGTATCCAGATCGTCTGCGCACAGTAACAGGTCGTCCACATATTGGAGTAAGACCACAGTGGGGTGTCCCTCCATCCATGGGTTTAGAATCAGAGACATTGCTTTGGCAAATTGGCTGGGTGAATTCTGTGCACCCTGAGGCATTACAGTCCACGTAAGTTGGCCTCCGTTGTGCGTGAAAGCAAATAAATATTGGCATGATGCGTCTAATGGGACTCCAAAAAAAGCGTTTGCCATATCTATCACTGTGAAGTACTTCGCTGTTGGCGGAATTCCAGACAGTAGCGTGTGTGGATTCGGCACCAAAGGAGTTTCCAATATGGTAGCTTGGTTCACCGCCCGTAGATCTTGAACCATACGGTATTTGGTTGGTTCGCCCTTCGGTGTCTTCTTCTTCACCGGGAACAACGGGGTGTTGCATGGCGACTCACATCGCACAAGGGCTCCGTTCTGTATCAGCAACTTAATTTGTTCGTCGATGGCTAGCGACACTGAGTGCTTCAGTGGATATTGTGGTCTTCTTGGGAATGGCATTCCGGGCTTCATCCTCACCATCACTGGTGGAACTCTTAGACGACCAATGTCCTCAGGTCCTTTTGACCACAGTGTATCAGGGATTCTTGCTTTCACTTCATCTGGTATTGTCCTTCGAACTTCCTGACAGGTCATGAGGAATGGTTCTGAGGCAAGTGTCATATGGTCATCTTCAGATAGCGGGGAGGTAACCGTTATGCCACCGTCTTCAGTGTAGGCAATTGTAGCTTGAAGTCTTGATAGAAGGTCGGCTCCCAGTAGGTTGAGTGGTGAGGTCTTGTGAACCACAAATCTAGCCAGGATGTTCTGTATGCCGACAGGAAGTGGCTTGCTTAGTGGGTTTTCAGACGGCCTTCCTCCTACTCCTACGGTCAGTATGGTCTTGTCATCCAGCAGGTGCTTGAAGGGGAAGTCGCCAGCACGAATGATGCTCCTGGCTGCACCAGTGTCCAGTAGGAAGGTAATTGGATTCCCTGCAATAGAGAGAGTCATTTGGGCTTGGGGTCCGGTATTATCTATTGCAGGGTTCTGGAAAGAGGCCATACTGGAGACTGGCTTGCCTGCGTCCTATTGGGACGGGCCATGGTAGGATACCGGTGGTGGTGGTGGTGGTAAGTCATCAGAAGATGCCGGAGTCCTTGTTTGATTTGATTGTCCGCGTTGCTTGTACAGGACGCGACAATCTTTCTTGAAGTGACCTGTCCTGTTACATATAAAACACCTTCTTGGTGCAGATCCATCTTGATTGCGTGGAGCTCCCGCTGCCACCATGACTGGGGTAGGTCCGTTTCCTGCTACTCCCTTTGCGACTGGTAGTAGGACATCGATGGCCAGGATCTTGTATTCCGGCTTTGCTGCCATCAGTCCTTTCCTTACTGGGTCCCGTAAGCCGGAAACAAAAGCTGCGGAGAGCATCAATTGGTGCGTTCTGATTTGTGATGAGAATCCGAGATCGTCAAAGAGTTGAATGAGGCGACCATAAAACTTGTCCACAGATTCCCCTTTGTCTTGGGTCACGTCCTGCAGTGTGATCGCTTGATCCGCCAACCTGTCTTGCGCCCAGGCCTTCACTTGCTTGCAGAATTCCCTTCCGGAAACATATGTTGTCTCTGGAGTAGCATTCTCACTTGTTGGATCAAGGGATTTCTGGATGACCGGCCAATACGTATCTCCGGCCTTTACCTCCGTCAAGGCCTGTAGATCCTTCCAGGTGGCTGAATAATTCCGTTGGTACTGGACCAACTTCCTGAAGAAAGGCATGGGTTGCTTTTCTGGATCTGGTAATCCCGCCTGGAGGGTAGTGGCCTGGCTTGGAGTGAAGCTGACGTATAGGAGCGGGGCGTCTGCCGGTACGAAGGGCATCCTGTGGGGTGCCAGCTGAGGCGTGATCTGTGGTGCCAGTGATTGATGTTCATCTTGTGTGAGGGAGTCTTGCGATCCATAAGGGTCATCTCCTTGTGGAGACATGAAATGGACCTTAGGAGTAGATGTATTGGGGGGTGCAAAGTTAAGTTGTTCTTGTATACTCGTGCGAGCTGCTGGGCTTTTGCGTAAGCTGGGCTTCGTTAGCGAGAATCGTTCTTCTGCTCCCCCTGAAGTCGCCGTCGCTGAGCGATGTTTTGGCCTTGCACCATATTCCTTGTTTGCCAATATGCCGTCCCGGCGGCGCACCATCTTCACAGGGGGGGGTCGACCTCGGAACTTCTCTCCAGACCTGGTGATTCCTATTTCCCCATCCTCCTCACTCTCTGTCCATTGATCTCCATCTTCCTCCCTGGGTTGCAAGGGAAGGAGTGGGGGTAGACCAGAGCCTCCCTGAGCTCCACCTTCCCTTGTAACAAGTCCTGCGTTCAGCTGCTCCTCTGTAATTGGCTGGTCCGGGAACAGAGGGATAGCTTGTCTTTGTGCTTGCAATGTTTGAGGATCTATCACTGGATATAGTGGAGACATGGCAGGTGTTTTGCATCTCTGAAGTGTAGCAACATGGCTGCCTTCATGGGTGGACAGCTGGGTACTAGGCCTCTGGGGTGTACCAAGATGGCCACCGTATGGAGTGGGTGGTAGTGCCCTAGGCCTCTGAGGTGTCTTAAGATGGCTGCCAGGGGAAGTGGTCATTGCGGAAGTGGCTGTGGAACGCATATTGGAATGCCTAGTGTTTCCTGCGACATCATCACAGGAAACTGCAGTGTTGAAACGCACGGCAGCTCCGGATACAGGAACCGCCTGCTCAGCGCTGAATTCAGGAAGTGTGGGCTCAGTTACACTTCCGTCTGGGCGCGGGGAGCCACATCCCAGACAGGTCTCTCTTTGCCTGGGGTTTTGCACTCCACAGACTAGGCACATCCAATATGGTAAGTTACCTGGATGCATGGGAGGTGCTGACGGATGTGTAAGAAGTGGTTTTACAGCATTTGCATGATACACATAACGTTTGTATTTCCCTCCCTCTCCCTGCACCGTCTCGCCCCACCCGTCTCTATTTAACGTCTTCGAGACCCGATACCATCCTTCTGCAGCTGTGAGCAAATTTTTATCCTGCAACAAGCCGCGCCTATCTTTTAACAAAACTTGCCAGGCTTCCGGCTGAAGTCGCCCATTTGCATCTGCATCCCAGCATGCAATCTTCCGTATCTGCGGCCACTTATTTGAGCAGTGCTTGCCTTCTCTTTCGGCTACTAAATCCCGTGCCAGCCGCTCGTTATTATTGCTTGATCTATTCCCCATTCTTAAGTCCGTATTTTTAGGCGTCTGGCTGGGACCTGTAGTACTAATAGATTCTAAACTAGCACTTCCTCTTTTCTCCCCCTCTGCAGGGCTTCCCCCCCCCCCCCCCCCTCTCTCTCTAGCAGGAGGATATTTTCTATTTCAGCGACACTACACCTAACCTGCTTCCCACGTCCATTAACCTCCGTTGCCCACAATACCCTACAACAAGGAGGTGCCAATCCCTACCTATCTCAGGAGGGGGGCATGGGCTTCTCGTATGTTTCTCCGAGGAATCCACACCCCTCACCTGTACGGATTGGCACTTCGTAAAGTGTCCCCCCGCTCGTTCCTATGGCCGTCTACACTTTCCCTAGGCGAACGGGAGGTTAATTGGCTGATATGACTACGGAGCAGGTGGGATGGAGCGGGTGTATGCCAGCAGCGTGCGTAGTTAGCGCTAACTGTGCCGGCTGGGATATCGTCGTAGTCCAGACAAGAGACAAGCGGTGCGGTACTATAAATATCCCGTCCTTAGGTCACTGATCCGGAACAGTGATGGTCAAGAATATCTCTAGTTTCTAGCTTCTAGGGGCCTTTTTTGTTGTTTTTCCTTTTTCTTAAGTGCAATGCTTAATTCAGGAGCTGAGTGTCAGAATGACTTCCTCTTTCCTGCAGCCCCCCTTCTTCTGATAACAGACTACAGTTTAACCCTATATCACAGACCTAACTTTAATTCTATGCAATATACAGACAGACTATTTCTATATGAGATGCAAGCAGGATTAACTCTACACGATATATAAACACTCTTAATTCTATGCAAGGCTTATCTTATGCAATGAGATGTGGATCTATGCAATGGATGAGCAGAACCATTCAGATTGTAATTACTTATACTCTACTGTTACCTAATTCAGCAATAGTAATTGTTAGTACTGTCCATTACAGTTATCGTACACATCAGAGAGTCAGTGGTAGCAGAGGGGATTATTTGGATTTCCACATCTCAGAGGGGGATGCAAAAACTGTCCTTGATACAACAGGTGTTGCATTCCAATCTCAAATACGGCAGTCAGGTCTAAAATTCTAGGAGTAACGCTAGATACCGGACACAGTATGTCCCGTCCTAGAACCTCACAGAGTTCTACTGCTACACAGTTCAACAATCTACCTTCAGCCAGAGGGATCCACTCATGCACGTTTAAACGATAAACGAATATTTGTGGTCCATCACCCTCAAGCAGTGGCCCGTAACCACAACGGTGGGGGGGGTATGGATCGCTCTGATTACAGATCTCCCATCCAAGTGTACTTATTGTCAATAACAATCCTTTTTTGCAATTTGGGCAAGACATGGGTAGTATACCCGCACAATTAGACAGACAATTAGACGGAGCACCAGTACGGCTGGTTTAGTCTTACTGCCAGACCGGACCCCGAGGGGCAGTAAGACTAAACCAGCCGTACTGGTGCTCCGTCTAATTGTCTGTCTAATTGTGCGGGTATACTACCCATGTCTTGCCCAAATTGCAAAAAAGGATTGTTATTGACAATAAGTACACTTGGATGGGAGATCTGTAATCAGAGCGATCCATACCCCCCCCACCGTTGTGGTTACGGGCCACTGCTTGAGGGTGATGGACCACAAATATTCGTTTATCGTTTAAACGTGCATGAGTGGATCCCTCTGGCTGAAGGTAGATTGTTGAACTGTGTAGCAGTAGAATTCTAGGAGTAACGCTAGATACCGGACACAGTATGTCCCGTCCTAGAACCTCACAGAGTTCTACTGCTACACAGTTCAACAATCTACCTTCAGCCAGAGGGATCCACTCATGCACGTTTAAACGATAAACGAATATTTGTGGTCCATCACCCTCAAGCAGTGGCCCGTAACCACAACGGTGGGGGGGGTATGGATCGCTCTGATTACAGATCTCCCATCCAAGTGATGGGAGAAGTGATCAACACTAAAAACCGCTTCTCTAAATGCCCATTTACACCAGCAGATGATCGCTCGAAGATTGCTCAAATGACAGTTTGAGTGACAGCTGTGAGCGATCATTTTGCATAAACTATTAAGTAGCTACTCAGCTACTTAAGTACCAATTAGGTGTGCAAATGAAGCCTTAGCTGAACACAGTTAATAACCCAAGGGCTATTATCTGCACTGAGATCCTTTGTTCTCCACAATGCTATTAGCACTCCCCATGGAGAACTTCTGATAAGAGTGAAGGACGATTTTTAGGTTGGACTGAATTTAATGATCAGCTGGCAGTGCCCGAAAAGCGAACAATGGGCGCACATGTACACGCACCGATTATCGCTAAAACGATCGCCGATTAGCGATTTGTTTAGCGATCATCTGCTGGTGTAAATGGGCCTCTATAAGGTAGATTTACTGCAGATTTGCAATGGTGACATAACCATTGCAAATCTGCAGGGATTTTGCTGCAAATCTACATAAAAAAAAACACATTAGATATGCGTATTTTGGTGTAGAAAGTTTTCACACGATTTGTGTAAAGGCATCTTGCACCATTCCTTGCTTTGTTGTAAATTCATAGAAACATATGAAATAAATTGATTTTCATATTTACATTGAAGTCAATTTATTTTACATTTTAAAATGTTGTTTTTTTATTATTCAATTGTTTCAACATTGTTTCTATATCTGAATTATTTTCTGATACACTAATCCGTAATCCAAGCACGAAATACTCACAATAAAAGAACATTGAAAAAATAAACAAAAAATTTAATATTTTAGGATTTAGGTCTTATTGAGTGTGCCTTAATTCCACTTTATACAAATAGAACTGTTAAGCCATTGTCATCTATCCAGCTTGTTTTCTGATTACCACTATACATGCCAATCAAGAATGTGATCTATATTGTGAGAGTGGCATTCTTGCAGGCCTTGTTAGCAAGAGGTTAAATGTACGTGATTCATTCTTTTATTGTTTTATGTACTTTTCAACCAAGAAATGAGTGAATTATTAAAAAGGTTTAAAGAATACCTGCACTTAATTTTTTTTAAAGTACAGAATAGGCAACTATAAGCATTTTTGCAATAGGCCTTATCAGCCTATTCCATACATTTTTTGTACAAAACTCCTTTTCAACTATTCAGCTTGGTGAAGAAAGTGCAGAGAAGAGGGAGTTCCAGCTGTGCCTGCACTGTTCTCTCTAGTGCAGGCATTTCTGCTTCTCTATAACTGTTTATTTATGAAGCCTGCTATATAAAGTAGTTTAGTGATTTTCAAACATTTTTCACTGTGCTCCCATGATCCGTCTCCAGCATTGCTGCTTTTATTTGTTTACTACCTCCATTGATCTCCCAGCGCTGTGTGAAGGTGCTTTCAGACGAGCGTGTGCGTACATAGGTGCGCACAAAACCACACATCTATTAGAACTATTGGTTTCCTATGGTGTGTTCACATGTCCGTGTTTTACAGGTGTGCAAACGCACATACCTGCAAAACATAGGACATGTGTGCACCATAGGTCCGTGGTGCGCGTCAATATTCCCCAGCACTGTCACACTGTTTAGTGACAATGAGTCCCCTGCCACAGCTGTGACAGCTGTGACAGCAGTGGCAGAGGATTTCTTCATCCCCGTGGGGAGTAAAGAATCCCCTGCCATAGCTGTGACAGAGGATCGCGATGTTCTCCCCTTGCTTTCAATGGGAGTGGCGCTTCTGCAGCCCCATTGAAAGCAATGGTCTGCCGGCAAGCCCTGTAGGGATTTTCGGGGAAGGTCTTTAAATATAAGGCCTTTCCTGAAAATCATCCCTAGTATGTGTTGAAAATATAAAAAATATATACTCACCTCTCCGCAGCTGCCGGGGCTCAGGCGCGTCCAGCTGCGTCTTCTCCCTGCACTGCCCTGAAGCTCTTGTAGCAGGCAGAGATTTAAAATCCCTGCCTGCTAAAAGGGCTGTATCTGATTGGCTGAGCGCTCAGCCAGTCACAAGCAGTGCTCAGCCATTCATTGAATAACAGCTGAGCGCTGCTTGTGATTGGTCACAGTGCTTAGCCAATCACAGGCAGCGCTCGGCCATTCATTAAATTCAATGAATGTTCGAGCACTGCCTGTGATTGGCTGAGCGCTCAGCCAATCAGATACAGCCCTTTCAGGAGGCAGGGATTTTAAATCCCCACCTGCTGAAAAAACTTAATTACAGTGACGGGACCCAAGCTGCTTGACGCACCTGAGCCCAACAGCAGCAAAGAGGTGAGCATTTTATTTTTATTTTTTTACACCAGATAGGAATGATTTTCAGGGAAGGGCTTATATTTAAAGCCCTTCCCTGAAAATCACTGCAGGGGTTGCTGGCAGCAATTGTGCACAATGGGGTCGCCAGCAGCAGCTGCGGCCTCATTGAAGGCAATGGGCATGGATCTGCATTCATGCGTGTTTGTGCACGTACGTGGGTACGTGGCTTTGTGTGCACCTATGTATGCACATGCACACGCTCGTGAAGTTAACATTTGCAAAACCTGCTGGACGGCTGCACCAATCAGTATCCGGCCTCGGTTAGACGACCGTTTTTTGCCACGATTTGCGGATCGCATGACAGATGCGCATACGCAAATCGCGTGACCGGGGCCGACGATTCGCCGAAAAATCTGCAGCTAGCAGCGTTTTCGGCTAAACGGGCCAGACACGAGGAATCGCTGATTGCGCGTATCTGCGATCTGCGATTCATTGTGTTTTATATATGCGCTCAATGGGGCCGGCGGCAGCAGCTCCGACCCCATTGAGAACATATACTACTAAGATCATTCTCCTCTGCCACAGCTGTAACAGCTGTGGCAGAGAAGAACGATGTTCACCCATTGAATTCAATGGAGCCGGCAATACAGCCGGCTCCATTGAAAGCAATGGGCTGCCGGCGAGCGCGGTACGAATTTTCGGGAAGGGCTTAAAAATATAAGCCCTTCCCTGAAAATCATCCTAAAATGTGTAAAAATAAAAAAATATATACTCACCTTTTCCCAGCCGCCGGAGTTCAGCCGCGGCCGGCCGGCAGTTCTCCTGAACTGCTCTGTGTAGTATTAATCAGCCAGGGATTTAAAATCCCCGCCTGCTGAATGGGCTGCCTCTGATTGGTCACAGCCCTCACCAATCAGAGGCAGCTCTCACGCACCCATTTATGAATTCATGAATGGGTGAGTGAGTGCTGCCTCTGATTGGCTCAGCGCAGGGACCAATCAGGGGCAGCTCTCAGCTGTCATTCAATAGCTGAGAGCTGCCCCTGATTGGTCCTTGCACTGACCCAATCAGAGGCAGCACTCACTCACCCATTCATGAATGGGTGAGTGAGAGCTGCCTCTGATTGGTGAGGGCTGTGACCAATCAGAGGCAGCCCATTCAGCAGGCAGGGATTTTAAATCCCTGGCTGCTGTCTGATTGGTGAGGGCTGTGACCAATCAGAGGCAGCCCATTCAGCAGGCGGGGATTTTAAATCCCTGGCTGCTGAATACTACACAGAGCAGTTCAGGAGAACTGCCGGCCGACCGCGGCTGAACTCCGGCTGCAGGGACAAGGTGAGTATATATATTTTTTTATTTTTACACATTTTAGGATGATTTTCAGGGAAGGGCTTATATTTTTAAGCCCTTCCCGAAAATTCATCCGGCGCTCGCCGGCAGCCCATTTCTTTCAATGGACGAACATCGTTCTTCTCTGCCACAGCTGTTACAGCTGTGGCAGAGGAGAATGATCTTTGTAGTATATGTTCTCAATGGGGTCGGAGCTGCTGCCGCCGGCCCCATTGAGCGCATATATAGAACACAAGGAATCGCAGATCGCAGATAGGCGCGATCTGCGATAATTTATCGGACATCCGCATAAAAAAACGGCCATGTGACCGATCCCATTGCGAAGCAATGGTTCTATATATGCGCAGATCGCACAAAAAAACGCCCGTCTGACCGAGGCCTCCTGTGGATGTCATTACATAAGCGTCCACCACACCAAATACTGCATTATATCTGATGCACTGGCGTGAGTTGCCCATGCTAGAGATATACTGTGACTGACTGGGCATGCGCGGGGGTACAAATATCATGTGAGAGTCATCCCTTGCATGCTGTAACAAACCCGTGCTAAGTAGATGCAAATATGGGCAATGTCTAACGAGAATCACCAGTCGCCCTGTAAATGCGGCCAGCACTAATATGTTGCCATAGAAACCGCATGTCTATGTTCCCCAAAGGGATGTTATGATGGAAAGTGCAATCTAGAAAAACAACTAATCAAAGTTTAGCAAGAGGAAAAATGACAGTCTAGCATCAAAGACCGTCAGAGGGACTTTTGTGGTTTATGTAAGGGATTGATTATGTCAAGGTAAGGTACAACAGGTGCTAAAAAAAGGCAAAAAAGCCCCACAGAGCAATGTGTGCACAACCCAAAAACTTCAGAAATGTAAATAGACATCATTAATTAAGGCGGGCACATCAGTATGTGTTATGTATCACTATGTTGGTGCCATATCATGTATAAACAAGCACTCTGCAGTAAGAGCATCAAGTTTACAAAATAAATCATATTCAATACCCCACATCAAGTACATATAGATATGGACAAAAAAAAATCAGTATATCAAAATGCTGCTGAAAAAATGTTTTATTAAGTACAAAATGCCAGACACAAAACAAAGCAAGGCTATTAGCAATGGGACCAATTACATAAGAGTTGTAATGTCCAGCAGGTCAAAGGCCATAAGAAAGACCAAAAAGCTATTAGTTAGATGTGTGCGTGCGTCGTGCCCAGATGTTTCCCATAGCAATCTGAAGGGGAAAAAACATCATTAGTGAATGAACATCAACATAGACATACATAATTCATAAATATTTGCAAAGACAAAAGATCTAGGTACAAATGTACCAAGGACTGTATATAAACAACAAGAGGGGAATCAGTACTAAATGCATGAATATGCAATGCCCTCTACAGGAGTTAATAGCATATATGAACAAGGAAGAGATGAAAAAATAAAACAATGTCCTTTGAGAAAACACCTATCAAAAGAATGGAACTGCATTGTACTCAATATTCAGGCCTTTTGGTTGGAAGATATCCAACAAAAAGATCCAACCAAGTTCAACGAACTTTATTTTCCATTCCCTGTCGCCACCTCTAACAGATTTAGGGACCCCTATCTATGACCTGAAACCTAAGCTGGATTACAGAATGTCCCTTTTCCAGGAAATGCTTTGCAACAGGTACATCGGTATTTTTCATCCTGATTGTGCTTTTATGTTTCGAAATTCAATTTTTTTACTTCTGTGGTGGTCTCTCCAATGTATATGAGCCCACAAGGACAGATTTTTATGTATATTACATATGTAGAGAGACAGGTTTGTCTTTCCCTAATCCGAAAGGTGGCCCCTTAGCCAGGATGTTAAAACTTGTCACCTTTGATAAGGTTGTTACAGCTTGCGCATCCTAGGCAAGGGTAGCATCCTTGGTTGGTAGAAAAAAGCATCTGTTTAGAGAGAATATGATTGATCCCTCTTTCAGTACTCCTCAATTTATCTCTGATATTGGGGTTTCTACGACAGGATAACAATGGAGGAAGCTTAAACTCTTCAACACCAGGATAACATTTCAAAATCTGAGAAACTCAGCCACTATTAGGGCTGTAAGTGGATACAAAAGGAACCCGATATTTCTTTTCTCTGTCCAACCTAGGGGAAAGAGTAGATTCATGTGTGATTGTATGTATTTTATTATTCGGGTAGCTCCTACTGATGAACCTAGTGCACATTTGTTCCAAATAGAAATCCAGATGTTCGTTGTTTACTATCCTACTCACCCTCAACATTTGGCTCCATGGAAGTGAGCAAATCTTGTTAGGAGGCTGCCAGCTATTGTAGTAGAGCAGGTTGTTACGGTCTGTAGGTTTAAAAAACAGATCAGTTTTCAAGGAACCCTCCTAGACCGTAACAAACATGTCCAAGAACTGTATTTGGTGTTTTGAGAATGTGATGGTGAATTATAAGGTGGAAATCAAGTAGCTCAGACTCTGTCTTTCCACATGAAAAAAATGTCATCAATGTATCTTCACCAAACCTGGACCTTGATCCAGGATAGGGAGGCACACAGATGACATTCCTCAACATGGTTCATATAGAGTTTCACGTAAGTGGGTGCCACATTAGAACCCATCATAGTTCCTCATTTTTGTAGATGTTCCAATTATGGAGAAAAACATTTTTGCACAGCACATCCTCAAATAGGGCCATCACAAATTCAATGCAGTCATGTGACCAACTAGAACTTATGAGATGGTCCCTTGTAGCTTCAATACTAGAGATGAGCGAGCTTACTAGTTTAGGGCGTTTTTGCACTCAAGCACCGCTTTTTCCGAGTAACCGACTACTTGGGCGAAAAGATGCGGGGGGCGCCGGAGGTGAGCGGGGGGGTTGCAGAGGGGAGTGGGGGGGAGAGAGAGAGCTCCCCCCTGTTCCCCACTGCTACCCCCCCCCTCCACCACGCCGCCCCCCGGCGCCCCCCGAATCTTTTCGTCCGAGTAGTCAGTTACTCAGAAAAAGCGATGCTCGAGTGCAAAAATTCCCTAAACGAGTAAGTTTGCTCATCTCTATACAAGACTTTTTTGATGATTGATATTAGTGTAGAGGGAGACTACATCAAGTATACCCAGAAGAATATCACCAGAAATATGAGTATCACGTATTTTAGGAAAAAAATAAATAAATAAAATTGATAGTGTCCCTAATATACGATGCAGCCCCGCTGACAAACTGTCTAAGAACCCTATCAAAAAATTTGGAGGAGTTATTAAATAGGGAGCCACGTCCAAAAATTATTAGATGGCCCGGTGGATCAGTTAGGTTCTTATGGACTTTAGGGAGAGAGTACAGTATGGGGGGTCACAGGGGACATTGGATAGAGAAAATCCCTCAGTTGTTTGTCAATGGTACCATGTAGGAAGGCATCGTCTATAAGCAAATTCAAACTTGCTTGATATTGGCGAGTGGGGTCACAACTGAGAGCCTCATAGACCTCTAAATCACAGAGCTGAGTGAGGATCTCAGCGTGATATTTGGTGGTGTCCATGACTATCACAGCACCACCTTTATCAGCAGGTCTAATGGTTAATGTGGGATCCTCAGCAAGTGTTCTATGAGCCTCTTGTTCCAGTCCATTGAGGTTGTTCTTATGTCTGAATTTGTATTGTTGTACCCTGAGTTTAGATAAATCTGTGTAGAATAGTTTTTCAAACGTATCGACAGTATGAAAATTGTCTGGTGGAGCATAAGTGCTTTTATTACGCAGTCCAACCTTACTGGAGGAAAAACACACACAGGGGCCAGACTGCGCAACTTTATCTTCACAGTTATCAGCATTATTGTTAAAAGAAAAATTAACCTTAAGTCTGAGGTTCCTACACAATCTCCTGCTATCGAGATCAAGACTAAACCAATCAGTCCTCGGGACTGGACAATATGATAGTCCTTTAACCCCTTGAGTGGCACGCCCGGAAAATTTCCGGGACGAGCTCCACTGCTCATAGCAACATAGCCCGGAAGATTTCCGGGCTATGTATCACTATGGAAGCTGCAGAGCACAATGCCACAAGCTGTGACAGTGTGCTCTGCCTGCACAGACCCACACAGAGCAGTGCAAGGGCTTTGAAAAACCAGCAGAAGGTATTGCCGACATGTCGGCAATGTCCTGCTTTGTTTACAAGTTGCCATAGAGACCATCGGCTTGTCAGAAGCAAGCCGATGGTCTCTGTGACAGGGAGAGCTGGTTGTTAGCTGTCAGAGGATAGCTAGGTACCAGCTCTTACAGCAGAGATCAGAGAAAACCTCCGATCTCTGCTGTGTTAACCCTTTACATTCTGCAGTCTATGTGACTGCAGCATGTAAAGGGTTGTCACTGCAGCATGTAAAGGGCTGTCACCATCGGACCCCCGGAATGTGATCAGGGGTCCTGATGGGCCCCTGTGGAAGTCCCCTAAAGGGACAAAAAAAAAAAAAAAATTTTTTTAAAATGAAAAAAAAAAAAAAGGAAAAAAATTATTAAAAAAATAAAAAAAACACTTGTCTCCCTTTACTTTGTAAAAAATCAAAAATACAATCACACATGTGGTATCTGTGTGCGTCGTAATGACCCAGAGAAGGAAGTTAATACATTATTTAACCCCTTAATGACATGGCCCCTTTTTTTCTTTTTTCCCCATTTATTTTTTTCCTCCCCCCTGTTTAAAAAATCACAACTTGTCCCGCAAAAAACAAGCCCTCATATGGCCATGTCAATGGAAAAATAAAAAAGTTATGGCTCTTGAGACGCAACTGCAAAACTAGTTGAAATTCAATGATTAGACCATTTTAAAAAACCTGCCCTGGTGGGCACGACAGGGTGGTAGGAAACCTGCCACTCAAAGGGTTAAACAGAACAGAAGTTTGTGCTTCAGACAATACCTTAGGTGAAATATTGATGACTAAGGAATCATCAGAGGTTAGTTCATCCGATGTTTACCCGACCTCGTTTGAATACCCAGACCTCTTCCTGGGCCTGTCGTGCTTACGGCCTCAAATCTAACTGTACTTAAGAATATCTGCAGTCTAAAACATATACAAATACAAAATACAATTTTCGTCCCTCTTTTCTTTGTTCGGTTCACCACTACCTATCTTACCAGTAGTCATTTTGTTACTGCTGTCTTCCATTTATATCTCTTGTATTTTAACCAAAAACATGATAGAATGGAAAAGAATTGCTACAAGAAGTAGAACTAATTATAATAGATCCAAATAACTGATAATACCCCTGAAAACAAAATGGATGTCACTTTGGTCAGACAGTACTATACATTTAAATTTTTTGTTAAGTAAAAATACTAGAAAATGCCAAACTGAAGGCATTATCCTATAAAGACAACTTATGCCCATGTACCCTATTAGGGCATGTGTTCGATATAGGATGGATTCTTTTCCTTTTGTAGCCAGAACCGTAAGAGTGTCTCTTGCTCTGACAGACTCAAGCCCTTCAAGTATTACATGGACAGTCATTGGTCAGAATGCCTGCCATGTAATAGTACATTTTTCTGGCTAGCAGTGGCTTCCACCAGAAAGATCAACTGTCTCACTGAGGTACCCGGAGCTGGGCTAGTGGCATTGATCCAGTTTTAATCTGAATGGAGTTGTGCTTGATTTGAAAAAAACTTTAATTTCTTTGATGACCCAATAACATGAATATACCTCTCATGGTCACAAAGGGAGCTGAGTCCGCTCCATACCTAATGACCGTAAACTGTTTCTGACAACCACAGGCAAAGGCTACAATCAGAGAAAGCCCCAATTGTAGTTTTTATCTATTTAGACATTGCAGTGAAAGCTGGCTACATGTCAAGACATCCAACCAGAGAGGGAGCCCCTCTAGTGCTCCAACGGCCCCCTGGTGATGGGATTGTTGTCAGCACAGTGCATAGTGAAGGGAATATTGTACTATAATTATAAGCAATCAAGTGATCTTAAATTCAAGTCCCCTAGGGGAACTAAAAAATATATAGAAAAGAGTTTGATAAAAAATTTTAAAATATCCAAAAATTAGGTTTAAAATAGCAATTTCTGATTTTCAAAAAATCTAACAAGTGTATTGCCATATTTGACTACATATCCCACACTGCGAAGACTACAAGAAAGTACATAATGCCAGAATTGTGTTGTTGTTGTTTTTTTGATGGTCCTGTTTCTACAGAAAAGTTAGATAAAAATGGATATTATGTATGCCAAAGCCATACCAATAAAAGCTACAGCTTGACCTGCAAAAAACAAGCCCTTAGAAAGCCCAATCGATTAAAAAATAAAAAAGTTATGGGTCTCAGAATATAGAAATGAAAAGCAATTTTTGTTTTCACAGCTGTGTCAGGCCTTAGTCAGACGGGCGTTTTTTCGCGCGATTTGCGGATCGCATGACGGATGCGCATCCGCAAATCGCGTGACCGGTGCGCGCAAGTCGCCTGCAAATCGCCCGAAAATCTGCTCCTAGCCGCGTTTCATTAGAAACGGGCCAGAGCTGTCCAGCGCATTGCATTCAATGGAGACGGCAATAGAGCCGCCTCCATTTAAAGCAATGCGCTGCGGGCGAGCCCGGGATGAATTGTCGGTAAGGGCTTAAATATATAAGCCCTTCCCTGCAATTCATCCTAAAATGTGTTAAAATTAAAAAAAATTGTATACTCACCTTCTCCCGGCAGCCGGAGCTCCGCGCGGCCGTCCTGCAGTGGGTGTGAAGGGGGTGTGAGTCAGACCTGCCCCCTGATTGGCTCAGCGCTGAGCCAATCAGAGGCATGCCTCACTCACACCCATTCATGAATTCATGAATGGATGTGAGTCAGACCTGCCCCTGATTGGCTCAGCGCTGAGAGGCAGCAGTCACTCACCTATTCATGAATTCATGAATGGGTGTGTGAGTGAAACCGGCCTCTGATTGGTCAGGGCTGTGACCAATCAGAGGCAGATCATTCAGCAAGCGGGGATTTTAAAGCCCCGCCGGCTGAATAGTGCCGAGAAGCAGTTCAGGAGAACTGACAGCGGCCGCGGCTGGACTCCGGCTGCAGCGGAAAGGTGAGTATACAATTTTTTTTAATTTTAACACATTTTAGGATGAATTGCAGGGAAGGGCTTATATATTTAAGCCCTTCCCGACAATTCACCCCGCGCACGCCGGCAGCCCATTGCTTTCAATGGAGCGGCTGTATTGCCGCTCCATTGAATTCAATGGGCAAACATCGTTCTTCTCTGCCACAGCTGTTACAGCTGTGGCAGAGAAGAATGATTTGTCTTCTATATGTTCTCAATGGGGTCGGCGCTGCTGCCGCCGGCCCCATTGAGCGCATATACAGAAGAGAACAGGAATCGCAGATCGCAGATAGGTGCGATCTGTGATTTTTTGTTCTATAATTTATCGGACGAGCGCATAAAAAGTGCTCATGTGTCCGATACCATTGCAAAGCAATGGTTTTATTAAATCGCCGGACGCATGCGCATGCGCAAATCGCGGCTAAAAACGCCCGTCTGACTAAGGCCTCAGAGTAGTGCAATGCTATCCGATTGCTGTCAATTGGGCCGGCAAAGAGCAGGACGGCGCATCTAGGTGATGTATGATTTTTAAATTTTTTTATTTTGCAATTAGGAATTATTTTCGGGCTGGGGCTTATATTTCAACCCCCTCTTCCTTACCCCCCCCCCCCCCCCTCCTTCAAAAATATTCCCTGCGGGGGTTGCCTTCATCCCATTGCTTTCAATGGGGTGGCAGCATCGCTGGCCCCATTGAAAAGCGATGGGATAGCATCGTGCTCCTTTGCTGTGACAACTGTGGCAGAGAAGCTCATCTTCTCGCTATGTTTTCAATGTGGCCAGTACTGCTGCCGCTGGCCCCATTTACAACAAGGCGAAACCACTGAATGTGACAGCATCCTGGGGTTTCACATCCAAGGAATCCCCTGCCACAGTTGCAGCAGGGAATACAAGTCACACTATTTATGTGCAATTTTTTTGTTTCGGTCACGTGTTTTTTGTTTTTTTTTACACATGCTATGTGCAATTTTTTTTTTGGTGTGACCAAGGCCTAAAATGCTCATAATTTTTACTGCACTATAAATGCTATAAAAACTAAACTTCTCAAAAAATAGTGTTATTGCATTTTTTTTATTTCACCCCAACTAAAGCATTTTAAAATGTTTAATGCTACAATTTAATGTACATTAAATTGTAGCATTAAAACATACAACTTGTGCCACAAAAAACAAGCCCTCATATAGCTATGTTGACTGAGAAAGAAACCGGGGAGGAAAAAAACAAGAATTAAAAAGAGAACTAAAAAAAGGCTGATCTTGAAGGGGTTAAGCAACAAATTAACTCTTCTACAGATATTTTTTTATCAAAAGAGGGAGCAGATTCTAGTATAAAAGAAGATGAAAGCTTTCACAAACTTTTCCTTAGAGAATAGCTCCATTCTGGAGCATACCTTGACTACTGTTATAAGTGGAAATAGGGATAGACAGCATAGGCTGCCATTGAGGGAGAGCAGGGTTTCTTTATTGAGAAAAAAAATATGTTTTGTCAAAAAATGTGTACAGCCTGCTTTAGATTATGGGATGATATGCCCTTTGGCTATGGCGCAGCATCTCTCACACAGGAATAGATTTTCACTGCATGATAGGCACTCAATATAACCTAAGACCAGTGATAGGGCACATTGTGCAACCCTTGACATTGGGCACCAGGAGAACTTGCCCCATCACTGGTATGTAGCCTGGAATCTGAATGTTCAGAGCTGCCAAAGACAAAGGAAGGATTTGACCCTTGACACCCCCTACCTCTACCAATATACAACCAGAATATTAGCAGGATCTTATATAACATAGAGCACATTCTTGTTTGTAAAGATACAAATGGTTTCCTTCCTTCAACAGAATTGTTTTTTGTTTCTAATTTCTGCACGGATTTTCCAATGGAGGCAACAGATGGCTTGTTTAATAACAGAAATATCACCAAAGGAATGATTTCACATCAATCCTGTTAAACATCACAGAGATACTAGAATGTATAGAATCACAACTGTGTCATCTCTGTACTTAACTAACAATCTATATATCAATCAATGTATTTCTCTAGCTGGAAATAAATGGAGTCTTGTGCTGCTCCCAGGTATATCCCCTGAAACCATGATCTTCTACTTATGCATGTTCATCATCACACTTTGCTTTGTTGTTTATGCAACTCTACACAATTGTGTAGTAATATACAGTATATTCTAAACACTAGCATTTTCAAGCTATGATTAAAGATTTGCTGCCGTTTACTATACTTTATGGAAATAATACAGTTTAAAATTTTACTAAAACTATATAATTAGTAAAACTACATACTAGAAACTATAGTTGTAAAACAACTATAATTTACAGTTTTACTAAGGAACTCTGGAGTAAAAGAGGATTTTCGGCAGATACTGCATGTCTTCTAGCTTGTGATGTAAAACTCCAAGCACAAGGTTATAAAAATAATTTTAATAGCAGTGATGTAAATATTAGGGGCTTATGACTGTTGCCAATGGGTACAAAAAAAGAGTTGTATAGAAATCTTTCCAAATGACTTAACCCCTTCACAACTGCATAACGTAAATTTATGTCACGTAGACCATAGGCAAGGTGTATGGAGTGGGCTAGGAAGCAGAATCTGCTTCATGTCTGGCATCTATCAGCCAGCTCTGATGGCGGCAGCTAATTGCTTAGATACTGCTGTCAAAGTTGGGTGTGCGTGCAACCAGTTGGCTGGAGGGGGGGGGGACTCCCTCCAGCTCTCTAATGGCACCCCCTGTTGTCTGATGGTTGGGTGCTAGTTGGCTAGCGTGTTAACCCGGAGCCTAATGAATGCTTTCAGGGCTACCAGGTATGGATGCCTATAAAGCCCTGCCTAAGGGCTCGGTCAGACGGGTGTTTTTTCACACGATTTGCGGATCACATAACGGATGCGCATCCGGAAACGCGTGACCGGGGCCGACGATTCGCTGAAAAATCTGCACCTAGCAGGGTTTTCAGCGAAACGGGCCTGATCAAAGAAGCGCTGTCCGCTGTTCGTCCATTGAAAGCAATGGGCTGCCAGCGAGCGCTGGGTGAATTTTCGGGAAGGGCTTAAAAATATAAGCCCTTCCCTGAAAAGTATCCTGAAATGTGTAAAAATAAAAAAAAATTATACTCACCTTTTCCCTGCAGCCGGAGTTCAGCCATGGCCGGCCGGCAGTTGTCCTGAACTGTTCTGTGTAGTATTCAGCAGGCGGGGATTTAAAATCCCCGCCTGCTGAATGGGCTGCCTCTGACTGGTCACAGCCCTCACCAATCAGAGGCAGCTCTCACTCACCCATTCATGAATTCATGAATGGGTGAGTGAGTGCTGCCTCTGATCGGCTGAGCGCAGGGACCAATCAGGGGCAGCTCTCAGCTATTGAATGAGAGCCCATTTTAAATCCCCGACTGCTGCAGCAGGCCGCGGCTGAACTCTGGCTGCAGGGAAAAGGTGAGTATAATTTTTTAATTTTTTTTACAAATTTCAGGATGGTTTTCAGGGACAATATTGCAATATGTATCCTGCACGATGTTCACGGTAAAATAAAAGTACAAACTGGCTACTAATAAACAAAAAAATTAGCCATCATATAGCTGAATCAACAACAAAAAAATTAAAAAGTTATGCTTCTAATAATATTGCAACAGAAAGTAATTTTTGTTTGAAAAAAAATATTATTTATTTTAAAAGTAGTAAAAGATTAAAAAAAACTATGCCAATTTGGTATGTCATTTTTTTCTGCATCATGAATACCCTAAAAACTAATACACAGACACACCCAAATGGCACAAGTGAATTTTTTTTTCTATTCATCCCACTTAAAAAATGTTCAAAGTTTTTCAGCACATTTTGTGGCACATTATATAGTACCATTAAAGAAATATAACGGATCTTGCAAAGAACAAGGCCCAATACAGCTACATTGATAGAAATGTAAAAAAGTTATGGCTCCTATAAGGCGGGGATAAAAAAGGTAAAAAAATGAAAAATCTCTGGTCTTGGGTTAATTGTCAGGATCAAAGTTTTTTTTATGTTGTGTATAGTTAACTTAATCAAATTGTAACTTTAGTACTTGAAATTGAGTATGACCTTTTGACTCATGTCTATCTGTTGTGGGTTCACACTTTTATTGATATTAGATTTTATTAACAATTACCTCTCCGTATTTTACTCTACCTCTACACTTTTTATAGATATACAATAACTAACTTCTGTACCGTGTGTTCAAGTTGGAGGAATCTGAGTGGTGGAGATGCCAAAGCTTTGCTGCTTTGAACTTCATATCGTTCAACCCTTGGTAACCCCAAAAGAACACCCCTGCTATTGTTTCCATACTACTTAATAAGGCACATGGAAAGCGTTTTTCATAAGTAAACAATTTCTTTAGGCTCCCCGCACATGTTAATCCACCGATAGCACATGGCCTTGTTTTTAACACAATGGTACAAGGGAAAACACTTATCACATGCCCTATTCCTGTCTGTATCACGGATGAGAAATAGGGCATACTAATGCATGTCAATGTGAATTGGACAGCACATGAACAGGTGCATCTAGCTTTAATTTAGTTGCCTGTTTTTTTTTTTTCTATAAAACCCAGCTACCAGTGCCATAAAACAACAAAAAGTCATATACTCACTGCTGTCCACACCCAGGTGTGTCCTGTATTGTCACTCTGGGTGTCTCCCCTGACATCATGTTTATAGGCTACCCAAGCTTGTTTATTGAACGTCACAGGCTGCTGCAGCCAATGATGCCCTGTAAACAGTCTGGACTGCAGCCTGTAAGCAAACAATGGGAGTAAAGACAAAGTGGCATTGTGGGAGACAGAGAGGAGCAGGGGAGGCAAGAGTGACTCTTGTTTTATGGCAGAGGAAGTTAGATTCTATGGAAAAAGAGAGGGCTTGGACAACTCATTTTAAAGCATCATTTGATATCATTACTGTAGAGTAACTTTTTAATAGAGATGAGCGAACGTACTCGTCCGAGCTTGATACTCGTTCTAGTATTAGCGTGTTCGAGATGCTCGTTACTCGTAACGAGTACCACGCGGTGTTCGGGTTACTTGCATTTTCTTCCCTGAGAAATTTGCGCGCTTTTCTGGCCAATAGAAAGACAGGGAAGGCATTACAACTTCCCCCTGCAATGTTCAAGCCCTATACCACCCCCCTGCAGTGAGTGGCTGGCGAGATTAGGTGTCACCCGAGTATTAACCCCTTCCCGCTCCTGGACGTACCTGGTACGTCATGGTAGCGGGATACTTCCCGCAACATGATGTACCTGGTACGTCATGTCATTAAAGTGTCGCCGCGGTGACAATCGCGGCGACACAGCAGTGATGTATGCTGACATAGTCAGCAGACAAGTGCTGCGTCCGGGCTGGGGACCAATCAGAGCGGTCCCTCCCCCACGATCGCTGTGATTGGTCAGGGAAAAACTCCCTGACCAATCACAGCGCAGCAGCGGACTTCGCACTGTTTACAGTAGGGGCTCCATGTGCAAGCACCGCAGTGTGTTTCCGGTGCTTGTAGATAGAGCACCTACTGTGGTATTTGTGATAAAAAAGAGCGATTAGTGTGTAGATTAGGCAGGGAGTGCGTGATCAGTGTAGTGTAGTGTAGTGTAGTGTAGTGTAGTGTAGTGGAGTGGAGTGGAGTGGAGTTAGTGATCAGTGTAGTGGAGAGGAGTCAGTCATCAGTGTGGTGTAGTGGAGTGAGTGTTAGTGATCAGTGTGGTGTAGTGTAGTGAGTGTAGTGAGTGATTGATCAGGCAGTGTAGTGTAGTGAGTGTAGTGAGTGATTGATCAGGCAGTGTAGTGTAGCAGAGTGGAGTGAGTGATCAGAAGTGCAGTGTAGTGTAGTGAGTGAGGGATCTGTAGTGTGTGATCAGAAGTGTAGTGAGTAAGCTGTAGCGTGCGATCAGCAGTGTAGTGTAGCGCAGCGTGTAGTCAGTGTATCCCTTGGTGTAAAAAAAAAAAAAAAAAAAAAAAGTTCCTGTTGTTCCCATTTCGTTACCTGTCCCGTCACCCGTTATTAGTTAGTGTAGCGTTTAGTTAGTCCGTCTAGTGTGTAGCGTGTCGTTAGTCCGTGTACTGTCAGTGTATTCGTCTGTGTATTCGTCCGAGAAGGCGTCCAAGGACCGCCACTGACCCCAATGCATCAGATGCTCACTGGAGTACCCCGGAAGATTACAGACCCCAGATCCCTGATTTTATTGGGAACCCAGGGATTCAATTTGACACGGAAGGGCTCAGAGGGAAGGACTTCTTCAAGTTTTTTTTTTCTGAAGAGTTCATTGCCCATATTGTTACCCAGACGAATTTGTACGCCCAGAATTTTATAGAAGAAAATCCCACCTCCAGCTATGCCAGACCCGATAAGTGGACCCCTGTGGATGCACCAGAGATAAAAAAATTTGGGGGGCTTATACTAACCATGGGGCTAATAAAGAAGCCAACAATCAGGGCGTACTGGTCTACCGATATTTTGTACCACACCCCAATGTTCCGCATGGCGATGTCGAGGACGCGCTTTGAGTGTATTTTAAAATTTCTGCACTACAATGACAACCAGCTGTGCCCCCCCAGCGATCACCCCAATTACGATCGGTTGTATAAGATCAGGCCCGTAATAGACCATTTTAACGCCAAGTTTGCCCAGGCGTATGCCCCACAGATAAACATTGCAGTAGACGAGTCCCTGGTACACTTCAAGGGGAGGCTAAAATTCCGCCAGTACCTGCCCAGTAAGCGGGCACGGTATGGTGTGAAGTTGTACAAGCTGTGCGAAAGTACATCAGGGTACACCCACAAGTTCCGTATTTACGAGGGGAAGGACACTAAAATTGAGCCCCCAGAATGCCCCCCCGTGCTGGGAGTAACAGGGAAAATAGTGTGGGAACTGGTGCACCCACTATTAGACCAGGGTTACCATCTGTACCTGGATAACTTTTATACCAGTGTCCCCCTGTTTCACCCTGTTTTACCCTGATGTACTTCGCACAGCTTGTACATAAAGCCACATGCTAAGTCCTTCCCTTCTGAGCCCTGCGCCCTAAAAACAGTTTAGATTCACATATGGGGCATTTCCCTGTTGGGTAACATCATGGGTTACGTTTTCTCCTTCTGCCCCTGGTGAAAAATGAAAATCTGGGCCTAAAGCTGAACATTATTGGAAAAATGTGAATTTTTCGTTCTCAACTCAAATTGTTAAAAAAAATTCCTCAAATACATGTGGGTTCAAACCGCTCACTACACCCCTTAAAAAATTCCCTGAGGAGTGTAGTTTCCAAAATGGGGTCAGTTGTTGGGGGTCTCAAATGCACTGGTACCTCAGGGGCACTGCAAACACTACACGGTGTCTGAAAATTATTCCAGCAAAATCTGTATTCAAAAAAAGCGCTCCTTTCTTTCTGAGCCCTGCCATGTGCCCAAACAACAGTTTACATCCACATATGGGGCATTTCCGTGCTCGAGAGTAATTGGGTAATGCATTATGGACTATGTTTCTCCTTCTGCCCCTGGTGAAAAATGAAAATCTGGGCCTAAAGCTGAACATTATTGGAAAAATGTGAATTTTTCGTTCTCAACTCAAATTGTTAAAAAAAATTCCTCAAATACCTGTGGGTTCAAACCGCTCACTACACCCCTTAAAAAATTCCCTGAGGGGTGTAGTTTCCAAAATGGGGTCAGTTGTTGGGGGTTTCAAATGCACTGGTACCTCAGGGGCACTGTAAACACTACATGGGGTCTGAAAATTATTCCAGCAAAATCTGCATTCAAAAAGCCAAGAAGCGCTCCTATCCTTCTGAGTCCTGCCATGTGCCCATACAACAGACTACGTCCACATATGGGGCATTTCCGTGTTCGAGAGCAACTGGGTAACGCATCATGGGGTATGTTTTTTCCTTCTGCCACTGGTAAAAAATATAAATCTGGGCCTAAAGCTGAACATTATGTGAAAAATGTGATTTTTTTTGTATTGAACTCAAACTGTTAAAAAAATTCCTCAAATACCTGTGGGTTCAAACCGCTCACTACACCCCTTAAAAAATTCCCTGAGGGGTGTAGTTTCCAAAATGGGGTCAGTTGTTGGGGGTTTCAAATGCACTGGTACCTCAGGGGCACTGTAAACACTACATGGGGTCTGAAAATTATTCTAGCAAAAGCTGCATTCAAAAAGCCAAGAAGCGCTCCTATTAGAGATGAGCGAACGTACTCGTTATGAGTACTTACGCACCCGAGCACCGCCATTTTCGAGTACAGCAGTACTCGCGCGTAAAGATTCGGGGGCGCCGTGGCGGCACGGGGGGTAGCAGTGGGGAGTGGGGGGGGGAGGGAGAGAGAGAGGGCTCCCCCCTGTTCCCCGCTGCTACCCCCCGCACCGCCGTGCCTCTCCCCGCCCCCCGGCGCCCCCCGAATCTTTACGCCCGAGTACTGAAGTACTCGAAAATGGTGGTACTCGGGTGCGTAAGTACTCATTACGAGTACGTTCGCTCATCTCTAGCTCCTATCCTTCTGAGTCCTGCCATGTGCCCATACAACAGGCTACGTCCACATATGGGGCATTTCCGTGTTCGAGAGCAACTGGGTAACGCATCATGGGGTACGTTTTTCCTTCTGCCACTGGTGAAAAATGAAAATCTGGGCCTAAAGCTAAACATTATGTGAAAAATTGGATTTTTTCGTATTGAACTCAAACTGTTAAAAAAAATTCCTCTACATCTGTGGGTTCAAACCGCTCACTACACCCCTTAATAAATTCCCTGAGGGGTGTAGTTTCCAAAATGGGGTCAGTTATTGGGGGTTTCAAATGTACTGCTACCTCAGGGGCACTGCAAACACTACATGGGGTCTGAAAATTATTCCTGCCAAATCTGCATTCAAAAAGACAAGAAGCGTTCCTTTCCTTCTGAGACCTACCATGTGCCCATACAACAGGCTACGTCCACATATGGGGCATTTCTAAAAACTGCGGAATCTGGGTAATACATTCCAAGTTTTGTTTCTTTGCTAACTCCTACTGTTTTATATAAAAAAAAAGGTTTTATATTGAAAATCAGTAGAAAAAAGGAACTGTTCTAATTTTTGATGCACTTTCCTTTAATTCCTGTAAAACATCTAAAGGGTTAATAAACTTTCTAAATGCCATTTTGAATACTTTGAAGGGTGCTGATTTTAAAATGGGGCAATTCATGGGGGATTCTGATATACAGGCTCGGCAAAACTATGTCTGAACTGCATTGGTCCTTAAAAAATTTAGATTTTGAAATTTGCTAGTAAATGTGAAAAATTACTGCTAAATTTATATACTTTGTGGAGTCTGTAAAAAGTAAAATAACACTTAAAAAATGATTGCTGTGTAAAGTAGGCCTATGGGAAATGTTAATTAATAACTATGTTGTGGTGTTTGACTTTCTATCTTACAAAGAAAACAATTCAAAGTTTGAAAATTGTGAATTTTTCCAAATTTTCAGTAAATTTGGATTTTTTTTCCTAATAAGGACAAAATTTATTGATGAAATTTTTACACTAACATAAAGTACAATATGTCACGAAAAAACAATCTCAGAATCACCTTGATAAGTAAAAGCATTCAAAAGTTATTAGCACAGAAAGTGACAGATGTCAGATTTGAAAAATAAGGCTTGGTCCTTAAGCTCAAAATAGGCCATGTCATTAAGGGGTTAAAATCTGCCCCTCCCGCGGCTCGCCACAGATGCATTCTGACATTAGTTCAGGGAAAGTGGTATCTTGGTGGAGCTGCTATAGGGAGAGTGTTAGGAGTATTTTAGGTTTCAAGAACCCCAACGGTCCTTCTTAAGGCCATAAATCTTCTCTATATGCGCTCAATGGGGCCGGCGGCAGCAGCGCCGACCCCATTGAGAACATATAGAAGACAAATCCTTCTTCTCTGCCACAGCTGTAACAGCTGTGGCAGAGAAGAACGATGTTTGCCCATTGAATTCAATGGAACCAGCAATACAGCAGGTTCCACTGAAAGCAATGGGCTGCCGGCGAGCGCGGGGATGAATTGTCGGGAAGGGCTTAAATATATAAGCCCTTCCCTGCAATTCATCCAGAAATGTGTTACAATAAAAATATATACCGGCGTATAAGGCGACGGGGCGTATAAGACGACCCCCTAACTGTCACCTTATACGCCGGCAATACAGTGGAGCAAAGAATAAAAATCATTACTTACTTCTTCTGACGTTCTGCGGCGCTGCTGCAGGCTGTCGCTCCCTCCTGGTTCCCGGCAGAGCATTGATTTCTCTACAAAGGGCTTTAAATCCTCGCCTCCAGAAACACACGTGCCTTCAGCCAATCACAGCCAATGACAATGATGTCATTGAATGGCTGTGATTGGCTGTGTTTCTGGAGGCGGGGATTTCAAGCCCTGCGTCCAGAAAGCAATACTCTGCCGTGGACCAGGAGGGAGCGACAGCCTGCAGGAGCGGCGCAGAACGTCAGAAGAAGTGAGTAATGATTTTTATTCTTTGCTCCACTGTATTGCCGGCGTATAAGGTGACTGTTGGGAGGTCGTCTTATACGCCCCGTCGTCTTATACGCCCCGTCGCCTTATACGCCGGTATATATTTTTATTGTAACACATTTCTGGATGAATTGCAGGGAAGGGCTTATATATTTTACCCCTTCCCGACAATTCATCCTGCGATCGCCGGCAGCCCATTGCTTTCAGTGGAACCTGCTGTATTGCTGGCTCCATTGAATTCAATGGGCAAACATCGTTCTTCTCTGCCACAGCTGTTACAGCTATGGCAGAGGAGAACGATCTTTACGCTGACAGTGCGGGGGGGGGCACTTTTGCCGCTATTGTGGCTTAATAGTGGGACCTGAGAACTTGAGATGCAGCCCACCATGTAGCCCCTCGCCTGCCCTATCCGTTGCTGTGTCGTTCCCATCACTTTGTTGAATTGCCCAGATTTTCACAAACGAAAACCTTAGCGAGCATCGGCGATATACAAAAATGCTCGGGTCGCCCATTGACTTCAATGGGGTTCGTTACTCGAAACGAACCCTTGAGCATTGCGAAAATTTCGTCCCGAGTAACGAGCACCCGAGCATTTTGGTGCTCGCTCATCTCTACTTTTTAACTAAACATGATTTTTTTTTTTAAATATCTGACAATCTACAGTTGAAAAAAATCCTAAACTTCTGTCGTTTTCAAACTGACCACTAAAGCTTAATCATAGGCTGACACTTCCTGATCTGTAGAGAAAAATTTCACCAGTTATATAATTAACATCACAGATAAGATTGAGATGAAAGATAAACACTAGAGATGAGCGAACGTGTTCGTCCGAGCTTGATATTCGTGCGAATATTAGGGTGTTCGGGATGTTCGTTATTCGTAACGAACACCATGCGGTGTTCTGGTTACTTTCACTTCCTTCCCTGAGACGTTTGCGCGCTTTTCTGGCCAATTGAAAGACAGGGAAGGCATTACAACTTCCCCCTGCGTCGTTCAAGCCCTATACCACCCCCCTGCTGTGAGTGGCTGGGGAGATCAGGTGTCCGCCTAATATAAAAGTCGGCCCCTCCCGCGGCTCGCCTCAGATGCCTGGTGAGTTAGATGAGGGACAGTGCTGTTTGTACCGGAGCTGCTGTAGGGAAAGAATTGGTAGTTAGTGTAGGCTTCAAGACCCCCAAAGGTCCTTATTAGGGCCACTGATAGCTGTGTGTTGGCTGCTGTTAGCAGTGGCAATTTTTTTTTTTCCTCAAAATCGCCTCTGCAGAGCGTTGCACCCGGCATTAGGGACAGAAGTGTTGGATAGGCAGGGAGAGTGTTAGGAGTGAGTGTAGCCTTCAAGAACCTCAACGGTCCTTTCTAGGGCCATATTTAACCGTGTGCAGTACTGTGCTGGCTGCTGTTAGCTGTGCTGCATATTTTTTTTCTTCTCAAAATCGCCTCTGCAGAGCATTGCACCCTCCATTGATACTGCAGGGAAAGAATTGTATAGGCAGGGCCACAACACAGTTATTATTCATTGAATATACGCAGTGCGGCCTTTTGCTTGTAAAACAACTGAAAAAAATTGTATTTGTCCAGCCTCTGTCCGTCCTAAGGGCTGTGGACACGTGTGAGCTGCGTGAACAACGTTAAAAAATCAGACGCACCCAGCTACGCTTTACTGCTGGCTTCGCCATTTGCTTTCCTTAATTGGGAAAAAAATACCTGCTCTGCCAGAGTTATAATAACTCTGCTACCCTCACGTTCTGTGACACATTAGCAGGGACACAGCACAGTTATTAAACTTCTCATGTTCATTGAATATACGCTGTGCTGCCTTTTGGTGGAAAAAAACTGAAAACAAATCTATTTGTCCAGCCTCTGTCCGTCCTAAGGGCTGTGGACACGTGTGAGCTGCGTGAACAACGTTGAAAAATCAGACGCACCCAGCTACGCTTTACTGCTGGCTTCGCCATTTGCTTTCCTTAATTGGGAAAAAAATACCTGCTCTGCCAGAGTTATAATAACTCTGCTACCCTCACGTTCTGTGACACATTAGCAGGGACACAGCACAGTTATTAAACTTAGATTATTCATTCACTAGAGGCAGTGGGGCCTTTCGTTTTCCAAAAAGGGAAAAAATTATATTTGGCCTGCAGTCTTGCGCCAATTTATTTCCTGCCTGTGAAATCAAGTCACTGGTAATACAGCATGCTGAGGGGTAGGGGTAGGCCTAGAGGACGTGGACGCGGCCGAGGACGCGGAGGGCCAAGTCAGGGTGTGGGCACAGGCCGAGCTCCTGATCCCGGTGTGTCGCAGCCGACTGCTGCGCGATTAGGAGAGAGGCACGTTTCTGGCGTCCCCACATTCATCGCCCAATTAATGGGTCCACGCGGGAGACGGTTATTAGAAAATGAGCAGTGTGAGCAGGTCCTGTCCTGGATGGCAGAAAGTGCTTCGAGCAACCTATCGTCAACACGCAGTTCTGCGCCGTCCACTGCTGCAAATCCGAATCCTCTGTCTGCTGCTCCTCCTTCCTCCCAGCCTCCTCACTCCACTACAATGACACCTGCTCAGGAGCGGGAACACTCCCAGGAACTGTTCTCGGGCCCCTGCTTAGATTGGGCAGCAGCGGTTCCTCTCCCACCAGAGGAGTTTATCGTCACTGATGCCCAACCATTCGAAAGTTCCCGGGGTCCGGGGAAAGAGGCTGGGGACTTCCGCCAACTGTCTCAACAACTTTCTGTGGGTGAGGAGGACGATGACGATCAGACACAGTTGTCTTGCAGTGAGGTAGTAGTAAGGGCAGTAAGTCCGAGGGAGCAGCGCACAGAGGATTCGGAGGAAGAGCAGCAGGACGATGAGGTGACTGACCCCACCTGGTGTGCAACGCTTACTCAGGATGACAGGTCTTCAGAGGGGGAGTCAAGGGCATCAGCAGGGCAGGTTGCAAGAGGCAGTGCGGTGGCCAGGGGTAGAGGCAGGGCCAGACCGAATAATCTACCAAGTGTTTCCCAAAGCGCCCCCTCGCGCCATGCCACCCTGCAGAGGCCGAGGTGCTCTAAGGTCTGGCAGTTTTTCACAGAGACGCCTGACGACCGACGAACAGTGGTGTGCAACCTTTGTTGCGCAAAGCTCAGCCGGGGAGCCAACACCAACAGCCTCACCACCACCACCATGCGCAGACATATGATGGCCAAGCACCCCACAAGGTGGGACGAAGGCCGTTCAGCGCCTCCGGTTTGCACCCCTGCCTCTCCCCCTGTGCCCCAACCTGCCACTGAGATGCAACCCCCCTCTCAGGACACAGGCACTACCGCCTCATGGCCTGCACCCACACCCTCATCTCCGCTGTCCTCGGCCCCATCCAGCAGTGTAGTTCAGCGCACCGTCCAGCCGTCGCTTGCGCAAGTGTTCGAGCGCAAGCGCAAGTACGCCGCCACGCACCCGCACGCTCAAACGTTAACCGTCCGCATAGCAAAATTCATCAGCCTTGAGATGCTGCCGTATAGGGTTGTGGAAACTGAGTCCTTCAAAAGTATCATGGAGGCGGCGGCCCCGCGCTACTCAGTTCCCAGTCGCCACTACTTTTCCCGATGTGCCGTCCCAGCCCTGCACGACCACGTCTCCCGCAACATTGTACGCGTCCTCACCAACGCGGTTACTGCCACGGTCCACTTAACTACGGACACGTGGACAAGCACAGGCGGGCAGGGCCACTACATCTCCCTGACGGCACATTGGGTGAATTTAGTGGAGGCTGGGACAGAGTCAGAGCCTGGGACCGCTCACGTCCTACCCACCCCCAGAATTGCGGGCCCCAGCTCGGTGCTGGTATCTGCGGAGGTGTATGCTTCCTCCACTAAAGCACCCTCCTCCTCCTCCTCCTCTGTCTCGCAATCAAGATGTGTTAGCAGCAGCATGTCGCCAGCAGTCGGTGTCGCGCGGTGTGGCAGCACAGCGGTGGGCAAGCGTCAGCAGGCCGTGCTGAAACTACTCAGCTTAGGCGATAAGAGGCACACGGCCCACGAACTGCTGCAGGGTCTGACACAGCAGACCGACCGCTGGCTTGCGCCGCTGAGCCTCCAACCGGGCATGGTCGTGTGTGACAACGGCCGTAACCTGGTGGCGGCTCTGCAGCTCGGCAGCCTCACGCACGTGCCATGCCTGGCCCACGTCTTTAATTTGGTGGTTCAGCGCTTTCTGAAAAGCTACCCACGCTTGTCAGACCTGCTCGTAAAGGCGTGCCGGCTCTGCGCACATTTCCGCAAGTCCCACACGGACGCTGCCACCCTGCGCACCCTGCAACATCACTTTAAGCTGCCAGTGCACCGACTGCTGTGCGACGTGCCCACACGGTGGAACTCTACGCTCCACATGTTGGCCAGGCTCTATGAACAACGTAGAGCTATAGTCGAATACCAACTCCAACATGGGCGGCGCAGTGGGAGTCAGCCTCCTCAATTCCTTTCAGAAGAGTGGGCCTGGTTGGCAGACATCTGCCATGTCCTTGGTAATTTTGAGGAGTCTACCCAGGTGGTGAGCGGCGATGCTACAATCATTAGCGTCACCATTCCTCTGCTATGCATCTTGAGAAATTCCCTGCAAACCATAAAGGCAGCTGCTTTGCGCTCGGAAACGGGGGCGGGGGAAGACAGTATGCCGCTGGATAGTCAGGGCACCCTCCTGTCTATTTCTCAGCGCGTACAGGAGGAGGAGGAGGAGCATGAGGAGGATGAGGAGGAGGGGGAAGAGACAGCTTGGCCCGCTGCTGACGGTACACCGGCTGATTGCCTGTCATCCTTTCAGCGTGTATGGCCTGAGGAGGAGGAGGAGGAGGAGGATCCTGAAAGTGATCTTCCTAGTGAAGACAGCCATGTGTTGCGTACTGGTACCCTGGCACACATGGCTGACTTCATGTTAGGATGCCTTTCTCGTGACCCTCGCGTTGCACGCATTCTGGCCACAACGGATTACTGGGTGTACACACTGCTCGACCCACGCTATAAGGAGAACCTGCCCACTCTCATTCCCGAAGAGGAAAGGGGTTCGAGAGTGTTGCTATACCACAGGACCCTTGCGGACAAGCTGATGGTAAAATTCCCATCCGACAGCGCTAGTGGCAGAAGGCGCAGTACCGAGGGCAAGGTAGCAGGGGAGGTGCGGAGATCGAGCAGCATGTACATCCCAGGCAGTGCAACAGTCTTTAAGGGCCTGGCCAGCTTTATGGCTCCCCACCAAGACTGTGTCACCGCTCCCCAGTCAAGGCTGAGTCGGCGGGAGCACTGTAAAAGGATGGTGAGGGAGTACGTAGCCGATCGCACGACCATCCTCGGTGACGCCTCTGCCCCCTACAACTACTGGGTGTCGAAGCTGGACACGTGGCCTGAACTAGCGCTGTATGCCCTGGAGGTGCTTGCTTGTCCTGCAGCTAGCGTCTTGTCGGAGAGGGTGTTTAGTGCGGCTGGGGGAATCATCACAGATAAGCGTAGCCGCTTGTCAACCGACAGTGCCGACAGGCTAACACTCATCAAGATGAACAAAGGCTGGATTTCCCCAGACTTCTGTTCTCCACCAGCGGACAGCAGCGATACGTAAGCAATACGTAGGCTGCACCCGCGGATGGAAGCTACGTTCTCTCTCACCATCCAAAACGGGGACATTTCTGCTTCATCAATCTGTGTCTAATATTCCTCCTCCTCCTCCTCCTGCTACTCCTCCTGAAACCTCACGTAATCACGCTGAACGGGCAATTTTTCTTAGGGCCACAAGGCTCACTCAAATAATTTTTCTAAACAATTTTTAAAAGTTTCAATGCTCTTAAAAGCGTTGGAACTGTAACTTGAACCAATTTTTCGTTACACTGGGCTGCCTCCAGGCCTAGTTACCACTTACGCCACATTAACCAAAGCAATTAATGGGTTTCACCTGCCCTCTTGGCTGGCCATGGCCAATTTTTGGGATGTACATTAGTACTGTTGATACAGCAATTTTTGTGGGCCCTCGCCTACAGTGTAATCAAATAAATTTTTAGCCCACCTGCATTAAGCACGACATTACTACCTCAGCTGTGTTGGGCAATGCAATGGGATATTTCTATGTACCGCCGGTGGGTTCCAGGGAGCCACCCATGCTGTAGGTGCACACGGAGTGTAACCTACATGTGTCCACTTCTAAAGAACCCCAGTCAGACTGGGGCATGCAGTGTGGGCCGAAGCCCACCTGTATTACGCACGACATTACTACCTCAGCTGTGTTGGGCAATGCAATAGGATATTTTTGTGTACCGCCGGTGGGTTCCAGGGAGCCACCCATGCTGTAGGTGCACACGGAGTGTAACCTACATGTGTCCACTTGTAAAGAACCCCAGTCTGACTGGGGCATGCAGTGTGGGCCGAAGCCCACCTGTATTACGCACGACATTACTACCTCAGCTGTGTTGGGCAATGCAATGGGATATTTCTATGTACCGCCGGTGGCTTCCTGGCACCCACCCAGGCAGTGGGTCCACAGGGAGTGTAACCTACATGTGTCCACTTCTAAAGAACCCCAGTCAGACTGGGGCATGCAGTGTGGGCCGAAGCCCACCTCTATTACGCACGACATTACTACCTCAGCTGTGTTGGGCAATGCAATGGGATATTTTTGTGTACCGCCGGTGGGTTCCAGGGAGCCACCCATGCTGTAGGTGCACACGGAGTGTAACCTACATGTGTCCACTTGTAAAGAACCCCAGTCTGACTGGGGCATGCAGTGTGGGCCGAAGCCCACCTGTATTAAGCACGACATTACTACCTCAGCTGTGTTGGGCAATGCAATGGGATATTTCTATGTACCGCCGGTGGCTTCCTGGCACCCACCCAGGCAGTGGGTCCACAGGGAGTGTAACCTACATGTGTCCACTTCTAAAGAACCCCAGTCAGACTGCGGCATGCAGTGTGGGCCGAAGCCCACCTCTATTACGCACGACATTACTACCTCAGCTGTGTTGGGCAATGCAATGGGATATTTTTGTTTACCGCCGGTGGGTTCCAGGGAGCCACCCATGCTGTCGGTCGACAGGGACTTCACAATAGGGAGTTGTACCTGCCTGTGTCTATGAATTAAAAAGCCCGGTCTGACTGGGGCATGCAGACACCTTGACAGAATGAATAGTGTGTGGCACATAGGTTCCCCATTGCTATGCCCACGTGTGCAGCTCCTGATGGCGGTGGCACAGGATTCTATTTCTCATTGCTTCTGTACAGCATTGTGGGCTATCGCCCCGCCCCTTTTAAAGAGGGTCGCTGCCTAGCCGTGCCAACCCTCTGCAGTGTGTGCCTGCGGTTCCTCCTCATGGCAGACGCACTTATAAATAGACATGAGGGTGGTGTGGCATGAGGGCAGCTAAGGTATGCCATGCTAATGAGGGCTTTTCAGAAGTAAAAGTTGTTGGGAGGGGGGGGGGGCCCACTCTTGCCACTATTGTGGCTTAATAGTGGGACCTGTGAACTTGAGATGCAGCCCAACATGTAGCCCCTCGCCTGCCCTATCCGTTGCTGTGTCGTTCCCATCACTTTCTTGAATTGCCCAGATTTTCACACATGAAAACCTTAGCGAGCATCGGCGAAATACAAAAATGTTCTGGTCGCCCATTGACTTCAATGGGGTTCGTTGTTCGAAACGAACCCTCGAACATCGCGGGAAGTTCGTTCCGAATAACGAACACCCGAACATTTTGGTGTTCGCTCATCTCTAATAAACACTTATTTATAGATGACACAGGGTCCGCCATTCACAATACTCCTGTCTGCAAAATGACCTCTGACAGGTTACAAAGCATGCCTAGCATATTCTCCAATAGAAGACACTGGGTCACCTTCTGTCCATTGTGTAAGTGGCCCATGAATTCTGCTGTACAGTATCTCTAAATGCTGTCAGAAGTAGCTCGGGCAAAATGGCCAACCCAAAAGTCATGTGCAGACTAGAGATGAGCGAACGTACTCGGTAAGGCTGATTTCGCAATCGAGCACCGTGATTTTCGAGTACTTCACTACTCGGGTGAAAAGTACTCGGGGGTGCTGTGGGTGAGCGGGGGGTTGCAGAGGGGAGTGGGGGGGAGAGGGAGAGAGAGAGAGCTCCCTGCTGTTCCGCGCTGCTACCCCCCGCTCCACCACGCCACGCCCCGCCACACAGCGCCCCCGAGTACTTTTCACCCGAGTAGTGAAGTACTCGAAAATCACGGTGCTCGATTGCAAAATCGGCCTTACCGAGTACGTTCGCTCATCTCTAGTGCAGACATAAAATAAAAAAAAGATTAGAAAATGGAAAAAGTTTCACTATCTGGTTTATATTAGTAAAATATATATAGCTGATACATATCCTTAAATTATTGCTACTGTCATCTTAATGCAGTATCACTTTTGCTAATGTCAGCTTCTATCAGTACATAGTTCTGTGCCAGATATGCTTTCACAGTTTAACTAATGGCACAATTGTGTAACTTCTTTTATTCTTGGGACAGATTGTGATCTTTTATCTTATGCTCGTCTATTGTTCTATTGTGGGTATTTTTAATTGCATTAGTTTGCATTAACATTTCACTCCTCCTTTTCTTTACTGAATATTATCCCTTAGCCTAATTCATGATACATTTTTTATCATATTTATTAACTCAAATACACAATCAGCAAGTATTTCCATAAAATATTTTATCCAGAATTTGTTTACTAGTAAATCCAAATGTACCTTAATTTTGTCATTTTTTTCTGAATGTTCTGCACCATTCAGTACGCAGAAGAGATTAAACAGATTGACTGTAATGATACAAAGCAGGAGGTGGTGTGAAACATTGACTAATAGCCCAGATGTTCATAACCTGCATGAAACCTTTATTGTAGCAATTTACAGCATGCAAAAATATGTTGATTCAAAGACACTGCTGTCAACCAAGATGGTTAAGTTTCAATTTTCACTGATGACATTGAAGCAACGCTTTCTACTGAATGTCACGTCACAATAATTTTCTTCAATCCCTGATCAACAATTAGCAGCAAAAGTAACACTTCCCTATTGAAAACTAGATGTTCACTGTGAAGGAAAACATTATGAAGACAGTTTCCACCAAAGACAGAAAAAAATAATATGTAGAGATGCATGTGAACATGTGGCTTATGGTCTCCAAGCTTGCATTGATCTGGAGGGTGCAATCATTGATCAATATGTTGAAGATAGACATTAGATTTACTTTTTGAATGTTTAATTTTCATTTCCATTTGTTAAAATTCATGTCATTAAACTTGTTTGTACTTGTATTGCATTAGAAATAACATAACTACTTCTGCACCACCATGTATATGTATAGGTTTCAGCAAACTCAACACTGTTTATCCCTTCATCCAAGATACATATTGGGATAACTTGGGGATTAGTCACACTGAGACTGCCCTCTTTTCCACGTAAGAGGAATGGCAACACTCCAGGAATTCATCTCCACAACAAAGATTTCCCTTTAAAACTGAATTCACTAGGCCTTTATTGCTTCATTTCAACAAATCAGAGCAATATTCACACTGTATTACAGCCTGTGTATTACAGTGCATGACATTAAAGAAGCCCCTGACCTCTAACTAAACATCAGCAATACCCTCACTATCAGGCCTAATGCCACAATTTTACAATTCACCAGTCCATATTATCAAGGTGTTAGCATAGGGGGCGTCCTCCCCTGTCATACTTCTTGGTGAGACATGCCCACTCTGTAGATCACCAGGCTTCACTGGAGTCTGAGCACAGAAAATCAGGTGCTTTTCTCTGAGAGGCATATCCTCTCAGGTGCCTAATTAGTAGTAGATACACCCTCTTCCTGCAAGACAGTGTATGTATAATATATATATATATATATACACAAACATATAAATGGCAATTCCAAAATCAGGGCCACCTCCTGCATCTTGGTGGCAGCAATCTTTGATTCAGCCCATGGAACTTCAATGAAAAATGGTTGACAGGATTCATGATTTAAAGGTAGATTTTTATCACACATTGGCTCAGCTGTTAGCTCAGCTGCTCTACAGTACTGGCGTTGTAGATTTAAATCTGACCAATGGCAATATCTGGATGGTTTATGTTCTCTTTGTGTTTATTCTTGTTGTTATCCTCCTCCTATGTAGCAGAACAGACAAGTGTGGTGGCTCATTGTTAGCACTGCTGTTTTGCAGTGTTCAAGTTGTAGGTTCAAATTTGACAATGGGCAACATCTGGATAGTTTATTATGTTCTCTTTGTGTTTATTCTTCCTGTTCCTCTCCTCCTCTGCAGCAGAAAGGTCAGGTGCGGTGGCTCAGATGTTAGCACTGCTGCTTTGGGGTGTTCAAGTTTTAGGTTCAAATTTGACCAAGGGCAACATCTGGATGGAGTTTTCTTTCATGCAGATGTTATCCCTAATGGGATTTGAACCTAGGATGTCAGAACTGAAGGATAACAGAGCTAACAACTCATTCATAGGAAATATGAACAAATTACAAAACATTAGGTTCCTGATGATGAAGAATTTTTTCTAATGAAACACGTAGAACCAAAAAAAAATTCTATTGCTGTGGTGCTATATTATACAAACCAGTAGCATATATAAAATTTGAGCATTTGTATCCGATATATTTTTGGGGATGCTCATGTGATTTTTATGATTGCAAAGTCAATGCAGCTATGGAACCAGAATAAATATTTCCTTCATGGAGGTATTATAGATCATAGACCATTAACATGGAAGGATTGGGAATATTTTTTTTTTACATAATTGTGTTGTTTACCTCACTTTTATAACTAGGTGACTATACACGATTATGGAGACTGCGATCATGCACCACATTTTTTATTTTTTTGAGCTAGCAAGCTGCCTCCCTTAATCAGAGATATTTTCAATACACTGAGCAGGTTGAAGGGTTGATGCACTCTAAAATAGGATTTATCCGTTCAATTTAGGCAATAGTGAAAAATAAAAAATCCAATATAGCGCTTCACGGGATGAAGGATTGATAAAATGTTCCTTTACCTACACCATAAGGTGCAGTTTTTATTGCAACGCGTTTCGACCCTAAGACAGGTCTTTATCAAGCATCTGGGCTCCCTACCAATAGAGACCCCAGACATCCTAGCAGCTCTCCGAACAGGATCAGGGAAGGAGGATCGTTTTACTTACCTACAGGCTAACCCGGAATTGGAGGTACTAGTGAGTTAACCCTCCAAGGTTACTCACTTAGTACCGGGTAAGTCGCCTTTCTTTTTTCCTCATTTACTTAACATATTACCACCTTAGCACCGTAGGAGCGCTATTATTGATCCCGATACCATTGTCCCGTTCAATTTAGGGTGGGACTTGAACCTGTGCTTGAACCTACTCGAATTGTCCTATTTCTGAGCAGGGTGGAGTTTGTCCTTTTTCGCTCTCAGGATCTGACTTTATTTTGTATTTGTTAGCCCTGTATGTCTATCTGTCTTATGCAGCCCATTATTTTAAATTATCCTAATAAAATTTGATTTTAGGGTTCATCCCCATCTGTGATTGGGCTTATTTGAGTTAATTTGAGACCCCTCTGTCTCGGTAATTAGTCCATTCATAAGAAATACATTCATAGGAAAAACACTAATGCAAAACTAATTCAGTTTGGCAAAAATCAGCCTAATTTTATCACCCAGCTTATCACGATGAGCAAAACTAGTGAAGAGCCTAAATATCAGAACACCTAGACCCATCACCTTTATCAACAATTTGGATATTCCATCATCATAAAACCACAAAAAGCAACTCAGAGTCAGAACATTTGACTTAATTTCCATAATTCATTTTGCTTTTTGCATGGAGCACAAAAGATGAAATTTTCTGTGGCCTACAGAAACTCCTGTATTATATGGATCTAGGTAATTATCTGCATCATTATGCTGTACGTTGTGTACATATCGTAACTGAGAGTGTAGAGAATGAATTTGGTGATACAAGTGGTAGCTATAATTCATTGCTTTTATTTTCTAGTATGGATTGCATTGGCACTACTCAATCTGCACAGCAAGCTCCAAAGCGAGATGTCCTAAACAAGAAGTATATGCCTAGGACCAAAATAAAATCCAACATTATTCTTACAACAGATTTTGATTCAAAATACCAAGAAGAGACTATGACTTCCTTAACTTAATCATTCACAAAGACATTCAGAAAATCCACATACCGTAACATTAGATATGCCACTTTCCCGACAACCACAGCTCATAGGATACTTGCTCACTTGTCCAGTTTTTTGCTGTGATATCAGATATTATCTTTATTTTTACTGTGCATTCATTGGCAAACACACGGTGAAATAGTTCCATCATGGCATATACTTCCATTTACATACACATTCTCAGTTTCCACAAGGTCTAAAATAACTAAATATTTCCAGCACTGTTAGTACAAATGAACAGTTTTGAGGATCCTTCATCAGTAATTATTTATTACACATACAAGCTAAGTTATTGAAAGAAGTGCTTGAAAAAAATCTAATTTAGAATTATAGTAGGTCTGCCAGAGTTTTAAGATTAGTTTAAGGTCACTATTAGTATTAGGCATCAAGCATACAATATAATTTGCCATTCACATGTACTTGATTGGGATTCATTTGATAAAACATGGATTCAGTGTTAGCCAGTGGGGCTATGTACACATCAATGTGCATTCATGTCCATATTTCCATATGAATCCATGTGTCAGACAATAGGTAACTCAATATGCACCATGCTTCATTGTCTGTTATATGACAGTTATTTCCCCATATCAGTCAATAGACCTCATTTCTTCCAGAGAACTTTGCCAAAAATAAAAAAAACACAATTTTATGAACAAATTTGAACAAAACATTGAATGACAAAGAGAGTACGTAATTAGAGATGAGCGAACGTACTCGTCCGAGCTTGATACTCGTTCGAGTATTAGCGTGTTCTAGATGCTCGTTACTCGTGACGAGTACCACGTGATGTTCGGGTTACTTTCACTTTCATCTCTGAGACGTTAGCGCGCTTTTCTGGCCAATTGAAAGACAGGGAAGGCATTACAACTTCCCCCTGCGACGTTCAAGCCCTATACCACCCCCCTGCAGTGAGTGGCTGGCGAGATCAGGTGTCACCCGAGTATATAAATCGGCCCCTCCCGCGGCTCGCCACAGATGCATTCTGACAGAGATCAGGGACTGCTGATGCCGGAGCTGCTATAGGGAGAGTGTTAGGAGTTATTTTAGGCTTCAAGAACCCCAACGGTCCTTCTTAGGGCCACATCTAACCGTGTGCAGTACTGTGGAGGCTGCTTTTTGCAGTGTTGCACATTTTTTTTGCAGTGTTGCACAGGTGGCTCACAGCCCATCAGACCCCCATCAAGTGAACACACACATACACACACAGATATACACATGCAGGTACACATACATACATACACACACACAAGTACACATACACAGGTACTCACACGCAGGTACACATACACACGCACATACAGGTACACAGACAAACACACACGCAGGTACACACACAAGTACACATACACACACAGATATACACATGCAGGTACATATACATACATACACACACAGAACTACACATACACAGGTACTCACATGCAGGTACACATACACACGAACATACAGGTACACACACAAATACACACGCACAGGTACACACACAACTACACATACACACAAACAAAAACATGCAGGTACACACAAATACACACACACACATGAAGGTACACACACACATGTACACACACACACGCAGGATACACACAGCGCAGGTACACACACATGTAGGTACACACACAGTTATATACACACACTCAGCGCTGCTGCACACAGGTACACATACACTTCAGTTTGTCTGTTTTTACAGTTTTTGCCATGCAAGAAAAATAGTGTTTTGAGTTTATTGTACCGGTGGCTACGAATGCAATGATACCAAATATGTTTGGTTTTTTTTCAATACAAAGAGGATAAAGTGCACATCAAAGGTTTTTTTTTAATTACTATTTGTTTTCGTTCAAAAGTATTTTATTCACTTATTTTCAAAACATACATTGGTATATACGCATGCAATTGAAAAGCAATACAGAGTAATGTATTCAATCTCTATAAACTTTCTTTTTATCAGGTCAATTGCTCATTGACCAAACATATCAACAATTATACAAGGACAAGGACAATATTGACAAACAATGAGACAGAGGGTAGGAGGGGCACAGGATGGGGGGAGGGTTGGGGGGGCAGGTAATGTACTGGAAGGCAGGCTAAAGTGGCAATGCCAGTCCCAGGAGAGAGCTACACCCAGTCCGTGGACTCTTTAGGGTAGTTTCTGTACGTTCTACAGTCGACCCGAGTCCACCCAACTTTTGAATCTCTCAAAGGCCCTGAAGGTAATCCAGGTCTGCCAAGTGTTATAAAATTTTTCCTGGGTATCGCTCTCCCCCGCCCCCAGCTCATCATTTTATTACTATTTTTAACAGGTTTTTAAAAAATATATATATATTTTTTTTTTCATTTTTTATGTCCCTGTAGGGGACGTGAAGCAGGAACGCTATGATCACTCTAGTAATGCATTTCAGTGCTTATGTACTGCAATGAATTATCACTTACAATAGCAATCAAATGCCATGGCAGGCGCGACACCATTGTCTGGCATCAGGTTAACATGGCAACCTATCGGCCTTCCACAATTACATAGTTGAGGGCCGATGACATCACATTTATTGTGGCATGTATGGGGGTTAACAGTAGAGATCAAGGTTCTTACCGAACAGCCGGCTCCCACAGCGGATGGTGTGAGATCAGCTTCTGAGCCCATGCCATCCACAGGACATAGGTTTACAGCCAGTTGCATTAAATATCAGTCACCCAGGATGTAAATGTATATCCTGTGCTTTAAAGGGGTTCATGTGTTTCAGTCTATCTATTCTCTCCTTTTTCTCCAGTAGAAACATAAGCTTGAATTTCTGGCAGGTGAAAAGAGATTGAAGATTGAAGAACTTCTTCCTTATAAAATTGCCTGTATTTCACGCACTGTTTACTAAATTAGTTTGTCTTCGCTATTATACAGTGATAAAGCAGCCAATTAACGCACAAGAGATACTAGAAGACTCTACAGTACACTATAACTGTATATTTATGTGATTGTATTTTACTCTAGTTAAAGTAAAAAATCAACCAGAAATTTCAATTTATATCTTGAATAATTAATGTTATAGATGGAAGAAATTGATTTCCATGAAATATATACCAAAAAGTTGCATCCATAGTTTTTCAAGTTTGAAATAAGGGCAAAATTGTCATAAATCATTACATGAACTCACTAACTTGCACTTTTTAATCCTTTTTTAGAGAATGTTAATCTTTCATGCAGAAGCAAATACAAAATTACAGTTCCAAAATGTAAAGCACATTACCCGTTATTTTAACAATTATTGTCTCAAAAGAAGATTTATATGTGCCATTTTCCATCCTCATTACAGTTTCTGTCATAGGAATGAAGCATCAGAATTTGAATGTCTTTTTTATGCATCTGTCATTGCTGGAATATACTCTATTGCTTTGACCTTTCCTGGGTTCTGTGAATTGGTTGGTTGCTATTGTCATTACTCCCTTGTTTATCTCATTTATTTCCTGCAGGAGAACTAAGGATTGTTAGCCAGTAGAGAAACACAATGTTGAAAAGGTCACAACCATCGTAACAAGTAAAACATTCAAGTACATCTCCTAATGAATTGTTTTCAGAATTATTTAATACGTTAAACCATTTACTAGGTACAAACAAAACATTTGAACTTAACATGGACTTATCATCACAGTATTTCAGAAGGAATAATGGGGCACCAGAGCAAAACTGGGAATGGGTGATTAAGAAATTATGCACTGCAAATAATGGTCAATGGTCAAGCCACATATTTAAAAAACAAACAAAAAGAACATTAAAGATGGAGATCAAGGAAATTAAACTTAGCAGAGATTCACGTTTCTCTTACTTTTTTTTATCGATCTATGGGTGCCTGCACATGAACGGAATTTCCAGCGCGTTATTTTAGGCACATTATCTGCCCCAGACCGCAGCCAATATACTCCTATGAGGATCCGCAGTTGTCCCCAGACGGACGGATTTGTATTGCGTTTTTTCACGCGCATGAAAAAATCTGCGACCTGTTCTAATTTGGGTCGGATTCTGCGCGTGAAGCCTCCAATACAAGTGAATGGGTGCGTTTTTTCACGCAGTACATCCGCAGTGCAGCTGCGGATGGAGTCACTGGTTGCTATGACTACAGGAAGTAGGCATGGTAGGAGGCGTCCCAACACACAGCACAGAGCTTCACAGGCAAATTTGTAGAGGGAGATAGGTAGTATTTCTTGCCAATGCAGGATGTAAGAATGCAAAATCTGTAGTAATGAATTCCTCTTGTGAATTTTTTTGCAGTGACTGAAATAAAGTCACGCTGGAGAAGCGCCTAAAAAAAGTTACATGGATCAACCATGCCCACAAAGACATCAGTAATTTAACGGTGCTCGCACAAGCAAGAGGGACAAAACGGAGTCTGGGTGTTGGTTTTTAAGCTGTTTTCCAAGGAATGGGCAGTTCTCTAGGGGTTGGGTTTACAATAAGGGGTGTCTGCTGGTTTTTCTGCGCGTTTTTTTCCGCAACACATCCGCGTATATCCGCGCATGATTTTTCACGCATCTGCACCTATCCGCAAGCACATTTAGGTACCATACGCGCGTGAAAATCCGCTAGCGGAATCCGGAACGCTCGTGTGCAGGCGGCCTATCTCACTGCCTGACTACAATGTTAAACAAGAAATGGAAAGGGCTGAAGCTGCACCAGGCCACTATCTGTTTGGGGCAACATAACCGTTTCATTGGCTACATGCCCATGGATGAAATTAGACTGTACAAAACAAATTATTTCTTATTGTATAACATGCAAAATCAACCACTACGGTTAAAGATGCTGAGCATAATATACTCCTCAACATGGAAATTGCAACACCAAGAAGGACAACCCGCAAGGTAATGCAGATCAAGGAACTAGAAGACATCAATAAGATATGCAAATGTTCAAATTTTCAAGCACTAGAGGAGTTTGTCTACTGTACATTATGCCACCCCACACCATAATCCCGAGAGTATAACCAGTGTGCAATTTCAATATTGAGGAGTGTAGTCACTTCATTTTAGTTCAACACTTACATTTAGTTAGTGACCGAGAAAATACTGCACATAATAAATATACTTCTGTAATACTAATTTGTCATACTAGTAATACAATAAGAAGGAGATGACTGGAGAATTGGATTGATGTACCAAGAAAAAGTCCAAGAAAAGATAATTGGACCTTTTGGAATTACTTGGATATCTGCTTATAAAATGTGGGCTGGTTGTTATCTAAGTCACAGTTATAGATACAGAGGGGTGTACCTAAAGGCTCAGGGGCCTGGGTTCAAAAGTTCTGCTCGGGCCCCTACTTGGGCCTCCTTGTTTGTAGCCCCACAGGCCTCTCCCACACACACTGCTTTTTACCACTATTAGCGCGGTGTTCCAAGCGCCGTACTAACCGCGGTAGAATGCTCCAATTGATTTTAACAGGGTTACTCAAACCTGTGCTCGAACGCGGTGTTCCTAGCGCCGCGATTTTAGAGAGCTGTCTGTTCTATTTTTGCGTTTTCGTGTTTTATTATTCACCTCCTCACCCATCATAATGATGGGGTGCATTAAAAAGCGCTGTCAAACACTGTACAATGCTTTCAAAAACGCCGCTTGAATTTCTGGTAAAAATGCCATGATTTCAAGCTGCGTTTTCTGAACACACATGTGAGACTGGCCTTAGGGTGTGATCATGTTTTTGTAGTAATTTTGAAACACAATTAAGAAAAACACATTAAAAACCTGCATGCAGTATTTAAGGACCACATATGTTATTAAGAAACTCCATACACTATTAAAAGCCGCATGTGTTTTTGTTGCATTTTTTTGTTGCGTGTAAAGTGTGAAATTACATACAGTATATACAGGGAGATGTATAACTTATACTCCTGAATGCCGACAGAGCAGTTCTTCCTTGAACACCCCACCTCCAGCAAGCTAACCCTCTGATTGGTTAATCGAGCACCATGTCAGCCAATGAGAGAAGGCGGTCAATTAACCAATCACCGACATTCATTGAATGACATAATTGAATGGCTGTTATTGGTTAATCTAGTGCCGGTTTCTTAACAGATAAGTGCTGCTGTATCCTGTCAGTTGTATTTTGGTTACCTTTATTGTTTTGCTTTGTGGTGTTAGTCCATCTCTCCAGGGGTTCCTATAGGAATAGTGATCGCCCAGGAAGAAGACAGTGGGGCTGTCCTTATCAGAACAATTACTCCGCCCTTAAGCAGGGACCCTTCACCTCCCTGGATAGAGACAGGCTTCTATCTTCCTGGAGTAGTGCTCACTGTCCTGCAGTGCATGGTGTACTGCAACTGCATTAAGTGTGAAAGTGACCCTACACTCTTGTTGAGTGCGGTGCTCAGGTGCCGCACCGACGTGACACCTGTGTTATCTACACATAGATGTTACCTTTCATTGTAATTCTGCCTGTGATTATAATCAGATGACTGCTGAAAAGTTTTCTCTACAAAATGTTTGAAAAATATTACTAAAACTTCTTAAATATGTTTAACATAATAACTTGATATATACAATAGGTCATCTTCTAATGGCACATTCCCTTTACTAAGACTTCTAGATCCCCCTTTAGCAGAAATCACCTCCACCAAATATTTACTGTAGCTGCAAATAAAATTTGCACGACATTGAGGAGAAATTTTGCACTTCACCCTGCAAATATCTTCCAGTTCATCAGTATCTTTAGGATGGTTTGCACAGCCCTCTCTAGGTCATTCCACAGCATGCCGATAGAGTAATGGTCAGAATTCTTTCTAGGTAATTCCAAAACACAAATAATCTTTTTAAGCATTCATTAGTTGATTTACTTGAGTGCTTTGAGTCATTTACTTCTTGAATCACCCAAAAGCTCTTCAGCTTGAGGTTATGTTTTGATACACCTTAGAATTCATTGCTCAATGACTGCAAAATGACTATGGCAACCGCAGATCCCATTTTACTTATCTGAAGGCTCTCATAAAGGGCTATTTCAGTGTAAAATAGTGCCGTATTTTATCAATACGGCCACAATAAAACTTTATGCATGATTATAATAATTATTGCATCAAAATTAAATTTACAATCCTAATTTGTATTTCCTGGACTATCTTTGAGTCTTAATGGTGGGACCACTTGAACTTGTGCCACACATTCAAAGATGCTAACTAGGGAGTTCTCCCATACTAAACCATGTTTTGCATTTTGTATAGTCCTCTATAGGTCTTTTGCAGTTAACTTTGGGTTCTTTCTCACTTCTTTCAGGATTGCCCATTGTGCTTTTGGAGTGATCCTTATAGGCTGTTAACTAATAGGGAGAGTAGCAACAGTGCTGAATTTTCTCCATTAGTTGATAATTTATCTAACCATGCATTGATGTACATCTAGCTGTTTAGCAATGCTTTTGCACAGGCCATTGACCATGAAGAGCATTCATTAGAATGCCTATTTATCTGGTTATTGCCCTGTGTGAATAGGATAACTATCATGCTATCCTATTTACACAGGACAGGCTTGATCAGAGGGCAACGACTAACAGCATGGTATTTAACAAGGAGAAATACATATGGGCAAGAAAAATGAAAAAAGCATATACAGAAGGGGAGCAATTGGGATAAGCAGAACATGTGAAAAAGACAGGTATCCTAATAAAAACGCACCTCTTCAGGGAGGCATACCACACCTCCTAAACCAAATATAGTGAGCACTAATTTTATTTGTGGGCGATTAATTGTGATCTGTTTTCTCTTTTTGTTTTAGTTTGGACGCCATTGTCCTCTGTTGTTCACTTAACTCTGGCACTTCTTCTTTATCTTATCTTATCTCTCTTCCCTTCTTATCTGGCTCATCTGCTACTCTGCCACTTCACTGCCTCCTGCTACCATTGTCTAGCTCTATTTGTTACCTCTGTCATCTGACCAGTTTGTCTGCAGCCAATCACAATCTATTTGGTTGCTAGGCTACCTGCATCATCTGAGTCTCTGGGCATTTTTTCTATCTTGTGCAGCTGGATAAAAAACGTCCTAACTAGTTGCTAGGTTACCTGCATCAGCTGTGCAAAATGACTCAGATTAACACCCTATGGCCGGTTATTATATTACTGGTCCCCATAACTAAACAGCACTATGTAATGCCTTTTTCCCGGCCACTACACAAACGTCTCTGTACTCAGCCTGATAACATGTTCACTGTCCTAGTGACTGCAATTCCTGCTAGCCGCCATCAACCGCCCCCTCCAGTCATACCTATTCAGCCACCTCATGGCTTAATGTCTGATCATTGTTTTTTATGTGTATAGCATCCCTCACTCTTTAGCTCGCCATACTGTGCACATCTCCAGCCGCTTTACCTTCTGTATCACCCCATTAGCTGTAGTATGTAAGCTCATTGGAGCAGGACCCTCACGCCTACTGTTTCCATCAACTGATTGCTACATGTAACCATGGTTTTTGTATTTTTTTACTTTAGTCTCTCTGTATCCACCTGTTTTTGTAAGCACTTCGGCATATGTTGGCACTATATAAAGATTATTATTATTATTATTGTTATTATTATTATTAATGGATCACAGACTGAACATGAGTCTACAGTGTGATGAGTTAGCAAAACAGGCAAACACAATTCTGAGATGTATTAAGAGAAGCATAGAGTCTATATCATGTGAAATAATTATTACCCTCTACTCTTGGTCAGACCTCATGTGGAATACTGTGTCCAGTTCTGTGCACCCAAATTTAAAAAATATATCAACAAGCTGTGTCACTACTAGGCATAGGAAAAAAGAGAAAAAGAAAGCATACTCACCTGTTTTTGGTCTCCTGAGACACAGCTGAGTGGCTCTAGTGTCCCCATCCCTGACACCCAGTGTGGACATCCACCAGAAATCACGTGTCTGCTGCAGCATCACTGCCCCAACTCCTGGTATCAGCCCTCACATCCTCTGTGCCATGATGCCAGGAGTTTGGGATGGCGACACTGCAGCATCTAATTGGCAGCAGCGGTCCCCTGACTTCCAGTGGACATTCAAGATGGGTGCTGGGGATGGGGCTGTGGGAGCTGCTGAGTTGTGCCCCAGTGTCCGAAGACAGGTGAGTATGCTTTCTACTTTTCTTTTATCCCAGGCTCAACCATTTTTTTTTTTTTTGTAGTGACACAATCTTTTTAACTCCTTAACATCACAGAGCATAAGTTGACATCCTGGCTGGGGGGCACTTTATGCAGCAAGACGTAAACCTATGTCCAAAGGATGGCGCAGGCTCAGAAGCGAGCCCGTGCCATCCAGCAGCGGGAGTCGACTGTGTCTGATAACTGGCCTTCTGATGCAACAACGGGAATTGATGAAAACATCTAAAACTCATCATGCAAAAACAAGCCCTCACAGAGCTCTGTCCATGGAAAAATAAAAAAGTTATGGGACTTTGAATGCAAAGTGTAAAATTGGAAAAACCTAAAAAAATAATAATTTTGATATTGTCATAATCGTACTAGTCCACAGAAAAAAAAAATCATGTCATTTATGCTGCATGATTAATGCTGTAAAAAAAACAAATGGCAAAATTAATGTTTTCTCTCCCTGCGCTCCAAAAAAAAAATAATAAAAGTTTTACAATACATTATATGTCCCCAAAAATGGTACCAATAAAAATTAGTTTGCCACACAAAAAAACAAGCCCTTGTATGGCCATGTCATAGGAAAAATAAAAAAGTTTCAGCTTTTAAAAAGCGGAGAGGAAAATCGCCAATTATTGTTTTGCCCTTATGGCCACAATAGGCCATGTCTAGAGATGAGCGAGCACCAAAATGCTCGGGTGCTCGTTACTCGGGACAAACTTTTCGCGATGCTCGAGGGTTCGTTTCGAGTAACGAACCCCATTGAAGTCAATGGGCGACCCGAGCATTTTTGTATTTCGCCGATGCTCGCTAAGGTTTCCTTGTGTGAAAATCTGGGCAATTCAAGAAAGTGATGGGAACGACACAGCAACGGATAGGGCAGGTGAGGGGCTACGTGTTGGGCTGCATCTCAAGTTCCCAGGTCCCACTATTAAGCCACAATAGCGGCAAGAGTGCCCCCCCCCCCTCCCAAAAACTTTTACTTCTGAAAAGCCCTCATTAGCATGGCATACCTTAGCTAAGCACCACACTACCTCCAACAAAGCACAATCACTGCCTGCATGACACTCCACTGCCACTTCTCCTGGCTTACATGCTGCCCAACCGCCCCCCCTCCCCCCCACAGCGCACACCAAAGTGTCCCTGCGCAGCCTTCAGCTGCCCTAATGCCACACCACCCTCATGTCTATTTAGAGGTGCGTCTGCCATGAGGAGGAACCGCAGGCACACACTGCAGAGGGTTGGCATGGCTAGGCAGCGACCCTCTTTAAAAGGGGTGGGGCGATAGCCCACAATGCTGTACAGAAGCAATGAGAAATAGAATCCTGTGCCACCGCCATCAGGAGCTGCACACGTGGGCATAGCAATGGGGAACCTATGTGCCACACACTATTCATTCTGTCAAGGTGTCTCTGCATGCCCCAGTCAGACCGGGCTTTTTAATTCATAGACACAGGCAGGTACAACTCCCTATTGTGAAGTCCCTGTCGACTGACAGCATGGGTGGCTCCCTGGAACCCACCGGCGGTACATAAAAATATCCCATTGCATTGCCCAACACAGCTGAGGTAGTAATGTCGTGCTTAATGCAGGTGGGCTTCGGCCCACACTGCATGCCCCAGTCAGACTGGGGTTCTTTACAAGTGGAAACAGATGCATTTATAATTCCCTGTGGACCCACAGCATGGGTGGGTGCCAGGAAGCCACCGGCGGTACATAGAAATATCCCATTGCATTGCCCAACACAGCTGAGGTAGTAATGTCGTGCTTAATGCAGGTGGGCTTCGGCCCACACTGCATGCCCCAGTCAGACTGGGGTTCTTTACAAGTGGACACATGTAGGTTAAACTCCGTGTGCACCTACAGCATGGGTGGCTCCCTGGAACCCACCGGCGATACACAAAAATATCCCATTGCATTGCCCAACACAGCTGAGGTAGTAATGTTGTGTTTAATGCAGGTGGGCTTCGGCCCACACTGCATGCCCCAGTCAGACTGGGGTTCTTTACAAGTGGAAACAGATGCATTTATAATTCCCTGTGGACCCACAGCATGGGTGGGTGCCAGGAAGCCACCGGCGGTACATAGAAATATCCCACTGCATTGCCCAACACAGCTGAGGTAGTAATGTCGTGCTTAATGCAGGTGGGCTTCGGCCCACACTGCATGCCCCAGTCAGACTGGGGTTCTTTACAGGTGGACACATGTAGGTTAAACTCCGTGTGCACCTACAGCATGGGTGGCTCCCTGGAACCCACCGGCGATACACAAATATATCCCATTGCATTGCCCAACACAGCTGAGGTAGTAATGTCGTGCTTAATGCAGGTGGGCTTCGGCCCACACTGCATGCCCCAGTCAGACTGGGGTTCTTTACAAGTGGAAACAGATGCATTTATAATTCCCTGTGGACCCACAGCATGGGTGGGTGCCAGGAAGCCACCGGCGGTACATAGAAATATCCCATTGCATTGCCCAACACAGCTGAGGTAGTAATGTCGTGCTTAATGCAGGTGGGCTTCGGCCCACACTGCATGCTCCAGTCAGACTGGGGTTCTTTACAAGTGGAAACAGATGCATTTATAATTCCCTGTGGACCCACAGCATGGGTGGGTGCCAGGAAGCCACCGGCGGTACATAGAAATATCCCATTGCATTGCCCAACACAGCTGAGGTAGTAATGTCGTCATTAATGCAGGTGGGCTTCGGCCCACACTGCATGCCCCAGTCAGACTGGGGTTCTTTACAAGTGGAAACAGATGCATTTATAATTCCCTGTGGACCCACAGCATGGGTGGGTGCCAGGAAGCCACCGGCGGTACATAGAAATATCCCATTGCATTGCCCAACACAGCTGAGGTAGTAATGTCGTGCTTAATGCAGGTGGGCTTCGGCCCACACTGCATGCCCCAGTCAGACTAGGGTTCTTTACAAGTGGAAACAGATGCATTTATAATTCCCTGTGGACCCACAGCATGGGTGGGTGCCAGGAAGCCACCGGCGGTACATAGAAATATCCCATTGCATTGCCCAACACAGCTGAGGTAGTAATGTCGTGCTTAATGCAGGTGGGCTTCGGCCCACACTGCATGCCCCAGTCAGACTGGGGTTCTTTACAAGTGGAAACAGATGCATTTATAATTCCCTGTGGACCCACAGCATGGGTGGGTGCCAGGAAGCCACCGGCGGTACATAGAAATATCCCATTGCATTGCCCAACACAGCTGAGGTAGTAATGTCGTGCTTAATGCAGGTGGGCTTCGGCCCACACTGCATGCCCCAGTCAGACTGGGGTTCTTTACAAGTGGACACATGTAGGTTAAACTCCGTGTGCACCTACAGCATGGGTGGCTCCCTGGAACCCACCAGCGATACACAAAAATATCCCATTGCATTGCCCAACACAGCTGAGGTAGTAATGTCGTGCTTAATGCAGGTGGGCTCCGGCCAACACTGCATGCCCCAGTCAGACTGGTAATATGTACCTTAACAGTACCCGCCCTTGTGGTAATGTGGTGGTGACTGCGGACCTAGTAGCGCGGTTTTATTTTGTTGGTTTTCGGAATGTGGCCAGGATTAAGTGGGCCGTGGTGGGGGATGTTTTGGAGGCACTACGTGTCCTCTCCACGTGTCCGTGGTTATATGCACCTTAACAGTAACAGCGTTGGTGGGAAATGGCCTCGCCGCCATCATGTCTTTGGGAAGCCTCTGTTTCCACACCCCAGAGACATACCATTAGCAGCGGTATAGGCAGAGCCCAGAATTAGTAACATTTCAGCCGTAGCATTAGCGACAGGCCCCACTAACATATCACTAGCAGCATTATAGGGGGAGCACAGTCTTAGTTCCATTTCAGTAATAGTAGCAGCCTACACAGGCACCAGTAACAATTCCGAAGCAGCAGTATAGTGGGAGCGCAGTCTTAGTTCCATTTCAGTAGCTGCAGTATAGCCAAGGCCCAAGTTACATTTATGTAGCTAAAGTGTAGGCCAACCCCACACACACTTCTGTACCATGAGTGCAGGCGAAGAACATAGAAATTGCTATGATTACACTGTAGGTGAGGGCCCCAAAACATTGGTGTACCAACAGTACTAATGTACCTCAGTAAAAATTGGCCATGCCCAACCAAGATGGCAGGTGAAACCCATTAATCGCTTTGGTTAATGTGGCTTAAGTGGTAACTAGGCCTGGAGGCAGCCCAGTTTAACGAAAAATTGGTTCAAGTTAAAGTTTCAACGCTTTTAAGAGCATTGAAACATATAAAAATTGTTTAGAAAAATTAGATGAGTGAGCCTTGTGGCCCTAAGAAAAATTGCCCGTTCGGCGTGATTACGTGAGGTTTCAGGAGGAGGAGCAGGAGGAGGAGGAGGAGGAATATTATACACAGATTGATGAAGCAGAAATGTCCCCGTTTTGGATGGTGAGAGAGAACGATGCTTCCATCCGCGGGTGCAGCCTACGTATTGCTTAAGTATCGCTGCTGTCCGCTGGTGGAGAAGAGAAGTCTGGGGAAATCCAGGCTTTGTTCATCTTGATGAGTGTAAGCCTGTCGGCACTGTCGGTTGACAGGTGGGTACGCTTATCCGTGATGATTCCCCCAGCCACACTAAACACACTCTCTGACAAGACGCTAGCCGCAGGACAAGCAAGCACCTCCAGGGCATACAGCGCGAGTTCAGGCCACGTATCCAGCTTCGACACCCAGTAGTTGTAGGGGGCAGAGGCGTCACGGAGGACGGTCGTGCGATCGGCTACGTACTCCCTCACCATCCTTTTACAGTGCTCCCGCCGACTCAGCCTTGACTGGGGAGCGGTGACACAGTCTTGCTGGGGAGACATAAAGCTGGCAAAGGCCTTGGAGAATGTTCCCCTGCCTGCACTGTACATGCTGCCTGATCTCTGCGCCTCCCCTGCTACCTGGCCCTCGGAACTGCGCCTTCTGCCACTAGCGCTGTCGGATGGGAAGTTTACCATCAGTTTGTCCACCAGCGCCCTGTGGTATAGCATCATTCTCGAACCCCTTTCCTCTTCGGGAATGAGAGTGCCAAGGCTCTCCTTATAGCGTGGGTCGAGCAGTGTGTACACCCAGTAATCCGTAGTGGCCAGAATGCGTGTAACGCGAGGGTCACGAGAAAGGCATCCTAACATGAAGTCAGCCATGTGTGCCAGGGTACCTGTACGCAACACATGGCTGTCTTCACTAGGAAGATCACTTTCAGGATCCTCCTCCTCCTCCTCTTCCTCCTCCTCAGGCCATACACGCTGAAAAGATGACAGGCAAGCAGCATGGGTACCGTCAGCAGTGGGCCAAGCTGTCTCTTCCCCCTCCTCCTCATCCTCCTCATGCTCCTCCTCCTCCTCCTGAACGCGCTGAGATATAGACAGGAGGGTGCTCTGACTATCCAGCGACATACTGTCTTCCCCCGGCTCTGTTTCCGAGCGCAAAGCGTCTGCCTTTATGCTTTGCAGGGAACTTCTCAAGATGCATAGCAGAGGAATGGTGACGCTAATGATTGCAGCATCGCCGCTCACCACCTGGGTAGACTCCTCAAATTTTCCAAGGACCTGGCAGATGGCTGCCAACCAGGGCCACTCTTCTGTAAATAATTGAGGAGGCTGACTCCCACTGCGCCGCGCAAGTTGGAGTTGGTATTCCACTATAGCTCTATGCTGCTCATAGAGTCTGGCCAACATGTGGAGCGTAGAGTTCCACTGTGTGGGCACGTCGCACAGCAGTCGGTGCACTGGCAGATTAAACCTATGTTGCAGTGTCCGCAGGGTGGCAGCGTGCGTGTGGGATTTGCGGAAATGTGCGCAGAGCTGGCGCACCTTTCCGAGCAGGTATGACAAGTGGGGGTAGCTTTTCAGAAAGCGCTGAACCACCAAATTAAAGACATGGGCCAGGCATGGCACGTGCGTGAGGCTGCCGAGCTGCAGAGCCGCCACCAGCTTACGGCCGTTGTCACACACGACCATGCCCGGTTGGAGGCTCAGCGGCGCAAGCCAGTGGTCGGTCTGCTCTGTCAGACCCTGCAGCAGTTCGTGGGCCGTGTGCCTCTTCTCTCCTAAGCTGAGTAGTTTCAGCACGGCCTGCTGACGCTTGCCCACCGCTGTGCTGCCACGCCGCGTGACACCGACTGCTGGCGACGTGCTGCTGACACATCTTGATTGCGAGACAGAGGTTGCGTTGGAGGAGGAGGAGGAGGCAGGTGCTTTAGTGGAGGAAGCATACACCGCCGCAGATACCACCACCGAGCTGTGGCCCGCAATTCTGGGGGTGGGTAGGACGTGAGCGGTCCCAGGCTCTGACTCGGTCCCAGCCTCCACTAAATTCACCCAATGTGCCGTCAGGGAGATATAGTGGCCCTGCCTGCCTGTGCTTGTCCACGTGTCCGTTGTTAAGTGGACCATGGCAGTAACCGCGTTGGTGAGGGCGCGTACAATGTTGCGGGAGACGTGGTCGTGCAGGGCTGGGACGGCACATCGGGAAAAGTAGTGGCGACTGGGAACCGAGTAGCGCAGGGCAGCCGCCGCCATCATGCTTTTGAAAGCCTCCGTTTCCACAAGCCTATACGGCAGCCTCTCTAGGCTGATCAATTTTGCAATGTGCACGTTTAACGCTTGGGCGTGCGGGTGCGTGGCGTCGTACTTGCGCTTGCGCTCAAACTGTGGCACTAGCGACGTCTGGACGCTACGCTGAGAGACATTGCTGGATGGGGCCGAGGACAGTGGAGGTGAGGGTGTGGGTGCAGGCCAGGAGACGGTAGTGCCTGTGTCCTCAGAGGGGGGTTGGATCTCAGTGGCAGGTTGGGGCACAGGGGGAGAGGCAGTGGTGCAAACCGGAGGCGGTGAACGGGCATCGTCCCACCTTGTGGGGTGCTTGGCCATCATATGCCTGCGCATGCTGTTGGTGGTGCCTCCCCAGCTGATCTTGGCGCGACAAAGGTTGCACACCACTGTTCGTCGGTCGTCAGGCGTCTCTGTGAAAAACTGCCACACCGTAGAGCACCTTGACCTGTGCAGGGTGGCATGGCGCGAGGGGGCGCTTTGGGAAACAGTTGGTGGATTATTCGGTCTGGCCCTGCCTCTACCCCTGGCCACCGCACTGGCTCGGCCTGTGCCCACACCCTCACTTGGCCCTCCGCGTCCTCGGCCGCGTCCACGTCCTCTAGGCCTACCCCTACCCCTCAGCATGCTGTATTACCAGTGATTTGATTTCACAGGCAGGAAAGAAATTGGCGCAAGCCTGCAGGCCAAATATAATTTTTTAACTTTTTTTAAAAAGGAAAGGCCCACTGCCTCTAGTGAATGAATAATAAGTTTAATAACTGTGTTGCGGCCCTGCAAAAGTGTCACAGAACTTTACTGTTGCAGAGTTATTAACTGTGGCAGAGCAGGTATTTCCCAGGCAGGAAAGAAATTGGCGCAAGGCTGCACTCAACCGTAGCTGGTTGCATCTGATTTTTTTACGCTCTCCACGCAGCACACACGTACCCAGAGCCCTTAGGACTGACAGAGGCAGGGCAAATATACTTTTTTCCCTTTTGTTAAAAAAGAAAAGGCCCACTGCGTCTATTCAATGACTAATATAACTGTGTTGCGGCCCTGCAAAAGTGTCACAGAACTTTACTGTTGCAGAGTTATTAACTGTGGCAGAGCAGGTATTTCCCAGGCAGGAAAGAAATTGGCGCAAGGCTGCACTCAACCGTAGCTGGTTGCGTCTGATTTTTTTACGTTCTCCACGCAGCACACACGTACCCAGAGCCCTTAGGACTGACAGAGGCAGGGCAAATATACTTTTTTCCCTTTTGTTAAAAAAGAAAAGGCCCACTGCGTCTATTCAATGACTAATATAACTGTGTTGCGGCCCTGCAAAAGTGTCACAGAACTTTACTGTTGCAGATTTATTAACTGTGGCAGAGCAGGTATTTCCCAGGCAGGAAAGAAATTGGCGCAAGGCTGCACTCAACCGTAGCTGGTTGCGTCTGATTTTTTTACGTTCTCCACGCAGCACACACGTACCCAGAGCCCTTAGGACTGACAGAGGCAGGGCAAATATACTTTTTTCCCTTTTGTTAAAAAAGAAAAGGCCCACTGCGTCTATTCAATGACTAATATAACTGTGTTGCGGCCCTGCAAAAGTGTCACAGAACTTTACTGTTGCAGAGTTATTAACTGTGGCAGAGCAGGTATTTCCCAGGCAGGAAAGAAATTGGCGCAAGGCTGCACTCAACCGTAGCTGGTTGCGTCTGATTTTTTTACGTTCTCCACGCAGCACACACGTACCCAGAGCCCTTAGGACTGACAGAGGCAGGGCAAATATACTTTTTTCCCTTTTGTTAAAAAAGAAAAGGCCCACTGCGTCTATTCAATGACTAATATAACTGTGTTGCGGCCCTGCAAAAGTGTCACAGAACTTTACTGTTGCAGAGTTATTAACTGTGGCAGAGCAGGTATTTCCCAGGCAGGAAAGAAATTGGCGCAAGGCTGCACTCAACCGTAGCTGGTTGCGTCTGATTTTTTTACGTTCTCCACGCAGCACACACGTACCCAGAGCCCTTAGGACTGACAGAGGCAGGGCAAATATACTTTTTGCCCTTTTGTTAAAAAAGAAAAGGCCCACTGCGTCTATTCAATGACTAATATAACTGTGTTGCGGCCCTGCAAAAGTGTCACAGAACTTTACTGTTGCAGAGTTATTAACTGTGGCAGAGCAGGTATTTCCCAGGCAGGAAAGAAATTGGCGCAAGGCTGCACTCAACCGTAGCTGGTTGCGACTGATTTTTTTACGTTCTCCACGCAGCACACACGTACCCAGAGCCCTTAGGACTGACAGAGGCAGGGCAAATATACTTTTTTCCCTTTTGTTAAAAAAGAAAAGGCCCACTGCGTCTATTCAATGACTAATATAACTGTGTTGCGGCCCTGCAAAAGTGTCACAGAACTTTACTGTTGCAGATTTATTAACTGTGGCAGAGCAGGTATTTCCCAGGCAGGAAAGAAATTGGCGCAAGGCTGCACTCAACCGTAGCTGGTTGCGTCTGATTTTTTTACGTTCTCCACGCAGCACACACGTACCCAGAGCCCTTAGGACTGACAGAGGCAGGGCAAATATACTTTTTTCCCTTTTGTTAAAAAAGAAAAGGCCCACTGCGTCTATTCAATGACTAATATAACTGTGTTGCGGCCCTGCAAAAGTGTCACAGAACTTTACTGTTGCAGAGTTATTAACTGTGGCAGAGCAGGTATTTCCCAGGCAGGAAAGAAATTGGCGCAAGGCTGCACTCAACCGTAGCTGGTTGCGTCTGATTTTTTTACGTTCTCCACGCAGCACACACGTACCCAGAGCCCTTAGGACTGACAGAGGCAGGGCAAATATACTTTTTTCCCTTTTGTTAAAAAAGAAAAGGCCCACTGCGTCTATTCAATGACTAATATAACTGTGTTGCGGCCCTGCAAAAGTGTCACAGAACTTTACTGTTGCAGAGTTATTAACTGTGGCAGAGCAGGTATTTCCCAGGCAGGAAAGAAATTGGCGCAAGGCTGCACTCAACCGTAGCTGGTTGCGTCTGATTTTTTTAGGTTCTCCACGCAGCACACACGTACCCAGAGCCCTTAGGACTGACAGAGGAAGGGCAAATATACTTTTTTCCCTTTTGTTAAAAAAGAAAAGGCCCACTGCGTCTATTCAATGACTAATATAACTGTGTTGCGGCCCTGCAAAAGTGTCACAGAACTTTACTGTTGCAGAGTTATTAACTGTGGCAGAGCAGGTATTTCCCAGGCAGGAAAGAAATTGGCGCAAGGCTGCACTCAACCGTAGCTGGTTGCGTCTGATTTTTTTACGTTCTCCACGCAGCACACACGTACCCAGAGCCCTTAGGACTGACAGAGGCAGGGCAAATATACTTTTTGCCCTTTTGTTAAAAAAGAAAAGGTCCACTGCGTCTATTCAATGACTAATATAACTGTGTTGCGGCCCTGCAAAAGTGTCACAGAACTTTACTGTTGCAGAGTTATTAACTGTGGCAGAGCAGGTATTTCCCAGGCAGGAAAGAAATTGGCACAAGGCTGCACTCAACCGTAGCTGGTTGCGACTGATTTTTTTACGTTCTCCACGCAGCACACACGTACCCAGAGCCCTTAGGACTGACAGAGGCAGGGCAAATATACTTTTTTCCCTTTTGTTAAAAAAGAAAAGGCCCACTGCGTCTATTCAATGACTAATATAACTGTGTTGCGGCCCTGCAAAAGTGTCACAGAACTTTACTGTTGCAGATTTATTAACTGTGGCAGAGCAGGTATTTCCCAGGCAGGAAAGAAATTGGCGCAAGGCTGCACTCAACCGTAGCTGGTTGCGTCTGATTTTTTTACGTTCTCCACGCAGCACACACGTACCCAGAGCCCTTAGGACTGACAGAGGCAGGGCAAATATACTTTTTTCCCTTTTGTTAAAAAAGAAAAGGCCCACTGCGTCTATTCAATGACTAATATAACTGTGTTGCGGCCCTGCAAAAGTGTCACAGAACTTTACTGTTGCAGAGTTATTAACTGTGGCAGAGCAGGTATTTCCCAGGCAGGAAAGAAATTGGCGCAAGGCTGCACTCAACCGTAGCTGGTTGCGTCTGATTTTTTTACGTTCTCCACGCAGCACACACGTACCCAGAGCCCTTAGGACTGACAGAGGAAGGGCAAATATACTTTTTTCCCTTTTGTTAAAAAAGAAAAGGCCCACTGCGTCTATTCAATGACTAATATAACTGTGTTGCGGCCCTGCAAAAGTGTCACAGAACTTTACTGTTGCAGAGTTATTAACTGTGGCAGAGCAGGTATTTCCCAGGCAGGAAAGAAATTGGCGCAAGACTGCACTCAACCGTAGCTGGTTGCGTCTGATTTTTTACGTTCTCCACGCAGCACACACGTACCCAGAGCCCTTAGGACTGACAGAGGCAGGGCAAATATACTTTTTGCCCTTTTGTTAAAAAAGAAAAGGCCCACTGCGTCTATTCAATGACGAATATAACTGTGTTGCGGCCCTGCAAAAGTGTCACAGAACTTTACTGTTGCAGAGTTATTAACTGTGGCAGAGCAGATATTTCCCAGGCAGGAAAGAAATTGGCGCAAGGCTGCACTCAACCGTAGCTGGTTGCGTCTGATTTTTTTTACGTTCTCCACGCAGCAAAAACGTACCCAGAGCCCTTAGGACTGACAGAGGCAGGGCAAATATACTTTTTTCCCTTTTGTTAAAAAAGAAAAGGCCCACTGCGTCTATTCAATGACTAATAACTGTGTTGTGGCCCTGCCTACACAATTCTGTGCCTGTAGTATCAATGCAGGGTGCAATGCTCTGCACCGCCGATTTTGAGAAAAAAGAAAAAAAACAACACAGCTAACAGCAGCCTGCACAGTACTCCACACAGTTAAATGTGGCCCTAGAAAGGACCGTTGAGGTTCTTGAAGGCTACACTCACTCCTAACACTTTCCCTGCCTAAGCACCACTTCTGTCCCTAATACCGGGTGCAATACTCTGCACTGCCGATTTTGAGAGAAAAAAAAAATTCTCCACTGCTAACAGCAGCCTGCACACACGTAGATGTGGCCCTAAGAAGGACCGTTGGGGTTCTTGAAGCCTACACTCACTACAAACACTCTCCCTACAGCAACTCCAATAGAACAGCACTTTCCCTCAGCTAACTCACACGGCATCTGAGGCGAGCCGCGGGAGGGGCCGACTTTTATACTCGGGTGACATCTGATCGCCCCAGCCACTCACAGCAGGGAGGTGGTATAGGGCTTGAACGTCACAGGGGGAAGTTGTAATGCCTTCCCTGTCTTTCAATTGGCCAGAAAAGCGCGCTAACGTCTCAGAGAGGAAACTGAAAGTAACCGGAACACCGCGTGGTACTCGTTACGAGTAACGAGCATCCCGAACACCGTAATATTCGCACGAATATCAAGCTCGGACGAGTACGTTCGCTCATCTCTAGCCATGTCCTTAAGAAGTTAAGTATGCATACCTACCTAAATACTGCTATCTTGCAGTACTAGAAAGGTGCAAGGTAATGTCCCTTTTAGACGAGCTGATTCTTGTTTGAACGAGCGAGTGATGTCGCCGCTAACTCGTTTGCACTCATTCTGCCTGTTTAGACAAGCAGATCATCGTAGAGAGTCGTACATTTCTCGTTCACTTCTCATTCAGTGTTTAATATTCTTATGTGAAACATTTAGCAGGGAGTGTTTAAATGTAACAACAAGTGAATGAGCCAACAATGAATTGATGTACACCTAGCTGTTTAGCAATGCTTTTGCACAGGCCATTGACCATGAAGAGCATTCATTAGAATGCCTATTTATCTGGTTATTGCCCTGTGTGAATAGGATAACTATCATGCTATCCTATTTACACAGGACAGGCTTGAACAGAGGGCAATGACTAACGGAATGGTATTTAACAAGGAGAAATACATATGGGCAAGAAAAATGAAAAAAGCATATACAGAAGGGGAGGAATTGGGATAAGCAGAACATGTGAAAAAGACAGGTATCCTAATAAAAATGCAACAAGTGAATGAGCCAACAATGAATTTTAAGTCCTGCTGATTCTGAAAGCCAAACAAAAAATGCACAATTCTCATTCATCATTGGCTCACATTTAAACCGAACTATCATCATTCACTTTTACTCATTTGTATGATTTTTGAATAATAATCATTGCGTATAAACGCACCAAAAAGCAAAGTTTGTGTATAACTGGATACTATCATATCTACTGTCTTGTTTCCCATTCCTTATCAGAGTCATACATATGAGGGAGGTACTTCCGTACAAAGTTAAGAAAGATGCATGAGATCCAGCAGACACCCTAAGAGTTAAGCAAGCATACAAATCTTCCTAAAGTTTAATTTAGTGTAGGTCAAAGCAGGGTAGAAAAAGGCCATAAACGTTAGTAAGAAATGCAATTTGTACATTAAAATAGTATTTTATTAATGCACCCCGAGGCGCAGCTCTTCAAGAAACTTTGAGTAAAATAACTAGAGATACGCTTTAAAGTTTTCTTTTTTATTTATTATTTTATGAGTTTGAAAAAGCTCCAAAAGTCTGGTTGGTATACAAATAAGACTTACTTAGAAATTTCATTACACTGCAATAGGGATTTGTTGTTCATCATAGAATTATAACATGTGCACTGAATTTCAAGCAACTTAATGATTATATGCAGACAACTCTACCAGGGGAAGACAGGTAGTGTGCAAAGGAGAATTTTACTCAAAGCCACCAGTATGCTAAATAAAAGTCATTATAATAAATGAACACATTAGCAAAGTTAGAATGCCACACAACAATTGATGTAGCAAAACATTGCAAAAAAGAATAAAGGAACAAAACAGAGGGTATACTATAAAACGAAACAATGGGCTCAGTAATTATGCAGATTTCTTCTCTAACAAAGATGACAGAATATTTAATTGCAGAATAAAAAATAAGGAACTGGAAAACATAAAATGCGTGAAACCTATATGCATCCCTATGCTTCCTCATAACATCTCATGAGATGAAAGCCCAAGTACTGGTAATCGATCATATCTACTGAAGCAGGTGCTCAAAATATTGCTAATCATAGTAGAGGGCTGCTGCATAGCAAGCAGTACTGATAAATTACTGGATGCTAGTAAATGTGACAGATTGAAGCAACAATAATAAATAACAGTATGCAAAAAAGTGGATAAAGCAACTGACAAAAAAATCTTGAGGAGCAGCTGAATATTTCTTTTCATCTGTGGCTGATTCACAAGAGAATTACAAGACTACAATGCATTTTCCTTTCTGCGGTTGTTCTGGAAGCCACTTGTGAGTGACAGCTCTGCTAGCTTAGTGAAAATGATTAAATCCAACTCTCAAGGAAACAGTACGCTCACAATCCAATTTGTGGGCAATTTTAAATGTGCTGATCTCATCCTCTGTCCAATTTGTTGCACTTGATAATGTCTAAATTGTTTTCTTCCTGGTAAAATTTAAATAGTGCACAGAGAATCTATCACGCTGTACCATCTGGATAATAGGGGTTTAACAAAACTGTGGACCAAGTGTCCACACAGAAGGATTTTACGTGTGGATTGTGCCATGATTTGCTGAGGATTTCACTCTATCTATACTCTATCCATTACTTTTAAAATTCACACTGCCCGTCCGTTAAACACATGGGTATTTCTCCCTAGTGTGTGCTTGAGATTTGTTGGAAGCTCATCCACTTAGCTGCCACTGTAATACACTGTGCATTTTCCACTATATGTGGACATAGCCTTACATGGATACTACATTTAGATGGTAGAACCATAGCTGGCATTGCTAATAGTTAAATTAATGAGCCAACAAATACATTTCTAAGGCTTTGTTCATATAGTCCAGTTTTTTAGGTCCAAAGAGGTAAGGTAGAAGTTTTCCCTTTATGTTTATTTTCCCTTTAGGATGCACTATTGGCAGTTGTTTACATTAAAAATAGAGGGCATCTTATGAGACGTCATGATGGGCCCCTCATTAAAGAGCTGTGTTTTAGGACTGATGACAAAAGGGTTGCGTCTTTGCTTCCCCTCCATGCCTATTCCATGACCGTTCTGGCAATCCACCACTTCTTTGTTTGCTAATAGGGATGAGCGAGCGTACTTGGAAAAGCACTACTCGCTCGAGTAATTTGCTTTATCCGAGTATCGCTGTGCTCGTCCCTGAAGATTCGGGTGCCGGCACGGAGCGGGGAGCTGCAGGGGAGAGCGGGGAGGAACGAAGGGGAGATCTTTCTCTCCCTCTCTCCCGCCCGCTCTCCCCTGCTCCCCGCTGCAACTCACCTGTCAGCTGCAGCGGCACCCGAATCTTCAGGGACGAGCACAGCGATACTCGGATAAAGCAAATTACTCGAGCGAGCAGTGCTTTTCCGAGTACGCTCGCTCATCTCTATTTGCTAACAATGCAGTTCTTCTTGAGTGGGGAGCTCTGCACAGATTCTCACCATGTAGTAGCAAAGGGGGTGGAAACAAACACAACTGAGCCAGTAGCTCCATAGAACCCCTGTAGTTAGTTCCAGAAGGTAGTTCACAATGGAACTGCTACGCACTCTTCACAAATGGAGTATTGAAATAGAATGGGCCAATAAATTGTTCAGATTCCCATACTCAGTGAGAATCTGAACGATTACTGTTCCGTGTAAATGCATGCACAGACTGAATGACGAACAATAATTTGTTGTCTTGTCGTATGTCATTTAGTTCATACATGCATAAAAACTGAATGACGATCGGCTCGTGTAAGCAGGTAGTCATTCATCTATGGACAGCTGCTTGTTTACTGTGAATGGAAGTGGGTTGGAATGATTCCCGACCCACTCCACCTCCATTCACTCAGCAATGAGTGTAGAAGCAGAAGAACAATCATCACTGGGACACCCCATCAGGCATTTGCACCTGACAGGTCGTCCTGTGTAAAAGAGCCCTAACACTAGCCTAATTCCCACCTATATCTGCAGTCTACACTCTTGTCTCGTACTTAAACACTTCCCCCCTCCCCTAACAACAGCCATTCTGTGCTTCACGCTTTACCCCTTCCATTCTTCCCCTGACTCAGCCATCCAGTGCCTAAAATCCCCTTCTCATTCCCTAACTGCAGCCATCGTAAACCTTTTCCATCCTTGCCAAGCAAACAATTATCCTGTAATCCAATATATCAATCTTCTCAGTAAACCCAATTCTTGTACCCACACATCATAGGCCCACATCACACATGCAGTTTTTGTAGCAGTTTTTTTTTTTCAGTATTTGAGCAAAAGCCAAAAGTGTATTCAAAATGATATGGTAAATATAAAGGAAGGTTAACTTCTGCTTCCTGCTGGATCCACATCTGGCTGTGGCTAAAAACTGCATCCTAGCCCGTGTATAACAGTTAGAAAAGTGGGTTTGTTTTCTGATTTGAAAAAACAGAAAGTGACAGATTTCAGGAGTTGTGTGTGGAATTGGAAATAAAAAACCTGCACAAAATTGACCACCAGCCAGAGAGTATAAGCAATCACAGCTGAGCAAAAAAAGGGAAATGTTTACATATGCGGTACTGGTATTGAGCAATTATTAAAATATTCAAGTCAGGGGTGCCAGACCTGATTTTCAAAAAATAAGCATGACAGATGATTCCAACACCTTTTAAAAGCAATGAGGGTAAATATCAGCTTCTCTAACATAGTATGTAAGGCCAAAAAAGGACATACATCTATCCAGGTCAGCCTATTACCCCCAATGTTGATCCAGAGGAAGGCATGTGCATGTGTGTGTGCATCCATGCGTGCATGTGTTGCCTCTTATATGAATGTCCTTCAGTGCTTGGCACTGTTGCCTTTCAGTGCTGGAGTTCTAGGATCAAATCCCATCAAAGATAACATCTGCACAAACTTTGAAAAACACCATCCAGATGTTTCCCTTGGACAGATTTCAACCTACAACATTAGCATTGCAAAGTAGCAGTGCTAGCAACTAAGCCACCTATCCTTTCTGCTCCAGCAGAAGAGAAGAACAGGAATAATAAACACAAAAAGATCATAAATACTACATTCAAATGTTGTTCCTGGACAGATTTGAATGTAGAACTCCAAGGCAGCAATCTTAACAATGGAGCCACAACATTGCTTTAGTCGGTTCCAGAGAAGAAGAAACTAAAAAAAAAATAAAACCCCAACCAGATGTTGCCCGTGGTCAGATTTAAACCTAGAATTACAGCAATACAAAGTAGCAATGCTAACAACCTCCTCCTCCTCTTCCTTCTCCTTCTCTTCCTCTTTCTCCTCCTCTTCTTCTTCCACCTCCATCTTCTCCTCCGTTCAAATCTACACAAGGACAACATCTGCATGCATTTTTCATGTTCTTTTTGTGTTTTTCCATCTTCTCCTCCTCCAGAGGATACGTTGGCTACATAGGGAGAAAGCTGCAGACAGAGTCAATGACCCCAGGCAGTATATTCTAATATCTAATTTGTGTCTCCTCCCTTTCAGTTTCATCCCATTTCCTCAGGTCTTTCCTTGATAATCATCTGTTAGCCCTCAACTGAGGTCATAGATTAAGGTTCAGTAGCCTTTATGCCTTATTGTGTAAAGACCCCCCTCCCCCACCACCCACACACACACACAGCTGTTTTGTCTGGAATAAGGGATTAATTAACATGGTCAGATGACCAAAATGGTCCTTTCGCATTACCCTCCCCCCCAAAATGGTGCCTGACAGCAAAATTGGAGCTATAGAAATATAACTACAAAATACTATTAGCTCACACCTAAGGCTAACTTCCTTTAACCATAGTGACAGACTGGCAGCATATTAGCGAGGTACTGACTAGACTGAACCTATCTTGTAACAGAGGTCACAGCTTTAGAATGAAAGAAAAAGAGGTACAGTAGAGATAGATGCCAGCTAACCATCATGATTGTTTGGTTGTCTGAGGAGTACAAGTCTCATTCGCTGAATATAACGGAAAATCTCTTTGCAGGGTAGTTTTTAGTTCTTAACTTCTCCTGGATCTTATAATGAAATGTCTTATTTACTTTAGTAAAAGGATGGATATTGAAAAATCTAAAACAAAATTAAGAAAAACACATTTCCTCTTAGATGAATTACAAGCATTATCTAGATTATGTTCTCTATTAAATGGTGACCTTGAGTCTGAAGGCCACATTTTATTATGTATAGTGTCTGCCATGTTAGTCTATTGTCTATCTGAAAAATGTGTCCATTTTTGTAATATATTGCAATCAATGTATCTGGATTAATACACAAGTGTAACATTTAGCAGTTGCTCTTACATCTCATTGTCAGCATCATGTAACATTTGTTATAGGGCTTTCTATTGCTTACACGGATTTGATTAAATATGTGTCCATGAATAATTATTTATGTTGCTCTAGAAAGCTCTGCATACAGTAGTTTTACAATATTATGGTCCCAAAAAAGGGAAACATACATATGCATCTCAAATATACAGAATCCGTGGATCAAAAGTAACAGTAACACAAAGCAGTAGAATTGTATAATGGAAAACAAATTATTCTTCATCCTAAATGATACTGTACTTTCAATAATTATGAAAACAATTCGGTGTTGTCTCCATATCTAAACTTTCACAGAAAATAGGCAAGAATAACATAGAATCTTCCAGATTGTTGCCAAATGTATGTATATGTTTACTATTTTTATAAATAAATAATAGTTTAATTGATAACTTAGTGTTCTATATAGTGTTTCTAATATAAGAAGTACTAACAATAGCCGAATCCTGCTGCTCAGATGCTTAGATTTCAATACTGTGATGGTCACCCTTCTAGTGAAACAATACATTCAGAACTCAGTAGGAGCTGTGCCTACAGTGCCAAACTGGGCCACTGCAATACGGACAGAACTATCTGCTTCCACCACTGTCTACACTGACAGAGGGGCCCAGGGATCAACCGATAGGCGGGGATCCCAAGTGGGAGACCCCTACCAATCAACTTTAGAAAATTCCTGGCAAACAGGAGAACACCCAGAGGATTGGAGAAGGGCAATTATTGTGCCTATCTTCAAAAAAGAGAAGAAAGTGGACACAGGAAACTGCAGGCCTGTGAGCCTGACTTCTTTACCGGGAAAGATCTTTGAATAAATTATTAAACAGCATGCATACAAGTACTTGGATAAAAATGTAGTAATTAATCATAGGAGTATCAAAAGGATGTGTTTCATCGACTACAGCAAAGCATTTGATTGTGTCAAACATGACAAGCTTTGAAAGTGTCTGAAGCAAATGGGCGTCCCAGAACATGTTAAACAGTTTATAAGGTTGTTTTACAACAACCAAGAAGCAACAGTCAGGACAGCTTATGGAAACACAGATTGGTTCGGAACTGAGAAAGGTGTATGTCAAGGCTTCATTCTATCACCAGTCCTTTTCAATCTGTACACGGAAACGATCATGAGGCGATGCAATTTGGATGAATCAGAAATCAGAGTCAAAATCGGTGACAGAAATGTCAACAACCTCTGATATGCAGATGACACCACCCTGCTTGCGGAAAGTGAAAGGGACCTGGAATACCTTATCCAACGAGTGCAAAAGGAAAGCGAATGCATGGGACTGTATCTCAACAGCAAGAAAACGAAAGTCATGACCGCGGTGGGCAATGGTAAACTAAGCATAAAAATTAACGACGAAGAAGTCGAGTCGGTCCAAGATATTTATCTTCCTTGGATCCAAATTCGATTGCAACAAACAATCTGGACTCGAGATTGCGGACCAAAGAGACCAATTACACTTGGTAGGAATGTAATGCAAATAACGGGAAAGATCTGGAACAGCAAGGATATTAGGATTGCAACAAAAACCAGACTGGTCAATGCAATCTTCTTTCCCATAACGACATATGGTTGGGAAAGATGGATGCTCAGAAAAACAGATAGAAAGAAAATTGATGCATTTTAACTATGGTGCTGGAAAAGAATGCTACAGATACCTTGGACTGCCATGACAATGAACAAGGCAGTGTTAGATCGCGTCAAACCGAAAATATCACTAGAGGGCAAAATCATCAATTAGCGGCTCTCTTTTTTGGACATGTGCTGCACGCAAACTCACTGGAAACAGTACTGATGCTTGGCAAGGTCAGTGAAAAGAGAAGATCAGGACAACAAAGAACAAGATTGTTAGATACAATCAAGGCCACCACGAACATGTCAATCGCGGAACTGAAAGAAGCGGTGGAAGACAGAAAAGCGTGGAGAGCATTAATCTATGAAGTGACCGAGGGTCGGATGTGACTAAACAGAAAATCAATCAAAAAAATCAACTAACCAGAGCCAGCATGAGTTTGTAACAAGCAAGCCATACCAGAATAATCTAATTTCCTTCTATGACAGAATCACGGACTGGGTTGATTACACAAATGTGGTAGATATAATACGAGTCTTGACTTTAGTAAAGCATTTGACAAAGTATCTCATACAATCCTTATTGAAAAAATGACCAAATATGGGATCTTACTGTTAGGGGGATTCACAACTGATTGAGTGATCATACTCAGAGAGTGGTCATAAATGGCTGCACATCCAATTGGTACAATGTGTCAAGTGGGGTACCCCAAGGCTCTCTCCTAGGCCTAGTGTTGTTCAACAGTTTTATGAATGATCTTTAGGGCCCACAAGGTCCCTTCCAACTCTAGGATTCTATGATAACCAATGATGACCGATCCTGAGGATAGGTCATCAACAGTAAAAGTCTGGGACAAACATTATAATAATTGTGAGAACATTTATATGACAATATACTGTATTTTTCAAATGTTAACGCTGGTATCTTTTGCTTCATATTCTGCAACTGCTTTCAATCATTTTTTTGGATCTGATTTTACATATGCAAGATCCAAAGCATTTTGATCTTGTAAAAACACAAATCCTGAATGGACTCAGGTCTCATTACAAGCATAACACAGAGCACTGAATCCCCATTGATTTGCATTGAGACCTTTAGAACTGCATTTTTCAAGTGCGTATCTATGCCCATGTAAAAAAAGGCAGCATATCCAATTTTGATTCGTATTACGGACCAAAATAGGCCATTAAATTCAATTGGCCCGCGTAAATACTCAGTGAATACACACAATACATGCGTATGAACTGTGCATTTACACAAAAAATCAGTGGAGCCTATTGCAGTTTTTTTTGGTGTGTGAAAAATGCAATGCTTACGTGCACAAAAAAAAATGCAACCCACCCAAAATATGCTGCGTATTCATGGACCAAAATCTGCATACACCCGTGTGAATAAGCCCTTATTGAAAGTAATGTATTTTTGTTCACGCAGAGCTCAGATTGCTGTTTTATACTTTTATTTTACAGGGAACTTATCTTTTCAGCTTCCGATCACATCTAAAGTATTGATTTGACACTAGACAGCAGTATTTGCCACTAAAGGTCACATTCCACTAGGTTCATGCTGCCCAAATAAAGGGCAGCATGAAATCTGGACAGACACCCACAATATAGAAATGCATGTTTTATTGTGAAATGCTGCGGCATTAAAAAAAACCATACTTTAGTTGCATAGATGGAGAGAAGAGTCACAAGAGCAAGAGCTCTGCATCTCCTACCAGCCTGGATTAGTTAGATGAACATGTCTTTCCCTCTTTGTATATAGGTAGAGACTTGTCAATCTAGTTGATACAGGCAGGGAGAGGAAGACAGTACCCAACTGTATGGTTTTCCCAAATGCTGCAGAGTTTCAGACAAAAAAACATGCATTTCACTAATGTAGGAGCCTGTTGGGGCTGAATGAACCTAATGACAGGTTCCCTTTAAAGCACAGCATGCGTGTTCTCGTCCTAATGTAAACCGGCCAAAGCAATCATGATATGCTGCTGTATGCTATGTAATTCACTTGTCTGGACTCACTGGTAGTACAATAGAGAAGAATTGCTGCTTATACAGAGCCTGACACTATTAATGTCTTTCACAACCCACTGTATTTAAAAGACAGACAGAAAATAATATAATTATTATTATTGAACCCCTTCATGATCAAGTCCATTGATGCGTAAATGGTCACATCAAAATTTCTTATTTTCAAAACAATTCATTCTAAGGCTTAATTTCTTTTATTTGGTGCCTATTTTTTGTGGCAGAGATTGTGCTTTCTTATGGTACCAGGAAAGGGCTAGTATAGTTTACTTTTACTTTCTGTATAGAGAAGAATGGGTAAATATAATATAAAATTCAAATATTCTTCATTTTTTTTCTACTTCAATGTGATCAATTTGATGAAAGAAATTTATACAAAACAATACATAATAATACTAAATATATGTACTCTGATGAACCTATATCATCAATGGAAGACCTGGGAACACAGGCCACCATTTTTATTTTTTATTTCTTCTGCCTGTAATTAGCTGGTAATTTGGCTCCCTTTGACCATTATATTCATCACTTTTCATTGCCGAGAGCAGATCACTACAACACCGTATCACTTCATTAGGGTAGAACTGACAAAGTATCGGCGAAATCTCTCTTATGGCAGAACGCTATACAATGAGATGTGCCACTAAGGCCTCATGTCCACGGGGAAAATCAGGCCCGCTCCGGATTCTCCATGGAGAATCTGCAGCGGGTCCCTCCTGCCCCGCGGACATGAGCGCTGAAAATCAGAATAAATGAGAATAAACTCACCTCCCATCCGCTCTGTTTCTTCTCTTCGCGGCGGCGCCATCTTCTCTGCGTCACGGCCGGATCTTCTTTCTTCGGCTCGGCGGATGCGCATGATGACGTCGGTGACGTGCCCCGCGCATGCGCCGTCTCGAAGAAAAAAGATCCGGCCGCGACGGAGAGAAGATGGCGCCGCCGCGAAGAGAAGAAACGGAGCGTGTGAGTAAATTCCTATTTTAGGTCTCCCGCGGATCCGGACGGCTTCCATAGGCTTCAATAGAAGCCCGCGGGAGCCGTCCCCGCGGGAGACCCGCATGAAAATGGAGCATGGTCCAGATTTTTTCATGCTCCATTTTTTTTAAATCCCTTTTATTGACCATCCGCGGGTATTTATCTACCCTGCGGGTGGTCAATGCATCCCTATGGGGTGCGGATCCGCGGGCAGGAGAAGAGTTAAAATCCGCTGCGGATTTTAATTCTTATTTTGCCCGTGGACATGAGCTCTAAGGCCTTGTTCACACAAGCGTGTAGTTGTGAGTGCGTATGTGCACTCAAAACTACTCATCTATTAGAACTATTGTTTTCCTATGATGTGCTCACATGTCTGTGTTTTACAGGCGGGCGAATTTGCACACCTGCAAAAGATAGGACATGCGTGCACCGCATAGGTCTGTGCTGCGTGTAAATATTCTCTGTGGGGGGTCCCCACATCACTGAACACTGTGACAGCACTGTCACAGTGTTCAGTGATGATAGCACTCCTCGCAGGGAATAAAGAATCCCCTGCCGCAAAAGAATGCAATGTTCTTCTATTGCGTTCAATGGCGCTGCTGGTGGCAATGGCATGCAGGCAACCACTGCAGTGATTTTCGGGGAAGGGCTTGAAATATAAGCCCTTCCCTAAAAAAAACATCCCTAGCTCAGCCAATCACAGGTAGCGTTCAGCCATTCATTGAATTCAATGAATGGCTGAGCGCTGCCTGTGATTGGCTGAGCACTGTGACCAATCACAGGCAGCGCTCAGCTGTCATTCAATGAATGGCTGAGCACTGCCCATGATTGGCTGAGCGCTCAGCCAATCAGACACAGCCCTTTTAGGAGGTGGAGATTTTTAAATCCCTGCCTGCTAAAAGAGCGCCAGAGCAGTGCCGGGAAGCCAAGGAACAAGACGCGCCTGCGGTAGATAGGTGAGTATATATTTTTATTTTATACTCAAGCTATGGATGATTTTCAGAGAAGGGCTTATATTTCAAGCCCTTCCCTCAAAAAAACAGCGCAGTGGTTGCCTGCATCCCATTGCTTTCAGTGGGGCCGCTGGCAGCAGTGGCGGCCCCATTGAAAGCAAGCGGGGAGCCTTGCGATCAGCTGTGACAGCTGTGGCAAGGGATTCTTTCATCCTCACTGCAGTCCCTTCATCTCTAAACACTGTGACAGTGCTGTCACAGTGTTCAATGATGAAGGAACCTTCGTGGAGTAGCTGCTCCAGCGAACGGGCAAAGTTTCATGCACAAACTTTGCCCGCTCACACGTGTTCCGAGGAGCTCATTTTCTTTCGCGCACATAGGTGCGCAAAAAAAAAAAACATGCTTGTGTGAACGAGACCTAAAGTGGAGGACATATATATATATATATATATATATATATACTGTATATATATATATATATATATATATATATATATATATATATATATATATATACACTCCCCTTTAGTGGCACATCTCATTGTATAGCGTTCTGCCATAAAAGAGATCTGGCCTGTCCTTTGTCAGTTCTACCCTAATGAAGTGACATATCATAGCTGCATGGGGCATCAACAATTAGGACTTATATATAAAAAAGGTGAATGTGAAGGGGTTAAAGAAGAAAACATAAAAATGAATAAAAGGGCTCTGCTAATAATTGATATAAAGAACCGAGAAGTGACAATCTCTCTTTAAGTTTCTCTGTTCAACAACATTATTATATTTCTTATTTTAAGGTTCCAGTATCCTGACATGCAGTCCAGCAGTCATCCATCAAAGCAGCGAACTATCACAGGAAAAATATTTCTTCTAACAAATGGTGTGGAAAAGGGAAATCAAATAGATCTATCAAACATATTTATTAATCAGAAATATGAATAAGTGAGAAAAAAAACTATGTGAAGTAGTAAAAAAAATTCTATTGCAAGTTAATTGGAATTGAATATGAATTATTCATTAGGCTAAAATATTTCATTTAAATACTACAACTGAAATTGAGATCTATATTCCAACCAAATTGGCTCTCTGTTTAATTGTGATATCATCTTTATTATTGTATAATACATTGTCAGCTAGGAAAATCTAGAAGATATCAGTTATAAAAGTTACTTTGATGCACTGATGTTATAAAATGTAAAACAGATGCTTTATTTTTAAGATGAAAAGATACAGGTGAATAAATTAGTTAAACAAGATAAACAAAGGCAAATTGATGTCCTTAAGCAATCATAAGAAATACACTGTATTCACACAGTCGAATATGTGTGAGACAAGTAATTGGTGGTAAAATAACAGAATTACCACAACGTGACCTTAAAGTGGTCGTATACTCTAGTTCTCGCCTGCAGAATTTAAATGGGTTGTCCAGTTGCAAACTATTGATGGTTTGTGTTTAGAACAAGCCATCAAGCAGATCAGTGAGTGTCCACTGCATGGGACCCCCACAATCAGCTGTTCTCTGGGCTGGTGTGATCATGCACTGAGTTGATTTCTGCAGGAAGCAGACAGCTCCGTTCCTACTGCAGTGGTTAAGCTTGGTATTGCAGGCATTGAAGTAAATGGAAACTTATCCTGGAGTACAAAGCTTGGCCACTGCAGTGGGAACAAAGCTGTCTGCTTCCTGCAGAAATCAGCTCTGTGCATGAACACACTAGCCCAGAGAACAGCTGATTGGTAAGGGTTCAAGGTAATGGACCCTCACCAAACTTCTATTAATGGTTTGTCCAAAGAATGAACCATCAATAGTTTATAATTTGGCAACCCCAAACATTAAAGAAAATATATCATTTATATTTTTTACTAATTAAAACCAGATAGTGAAACATATTCAATTTGATGTAATTTTTTAAATTTATTGTCTGTACGTGAGTATGTGGCGGCCATCTTTTTTGAGTTGCAGATAACAGCATTTAGAGATATGCTTTACAGCAGAAATAATGGACCATTCACAAAATGTAGAGAACCTGACCTATTGACTTCTACTGGAGAGTGTTGTGGGCATGCTATGTGACTTATCATTATGCAGGGAAGAGGAGGAGGTGAGCTGTGATGATCACCTAAGGTGTTACCTTTAATTGTAATTCTCCCTGTGATGATAATGAGATGACTGCTGAGAATTGTTTTCTACAGAACAGGAAGTGTAAGACTGTTATCAGGCTTAATGGTCAGTGTAAAATGGGCAGGATTTTAAAATTAAAAAAAAAAAATATAGATTGTGAGATCAAAAACTAAAAAGAAAAGCAGAAAATATATGTTTAACATAAAAACTTGGTTTATATAATAGGTCATTTTCTGAATACATGTTCCCTTTAAGGAAGCGCAGATGTAACTAGCACAAAAGGAACGCTTAGTATGCTACATCTGTTTAATGCACCAAATGTTCATTCAGTGCCTTACGCTATTTGCATGGCCTATTGTAGTTTAATGGCTGATGGGCTACACAAATAGTGTTGACGTTCTACAATATCTATGGAGAGCGTGACACAACAGTCAAGCTTAGATTTGACAGATCTGTACTGTCACCTGTCCTGACAAAATATTTTAGTATATACTGTGACAGTGCAGTAGCAAGAGTGGCCTGTAGGGGGCCTTTGAGCACAGTCATTGTGTTTGATTTAGTTAACCTGCACTTGCAAGGTTGCGGCTACACAGTTTAAATTTCCCCTCCCTCACAAACTCAGGGCCCTTGAAGGTGTGGAGCTTAGGTCCATGAAGGCCTGTGGGGCCTGAGGTCTATGTAGACCTGCTGCTGGTCTGTGAGGGACCTAGAAACACGGAGCGGACAGAGGGTAGTCGGCCCCTTGCTCATCGCCTGTCGGGGGGGAAGTCACCTTCCTGGAAGGTCCGCTGGAAGAAGCGGTGTGTGTTGCTGTCAGCACTGTGGTGGACAACAGTGTGCAGTTGCATGGTGCATATGATATGCTGGACTGTAAACTGAATACCTATACTGAAATAAACGCTGGAGGAACCAGCATTTGAACTTTACCCTGTTTCTGTACATCATTGCGATGCTGCCACCCCTGGGCAGGGGGAAATAAGCAGGAGATCTGGGGCAAGTAACCCCAACTTGCCACAATACATTTCCTATAAAATGTGATATTAAGAAAAATATCGCTCATGTGAATGAACCCATTCAAAAGAATGCGTTTGATATTTGTACAAAATTTGTGCATCTCACATCGTACAAATCTCGCACAATTTTTACACCAATGTCAAGGCAGCCTTAGTGTGAAGTTAAACATTGCTACATCTGCATAGTCACGGTGAGGCTTTTTCATTGAAGTGGGTTCACCAAATGCTCAGAACATCAATTTTTTGCAAGCGCTATACATAGGTGTAAGTTTAGTTTATGTTAAGAAATGATCAGCGATAGATATTTATTACACTATCATAAAATGTACAATAGTTTTGGCATATTAATCTTCAGCAGCGAGCTCTTATGATATAAGATCTTTTTAATGTAGCTCTGGAAATAAATCTTCTACAATAGTGTGGATAGTGTACCAATGAGTGATGCTGCTTCAGTGAGGATTAAGAGCCTTTGATTCAGTTCTAGTATAGGGTGAGCCTTCTGAGGTTTGGGTTCCTCCATCCATCATTGGGAAACCTACTTCAAAACTACCTTGCAAATAAAGCAGTTTTAAAGATATTTTAAAAAAGACACAGTCATAGGCAGCATAAATAACTATCTATTCCAGTGACTCACAGATGATATGTTCTCCGCTTGCCCTCTCTCCTTTTCTTTTCTATTCACCCCATCCTGACAACTTCTGCTGAAGACTGCAGCTAGTCAAGACATGTTTGGCCAGGGGTGTAGCTTAAGGGGGTGCAGAGCCTGTACTTGGTCTCTGAAGCCTAAGAGGTACCAAATGCCATTCTGCCACATAAGAATATATCAGTATTATAAAACACACATGGTACATGGAGGCCTTATTACAGATTCTGCACTGGGGCCAAAGACATTTTGGGATTTTGGGTCATCGGTTCTGCAGCCCTTCCACACGTTCTATAAAAAACAAAACCTACATTCTGCAGACAGCTTTAACATGCTGCTATTACCAGTACCATGAACTACTGCTATTATACTTACAGTGCAATACCAAATATTTTAAAAACACATGTCATAGAAAAAAGTTGTGCCCTATCTACATAACAGACATACATATATGTATCTTTTTGAACACTTTTGCAAACCAGAACCACCATTTATGGAAAAGTAATACTTTGTGTGTAAACACTTTCTTTTAAATAAGTTTTATGAAACTTTAATTAAATGTTATTTTTTAGTCCCACTAGGGCACTTCACAATGCTGATAACTTTAATTATTCTTTGGTATACTTTGGCTCTAATAGGCATTTTTCCATTGCCTAAGGGCTTTTGTTAGGTCCCTGATGCCATGGCACACTTCAGTCTGGTACCTGCTTCCCCTGGCAAATCAGCTGTTTTCTTAAGATGACAAAAGTAATACTTGGGATGATGATAATAATAATCTTTATTTGTATAGCGCCAACTTATTCCACAGCGCTTATGATGATGAGTTGATCATCCTGAGCTACGCATTCTCAAAGGCGTTCTACATCTTAACAAACCACCTTTAAGATAGAAGTGCTACCCTCCCTTCATTTTCACAACACAGGGAGGGCCATGCACCCCATTCAAGTATCTTCAAAGACAATGCAGTTAAAGGGGTTGTGTGGCTTTAAGTTAAAAAAAAATTAATGCTTGGGCATGAGTTAAGAAAAAAGAAGAAAGCATACTCACCTATCTTCGGACTAATAGGGATAGCTAACCGTCTCTTGCTACTCCGTCCCTGTCCCCTGCTATGGACGGCTGTCGGAAGTCAGTTGACTGCTGTGGCCAATTAGAGACTGTAATGTCACCATCCCGAACTCTATACTTTCGTTCAACAGAAGACAAGTGGTTAAATTTAACTTTTGAAAAGTTGAAGTTGCTCATACTAAGATAAGTTTGTAACATCTATAGAGTACGAGTACATCAAACAGTCAGAACGTTGTATGAAATATGTTAATGTGGGTTATTTAAGCAACTTTTATCTAATGTTATTTTTTAAATGAGTCACTTTGAGGTAGAAAATGAGAAAAAAAAAGTAAAGAACAGCTCAAAAGCAAAGGAAAGGGCACAGAGATGTGCTTATAAGGTACAATTATATAACACATGAAAACCTGACAGTTTAATAAACCATCTCCAGTTTTAGCAATAATACTTTTTACGTGAGAATTGGGCTTTCAAATAGGATTTGTAGAGCTCTAAGCCTTTCTTCATGTGTATCAAGGTGAAGGGAGCTCTCCCATGCTCCACGCCATTCCCTGATTGAGCAGCCAAGATGCTCTAACAAGCAACTCAATGGCTGAGCTAAGTCCTGTCCACAGCAGTGATGTTGCCAGGCAGGGGAAAGAGGAGAAGGCTCTGTGAACTCTGAAGAGAAGGCGATGCTTCCTTAGTAGAGATGAGCGAACGTACTCATCCGAGCTTGATACTCGTTCGAGTATTAGCATGTTCGAGATGCTCGTTACTCGAGACGAGTACCACGCGATGTTCGAGCTACTTTCACTTTCATCTCTGAGACGTTAGCGCGCTTTTCTGGCCAATAGAAAGACAGGGAAGGCATTACAACTTCCCCCTGCTACGTTCAAGCCCTATACCACCCCCCTGCAGTGAGTGGCTGGCGAGATCAGGTGTCACCCGAGTATATAAATCGGCCCCTCCCGCGGCTCGCCACAGATGCATTCTGACATAGTTCAGGGACAGTGCTGCTGGTGCCGGAGCTTCTATAGGGAGAGCGTTAGGAGTTATTTTAGGCTTCAAGAACCCCAACGGTCCTTCTTAGGGCCACATCTAACCGTGTGCAGTAGTGTGGAGGCTGCTTTTTGCAGTGTTGCACATATTTTTTTTTTTTGTATATCGGCCGTGCAGAGCATTGCGTCCTGCAGTAATTTTACATAGTCCAGAGCCAGTAGTGGTGAGGCAGGGACAGAAGACATATTTAGTGTATATAGGCAGTGGGCCTTTCCAAAAACATTTGGGAAAAAAAATCTATTTGGGCTGCCTGTGACCGTCCTCAGTGTACTGGGTCTCTGCTGGGGGTAGTTGTCCTAATTCATACGCAGCCAGCTAAGTGTTACAGCAGGCTTGCGCAAAATTCTTTCCTGCCTCTGTGTTGCCTCTTACATCACCGCTGTATTCCTGTCCACAAGTGTACTGGGTCTCTGCTGGGGGTAGTTGTCCTAATCCATACGCAGCCAGCTAAGTGTTACAGCAGGCTTGCGCAAAATTCTTTCCTGCCTCTGTGTTGCCTCTTACATCACCGCTGTATTCCTGTCCACAAGTGTACTGGGTCTCTGCTGGGGGTAGTTGTCCTAATTCGTACGCAGCCAGCTAAGTGTTACAGCAGGCTTGCGCAAAATTCTTTCCTGCCTCTGTGTTGCCTCTTACATCACTGCTGTATTCCTGTCCACAAGTGTACTGGGTCTCTGCTGGGGGTAGTTGTCCTAATTCATACGCAGCCAGCTAAGTGTTACAGCAGGCTTGCGCAAAATTCTTTCCTGCCTCTGTGTTGCCTCTTACATCACCGCTGCATTCCTGTACACAAGTGTACTGGGTCTCTGCTGGGGGTAGTTGTCCTAATTCATACGCAGCCAGCGCAGTGTGACAGCAGGCTTGCGCAAAATTCTTTCCTGCCTCTGTGTTGCCTCTTACATCACCGCTGTATTCCTGTCCACAAGTGTACTGGGTCTCTGCTGGGGGTAGTTGTCCTATTTCATATGCAGCCAGCTAAGTGTTACAGCAGGCTTGTGCAAAATTCTTTCCTGCCTCTGTGTTGCTTCTTACATCACCGCTGTATTCCTGTCCACAAGTGTACTGGGTCTCTGCTGGCGGTAGTTGTCCTAATTCATACGCAGCCAGCTAAGTGTTACAGCAGGCTTGCGCAAAATTCTTTCCTGCCTCTGTGTTGCCTCTTACATCACCGCTGTATTCCTGTCCACAAGTGTACTGGGTCTCTGCTGGGGGTAGTTGTCCTAATTCATACGCAGCCAGCTAACTGTTACAGCAGGCTTGCGCAAAATTCTTTCCTGCCTCTGCTGTGCGTTCCGTAAGCGAAGTCAACCTCCAACCACAGGCCAATAAGCGGCACATTTAATTACAGCGTTCTGTTTCTGCACTACTGGTAATTCACCATGCTGAGGGGTAGGGGTAGGCCTAGAGGACATGGACGCGGTCGAGGACGCAGAGGTCCAAGTCAGGGTGTGGGCACAGGCCGAGCTCCTGATCCAGGTCTATCGCAGCCGACTGCTGCGGGATTAGGAGAGAGGCACGTTTCTGGCGTCCCCACATTCATCTCACAATTAATGGGTCCACGCGGTAGACCTTTATTAGAAAATGAGCAGTGTGAGCAGGTCCTGTTGTGGATGGCAGAAAGTGCATCCAGCAATCTATCGACCACCCAGAGTTCTGTGCCGTCCACTGCTGCAACTCTGAATCCTCTGGCTGCTGCTCCTCCTTCCTCCCAGCCTCCTCACTCCAATACAATGACACATTCTGAGGAGCAAGCAGACTCCCAGGAACTGTTCCCGGGCCCCTGCCCAGAATGGCCAGCAATGGTTCCTCTACCACCGGAGGAGTTTGTCGTGACCGATGCCCAACCTTTGAAAAGTTCCCGGGGTCCGGGTGATGAGGCTGGGGACCTCCGGCAACTGTCTCAAGAGCTTTCAGTGGGTGAGGAGGACGATGACGATGAGACACAGTTGTCTATCACTCAGGTAGTAGTAATTGGAGTAAGTCCGAGGGAGGAGCGCACAGAGGATTCGGAGGAAGAGCAGCAGGACGATGAGGTGACTGACCCCACCTGGTTTGCTACGCCTACTGAGGACAGGTCTTCAGAGGGCGAGGCAAGTGCAGCAGCAGGGCAGGTTGGAAGAGGCAGTGCGGTGGCCAGGGGTAGAGGCAGGGCCAGACCGAATAATCCACCAACTGTTTCCCAAAGCGCCCCCTCGCGCCATGCCACCTTGCAGAGGCCGAGGTGCTCAAAGGTCTGGCAGTTTTTCACTGAGAGTGCAGACGACCGACGAACAGTGGTGTGCAACCTTTGTCGCGCCAAGATCAGCCAGGGAGCCACCACCACCAGCCTCACCACCACCACCATGCGCAGACATATGATGGCCAAGCACCCCACAAGGTGGGACGAAGGCCGTTCACTGCCTCCGGTTTGCACCGCTGCCTCTCCCCCTGTGCCCCAACCTGCCACTGAGATCCAAACCCCCTCTCAGGACACAGGCACTACCGTCTCCTGGTCTGCACCCATACCCTCACCTCCGCTGTGCTCGGCCCCATCCACCAATGTCTCTCAGCGCACCGTCCAGCCGTCGCTAGCGCAAGTGTTGGAGTACAAGCGCAAGTACGCCGCCACGCACCCGCACGCTCAAGCGTTAAACGTGCACATACCCAAATTTATCAGCCTGGAGATGCTGCCATATAGGGTTGTGGAAACGGAGGCTTTCAAAAGCATGATGGCGGCAGCGGCCCCGCGCTACTCAGTTCCCAGTCGCCACTACTTTTCCCGATGTGCCGTCCCAGCTCTGCACGACCACGTCTCCCGCAACATTGTACGCGCCCTCACCAACGCGGTTACTGGCAAGGTCCACTTAACAACGGACACGTGGACAAGCACAGGCGGGCAGGGCCACTATATCTCCCTGACGGCACATTGGGTGAATTTAGTGGAGGCTGGGACAGAGTCAGAGCCTGGGACCGCTCACGTCCTACCCACCCCCAGAATTGCGGGCCCCAGCTCGGTGGTGGTATCTGCGGCGGTGTATGCTTCCTCCACTAAACCACCCTCCTCCTCCTACGCAACCTCTGTCTCGCAATCAAGATGTGTCAGCAGCACGTCGCACAGCGGTGGGCAAGCGTCAGCAGGCCGTGCTGAAACTACTCAGCTTAGGAGAGAAGAGGCACACGGCCCACGAACTGCTGCAGGGTCTGACACAGCAGACCGACCGCTGGCTTGCGCCGCTGAGCCTCCAACCGGGCATGGTCGTGTGTGACAACGGCCATAACCTGGTGGCGGCTCTGCAGCTCGGCAGCCTCACGCACGTGCCATGCCTGGCCCACGTCTTTAATTGGGTGGTTCAGCGCTTTCTGAAAAGCTACGCACGCTTGTCAGACCTCCTCGGAAAGGTGCGCCGGCTCTGCGCACATTTCCGCAAGTCCCACACGGACGCTGCCACCCTGCGCACCCTGCAACATCGCTTTAATCTGCCAGTGCACCGACTGCTGTGCGACGTGCCCACACGGTGGAACTCTACGCTCCACATGTTGGCCAGGCTCTATGAGCAGCGTAGAGCTATAGTGGAATACCAACTCCAACATGAGCGGCGCAGTGGAAGTCAGCCTCCTCAATTCTTTACAGAAGAGTGGGCCTGGTTGGCAGACATCTGCCAGGTACTTGGAAACTTTGAGGAGTCTACCCAGATGGTGAGCGGCGATGCTGCAATCATTAGCGTCACCATTCCTCTGCTATGCCTCTTGAGAAGTTCCCTGCAATGCATAAAGGCAGACGGTTTGCGCTCGGAAACAGAGGCGGGGGAAGACAGTATGTCGCTGGATAGTCAGAGCACCCTCCTTTCTATATCTCAGCGCGTTGAGGGGGAGGAGGAGGAGCATGAGGAGGATGAGGAGGAGGGGGAAGAGACAGCTTGGCCCACTGCTGAGGGTACCCATGCTGCTTGCCTGTCATCCTTTCAGCGTGTATGGCCTGAGGAGGAGGAGGATCCTGAAAGTGATCTTCCTAGTGAGGACAGCCATGTGTTGCGTACAGGTACCCTGGCACACATGGCTGACTTCATGTTAGGATGCCTTTCTTGTGACCCTCGCGTTACACGCATTCTGGCCACTACGGATTACTGGGTGTACACACTGCTCGACCCACGGTATAAGGAGAACCTTTCCACTCTCATACCCGAAGAGGAAAGGGGTTCGAGAGTGATGCTCTAACACAGGACCCTGGCGGACAAACTGATGGTAAAATTCCCATACGACAGCGCTAGTGGCCGAAGGCGCAGTTCCGAGGGCCAGGTAGCAGGGGAGGCGCAGAGATCAGGCAGCATGTACAGCACAGGCAGGGGAACACTCTCTAAGGCCTTTGACAGCTTTCTGGCTCCCCAGCAAGACTGTGTCACCGCTCCCCAGTCAAGGCTGAGTCGGCGGGAGCACTGTAAAAGGATGGTGAGGGAGTACGTAGCCGATCGCACGACCGTCCTCCGTGACGCCTCTGCCCCCTACAACTACTGGGTGTCAAAGCTGGACACGTGGCCTGAACTTGCGCTGTATGCCCTGGAGGTGCTTGCTTGTCCTGCGGCTAGCGTCTTGTCAGAGAGGGTGTTTAGTGCGGCTGGGGGAATCATCACAGATAAGCGTACCCGCCTGTCAACCGACAGTGCCGACAGGCTTACACTCATCAAGATGAACAAAGCCTGGATTTCACCAGACTTCTCTTTTCCACCAGCGGACAGCAGCGATACCTAAACAATACGTAGGCTGCACCCGCGGATGGAAGATTTGTTCTCTATTACCATCAAAAACGGGGACCTTTTAGCTTCATCAATCTGTGTATAATATTCATCCTCCTCCTCCTGCTCCTCCTCCTGAAACCTGACGTAATCACGCCGAACGGGCAATTTTTCTTAGGCCCACAAGGCTCAGTCATATGATTTTTGTAAACAATTTTTATACGTTTCAATGATCATTAAAGCGTTGAAACTTTCACCTGAACTAATTTTTATTTTAACTGGGCTGCCTCCAGGCCTAGTTACAAATTAAGCCACATTAACCAAAGCGATTAATGGGTTTCACCTGCCCTCTTGGTTGGGCATGGGCAATTTTTCTGACGTACATTAGTACTGTTGGTACACCAATTTTTTGGGGCCCTCGCCTACAGTGTAATCCAATTAATTTGTTGCCCACCTGCATTAAACATGACATTATTACCTCAGCTGTGATGGGCAATGCAATGGGATATATTTATGTACCGCCGGTGGCTTCCTGGCACCCACCCATGCTGTGGGTCCACAGGGAGTTGTAACTGCATGTGTCCACTTCTAAAGAACCCCAGTGTGACTGGGGCATGCAGTGTGGGCCGAAGCCCACCTGCATTTAATCGGACGTTACCTCAGCTGTGATGGGCACTGCAATGGGATACATTTATGTACAGCCGGTGGGTTCCAGGGAGCCACCCATGCTGTGGGTGCACACGGAATTCCCATTGCGGAGTTGTACCTGCCTGTGACTATTTATAAAAAACCGCGGTCTGACTGGGGCATGCAGACACCTTGACAGAATGAATAGTGTGTGGCACATAGGTTCCCCATTGCTATGCCCACGTGTGCAGCTCCTGATGGCGGTGGCACAGGATTATATTTCTCATTGCTTCTGTACAGCATTGTGGGCTATCGCCTCGCCCCTTTTAAAGAGGGTTGCTGCCTAGCCATGCCAACCCTCTGCAGTGTGTGCCTGCGGTTCCTCCTCATGGCAGACGCACTTATAAATAGACATGAGGGTGGTGTGGCATGAGGGCAGCTGAAGGCTGCGCAGGGACAATTTGGTGTGCGCTGTGGACACTGGGTCGTGCAGGGGGGGGGGGGGGGGGGTTGGGCAGCATGTAACCCAGGAGAAGTGGCAGCGGAGTGTCATGCAGGCAGTGATTGTGCTTTGTTGGAGGTAGTGTGATGCTTAGCTAAGGTATGCATTGCTAATGAGGGCTTTTCAGAAGTAAAAGTTGTTGAGAGGGGGGGGGGGCCCACTCTTGCCGCTATTGTGGCTTAATAGTGGGACCTGGGAACTTGAGATGCAGCCCAACATGTAGCCCCTCGCCTGCCCTATCCGTTGCTGTTTCGTTCCCATCACTTTCTTGAATTTCCCAGATTTTCACAAATGAAAACTTTAGCGAGCATCGGCGATATACAAAAATGCTCGGGTCGCCCATTGACTTCAATGGGGTTCGTTACTCGAAACGAACCCTCGAGCATCGCGATAATTTCGTCCCGAGTAATGAGCACCCGAGCATTTTGGTGCTCGCTCATCTCTATTCCTTAGTGATGCAGTGTTAGTACATCAGCGCTGTGAAAACTCACCTCCCTCAATAGGGAATGCTATTGGTGCCCAAAGTGCCATATAAAAATAAAAAGAGCCGCACCACTATTGGGCTTGTGACGCAGCTATTGGGCTTAGCAGGCCATTTGCCCATAAATTGCCTTCCAGTTCTGCACACCCTGCCCTAAACATGGTCGATCTTTTACACCATTCAACTATCGCATACCATTTAGCCATTTCTGAGGAAGGGACTGTGTACCCAAAATGAGTCAAATACGCTGGTTATGATTTTAAAAAGAGAAATGAGGTTATCTTCCTGGTCTTAAAGAATTTATTGTACAAAGGGTTTCACCTAAAGTCCATCATTTTTTACTTCATTTAGTCTTCACTAAAGTAATGGCATCACTGCAGAATGGTCAGATTTAGGGGGAATGATCACAAGGTTCCTTACACCATTATTCCTTACAGAAAATAATTGATATTGTGTGATTTTATTGTGATTTTCAGATTTGTTCTTGCTATTAGGCTAATGTGCCTATTAAACATGTCAACACTGCAGGCAATGTAAGCTATAGGATAAGATAACGCCATAGAGAGAACACAACAAAATTAACTACATAAAAACCAGATAAGATTTAAGCTATTGATAAAATTATCCAGCATTACACACTTTGTTGGAGGGAGGAAGTTTATGAACCTAAATGTTTGCCTGCTGCCGACTCCCTTGGTAGAAATGTAAATCAAATCCATATTTGCCTTCAAAACAACATCAATTCTTCTAGTTACACTTTCACACAGTTTTTGAAGGAACTCAGGAGGGAGGTTGTTCCAAAAATTTTGGAGAAGTGACCACAAACCTTCTGTGAATGTAGGCTTGCTCAAATCCTTCTGTCTTGTCATGTAATCCCAGACAGACTTGAGGATGTTCTATTTTGCCACAGATATTCATGACGTAGAGCCCATTGTTCTCTATGGTCGCAGATATACCAGCAGCCTATATGCAAATAAATGGAGTATAAGTGGCAGGTATCCGCGTCATCGCTAAGAGACGGCACAGGAAATGTAAACCAAAAAAAAGGTGTACTGTACATGACCGCAGCGGATTCCACTTACATCTGTGTGAGCCTGGCCTAAAACGTTTGCACACTGTTGTGTATATATATATATATATATATATATATATATATATATATATATATTTATTTATACATGATTGTCAGTATAATATAAAGTTACTCTAGCAACTTTGCCTTTAGCCCTACACCACTTTAGTTTAGTTAACTTCTTGCACATCAGGCATGCCTCTAGCAAACAATGCTATTTATTGTATTGTGAATGAAATAACTTTGTTCAAGTCAACATTATGTTGTCCTTTTGACACAGGTATTCACATGTATTAACATAATTTTCAAACTAGAGCATTTAGGTCAATATCCTCCTTTATATAACATTTTTAGAACAAGGTCAGCTTTTTATCTGTATCGTTCTTGAAATTAAATTCAAATACCATTATAAATTATGACAGAAAGGAAAAACTATCTTTCATATTGATATTACCCAACCCTGCAAAACCTAAACGATATAATGAAAACTAAAAAAGGACCAGAATTATGTATCCGTTCTCACAGAATTTATTAGAAAATAAACCTCTGCTTGTCTCCAGATAATATTGGCGACACACTAAAACAGGGGCACACACTGAGAGCAAAGGACCCCTGTGCAAGGATTGTGTATGAGCACCCCTTCCTTAAGTGGCACGTGTCATAGAGTACACGTTGTGCTCACATTGGGTGTAGAAGAATAGATTTCTGCCATGGCTTCTTGCACTTCCAAGGATTAGCCTCATTCAATGGGGCTAATCTGCATAGAGCTAAGCTGCATGGGGCTACCTGACAAGGATGTCACATATATTAATGACATATCACCTGTCTTTTTCTGTGTCATGGATTTTAAATCTGAGAATAGTGTTCCCCAACTCCATTCCTCAAGGCACCCCAACAGGTCATGTTTTCAGGATATCCTATAGTAAGAACACCTGTGGCAATGTCTAAGGATTGACAATAACTACATAACCTGTCTAATACTAAGGAAATCCTGAAAACATGACCTGTGGGGGTTCCTTAAGGACTGAAGTTGGAAAACATTGCCCTATGAAGTACAGCTGTCCCATTGTGTTTACACACAGAACATTTATGTGTCAATACAGCCAACGCTATAATCTTGTAACAAGCACTATACAGTCTTTTTATGGCAGTCATCCAGCATAGTTCTGAAGCACCACCTTTCTACAGTGGCCTTTCAGGAGAAATTGCAGGGCTGTGTACATTGCACTCCCACTGCTACAACTGTAACTTAAAGCCTTAGGCACCAGGTAGTGATAGGGGACCAATAATGCTGATCTACGATCATTTTAACCCTTAATATGCTGCCTTCATGTCAACCACAACATCAAAGGAGTATGACAAAGTAAGGGAGTTCCCTCCTATAGCCCATCGGGCTCCTGCAACACAATTGTGGGGGGCCCATTCTTAATTATGACAATTGGGGCTCCAAGTAAGGCCCCAGGTCTAGCATAAGCATTTGCCAATTAGGCCATGCCAGAGTAACAGTAAAAACTTCAATACATCCCACAAAAAACAAGCATTCATGTGGTTATATTGACAGGAAAACAAAAAAGTTATAGAACTCGGAATGCAGCAACATAAAAATTACTTTTTTTTTGAGAAAACATGTTTTAGTGTGAAAAGTACTAAAATGTAAAACAATTATGCTTATTTGGTATTACTACATTTGTACCTAAGAAAAAAACAAATCAGAAGAATAACTCCTTGTGAGGATTCAAAAAGAGGTGCCTGATACAAATAAAGGAAGGACTCACCTGGCATGGACAGCTAGCCTGAGAAGAGGGATAGCTGTCACACCTGTAGTCCTAGCAGGTTGAAAAAAACACTTCTTATGCACCAAGTGCATCCATGGGACAAGAGAGCATCAGGGAAAACTCCAAAATCCAAGGCAGGGATTTAGGAGTAAGGAAACAATTGTATAAATAAAAAGCACCCGCACTTAAGATAGTGTAAAGAAATATTGTTAGTACGCAATTTCTAGTGTAGAAATTAGAACCCACCTCTGGTCATACATCAAGATGCAATGTAACCGGATGATAATGGCAAGAAGTAGAGATGAGCGAGTATACTCGCTAAAGGCAATTGCTCGAGCGAGCATTGCCTTTATCGAGTACCTGCCCGCTCGAGACTGAAGGTTCGGGTGCCGGCGGCGGGCAGGGAGCTGCGGGGGAGAGCGGGGAGGAACGGAGGGGAGATCTCTCTCTCCCTCTCTCCCCCCTGCTCGCTTCTGCTGACTGCCGCTACTCACCGCTCCCCTGCGCCGGTACCCGAACCTTCAGTCTCGAGTGGGCAGGTACTCGCTAAAGGCAATGCTCGCTCGAGCAATTGCCTTTAGCGAGTATACTCGCTCATCTCTAGCAAGAAGGTTTTTTAATGGCAGAAGATAGAGTCAGAACATCACAATGTTACAACTCGTTTCGGTGCCTACATTGCACCTCTTTCAAGCTTGATCGCTCATTCCCCTAAGTGAAGCAAGGCGGTTTTGATTAAAGAAAGCCTCACATCTGTGGCAAACTTGCATGTTGGCAAGCTCGATATCGGGCTGAGTTTCACAGCCCAATATGGCACTCATACATGTGAAATTTGCCAAAAAAAAGTGTTTTTTGGAGACAAAAATAGAAAACATAAAAAACTTGTATTAACTTGGTATTGCTGGAATTGTCATGATCCAGAGAATAATGTAATCACATTATTTATTTTGCACACTTAATGCCATAAAACTGAAATCCAAAAAACAAATGATAGAATTTCTTTTTTCCCCAATCCACCTTAAAAGCTTAATAAAAGTTATATAATATATTATATGTACCCAAAAATGATGCCATTATAAAATACAACAGAAAAATAAAAAATGTATGCTTCCTGGAATGCGACAGTGAAAAAAAATGAAAAATTAGTTGGTCATTAAGGCACAAACAGGCTTCATTACTAAGGGGTTAAAGGGCATATTATAAACTCTATCATATGAAGGCACTGTTTCTATAAGCCTATACAAGATAAGCTGTAAGGATATCATTTCTTATTATTTTCCCAGACATCGTGATTTGGATGCTACTTGCTACATGACAGTGCATTCCATTTCCTGTCTATTTTCAGATAATGATGCTGATAAACAAACATTTTAGGATAGATTGAATATTCAAGTTCCCAGCGAGAGCTCTTCACTCAACTTTGTTAATTTTTTTGAGTGCCTTTGCTAGAAGAAACCTGACTAACAAGATATTTGGCGACACAAATACAGTATGTTTAAAGTAATTTTGTAGCTGGAATAAACCTCTGTTACGTCTAATCCCTGGCATAGGGCTTAAATGAACAACAATGATAAACATCTTCTTGACAGAGAACTAGACTATGCAATTAAATATTTTAAGTGTTTTTTTGATTTTCTGTCAGTAGCAGAGGTATGCAATAGTGAGAGGTAGGCAGATCTACATATCGCCCACATTTTTCTCTGTCTGGCTGCATTGTCAGAGATCCATGGATTTAAAGGTAAGCAGTTTATTTTTATGAAATCTATTATTGCAGCAAGCATTGTGTGATATCAGCTGTCTGTTCTTTATAAATTATTACTCTAAGTAGAGCTATAGAAAAACTAAATGGACAAAATCATAGCACTGCTTCATGGGATTAAAATTAAAAGGGTTTTCTAAGGTTGCTATCAATTTTCAAAAACCTGCTCAATCAGTCCCTTATGACCTAATGTACCCGCCTGTTATCTCATTTCTGTTTCTGGCATTCTACTGACTTTCCCTGATGTGCACCATGTCTGTTTACGGTCAGTCCTTCCTCCTAAATCACTTCTGCCTTGGCTATCCTACAAGAGCCATCACTCTTAGAGTTAACATTTTAGCCAGCACAAGTTCCACACACAACAAACCCTCAACTTTGTTTACATAATATAACCTATTGTACTACACCCATATGAGTTTATACAGGCGGAGCGCGATACCCTCATAATAGCTCGAAGAACAATGCAGCTGTTTTGTATATGCAAACAACTGCATTGTTCTCTGTGCTTTCAGCTGGTGTCCCACTGAGAACGGCCAGCAGGATACCAGCTAAAAGAATGCTATTAGCACTGCCCACTGAGATAGCACTGATAAGGCTCACTGCTAATTTCCTGCTGGCTAGAAATGAAGGATGAACGAACAGTGCACGATGACTGCATGTTTAGACGCAACGATTATCACTAAAATTCACAGCTTTTGAGTGAATTTTGAGCGATAATCGTTGTGTCTAAATGGACTTTTATTCACATATGCTGTGTATTGACTTGGCTTGCAGCCATGAAAATCAGTTACTCCACCTTTAGCTTCATTTTCTTGGGAAATATGAGTCACTCATGACTGCCAGGTACCCAAAAGTGACATCTGCCTAGTGAAGTCACTGGAAGGAACAGGACGTAGCGCACTCCTCTCCTTGAGGAATGCCATGTAGACTGGATGCCTCATATTAGGTTGCCACACACAAGCCCCCCTAACTGACAGGCCACATGCTATGTCCATTTGAATCAGTGCATTCTACAGGCATATGCTGTTTAATCACTACCTAGGCCTTTCACTATCTAATTGGGTGGGTTTGTACAAAAGTCATTTTTGTTGGTTTTTAATATTTAGATTTAGTTAACATCGTGGTTACATGTGCTGCTGGGATCTGTAGTTCTAAGCTTCCTAGCAGCACAGCCCTCACAGGTTTAAATAATTGAGCTGGCTGGGTGTGGTACTTACTGGTAGCCAATCTCCTGGGTCTGTGCTCACATATAAGCCTAGCTCCTGGTCAGTCTCTGTCTGGTGTTCAGAGTGAGCAGTCATGAATCCTTGTCTGTTGAAGTTTGCTGTGTGATCTGTTTCTTGCAGGTTCATGTCCGTTTGTTCGTTTATATGCTGTCAGTTTTGTGTAAGCTTGCTGTGTGACCTGCTATCTGTGTCCTGTCCTGTTGCAGCATTCTGTGTGAACTCTGTCTGGTTCTGCTGGACTCCTGGTTAGTGTAGGAACTAGGGGTATAACTAGGAGTCATAAAGTTTGGCCCGCTAGCTTCCACGTTTTGTACACAATGTCAACTAATACCTCATATTTATATTTAGCTTATCATCTGTTACTAGTGGTTGCATTTTGGCTGCTGTATGCTGTGTATTCTGTCTCTGTATGTCCTGTTGTTCAGTCCCTGTCATGTGGTATGTGAATGCGTCCTGTTCTGGTGCGTGGCTCCTAGGATCAGCTAGGGCCCAGATCCGAAGACCGGTGGGCTGCCCTTATTGGGGCAATGTCCCTGCTTAGGTATGGCCAGGTCAACCTCCCAGTAGCACAGGGTCAGTTGCCCGAAACCTGCGTGCGTACCAAGTCCTCTTTGGTCGTGATCGTGTGGGCCCCATGCTTAGTTTGCCCACACGATCATAACAATCGCTCTGCTTCTGTCCCCTGATGAATCTAGCTAACTACATCGGGTGAAATGCATAGGGACCAGTGTTGAGAGAGCTGAACCAATAGACCCTAGTTTGGGTTTGAACTTTACTAAAAGTTTGGTTTTACGGCAAACGTGGTAGTTTTCATGTGGCAAGCACTGTTGCCATGCAGTTCTGGGGTCCTAGATTCAAATCTGACAACATATGCATGGAATTTGTACGTTCTCACTGAGTTTCATAATAATCACCTTGATTTAACTCCATGCAGATGTTGCCCTTGGTCAGATTTGAACCTAGGATCCCAGCACTGCAAAGCAACTGTGCTAACCTCTGAGTCACCATGCATATCCTCCACCCCCACCCCCTTCTTTCCTTCCTCCTCCTTACAAATATTAGTTCAAATATATACTATATTTTCTATGGGATAAAAAAGGATAAGTAAGGGAATATCAGGCAGTTATGATTTATTATAACAAGCCAACAGTTCTTTTTATTTCCCTTGTTTACAAAAATAGTAAATGGATTTTAAGATCACTATTCCAGAAAAAACTTGGAATATAAGTTTTGCTATAATATCTACATTTTCCAGATCGTTCAATCGTTAGGATTCCAATACATTATTCTGGAAATACAATGATATAGATCCCGATATGAAATGCATATCATGGGATTGTGCATCAATTAAAGCTGTTTTTATAGCAATTAGTAATTTGCGATCTGTGCTTTGTAAAACTACAATTTTTCTTTCACCTTTCCAATGCTTGTTGTAGCTGAGTCTTGATGTTTTCCCTATGAATACAGAATAATTATTACCCATGTCTTAACAACTCATACTAAAATAGCTAAATATTTGAAAAAAACCAAAAACAATCCTCCTTCTATTTCTGAAATTTTATCCTGTGTTAATGAAAACTGTTTAGCTGAAAAAAATCATCCCATGCAGTTTGAGTAACCTCCCAAGGTATTTTAAAATTGGAAAATTTGGCTCAATTATCCATATAATGGTGGCTTCACATGAGCGTGTGTTTGTGCGCACATATGTGCACACCCCTGTATGCGCAAAAGCATGCGTGTATGCAGGTGAGCGCATTGCCTTTAATGGAGGCACAGCTGCTGCCGGCTGCTCCATTGAAGGCAATGGTCTGCCGGCACCCCTTAATTGTTTTTCAGGGAAGAGCTTTAAATATAAGCTCGTCCCTGAAAAACAACCATTTTAGTGTATTTAAAAAAAAAAAAAAAAAAAAAATATATATATATATATATATATATATATATATATATATATATATATATACTTACCTGTCCGCCACGGGTATGAAGAACACATCTGTCATTCACTCAGCAAGAGCTGCCTGTGATTGGCTGAGTGCCATAGTCAATCAGAAGCAGCTCTTTCAGCAGGCGGAGATTTTAATTCCCCGCCTTCTCAAAGAACTTCATTGCAGAGTCGGGGACAGCGCAGAGAGGACGGAAAACGCGGCTGATCCCCAGCAGCGGAAGAAACGTGAGTATGTGTTTTTTTTTTATTTTTTACTCTAGTTTGCCTTGTTTTCCAGGGAAGGGCTTATATTTAAAGCGCTTTCTTGAAAAACAATTATGGTGTGCCAGCAGCTGGTAGGGAATTCTTTATTCCCTGCGGGGGATGAAGAATTCCTTTGCTGCATCTGTTACATCTGAGATAGGTGCAGCAGGGAATTCTTTATTCCGTGTGGGGATGAAGAAAATATCTGCTGCATGTGGCAGATGTGTTCTTTATCCCCGCGGGGAACACGGCAGCGGCAGACAGGTAAGTGTGTGTATGTATATATATATATATATATATATATATATATATATATATAGATATATACAGTGGGGAAAAATAGTATTTAGTCAGATACCAATTGTACAAGTTCTCCCACTTAAAAAGATGAGAGGCCTGTAATTGACATCATAGGTAGACCTCAACTATGAGAGGCAACATGAGAAAACACATCCAGAAAATCACATTCTCTGATTTTTAACGAATTTATTTGCAAATTATGGTGGCAAATAAGTATTTGGTCACCTACAAACAAGCAAGATTTCTGGGTCTCACAGACCTGTAACGTCTTTAAGAGGCTCCTCTGTCCTCCACTCATTACCTGTAGTAATGGCACCTGTTTGAACTTGTTATCAGTATAAAAGACACCTGTCCACAACCTCAAGCAGTCACACTCCAAACTCCACTATGGTAAAGACCAAAGAGCTGTCGAAGGACACCAGAAACAAAATTGTAGCCCTGCACCAGAATGGGAAGACTGAATCTGCAATAGCCAAGCAGCTTGGTGTGAAGAAATCAACTGTGGGAGCAATAATTAGAAAATGGAAGAGATACAAGACCACTGATAATCTCCCTCGATCTGGGGCTCCGCGCAAGATCTCACCCCGTGGGGTCACAATGATCACAAGACTGGTGAGCACAAATCCCAGAATCACACATGGGAACCTAGTGAATGACCTGCAGAGAGCTGGGACCAACGTAACAAAGGCTACCATCAGTAACACACTACGCCGCCAGGGACTTAGATCCTGCAGTGCCAGACGTGGCCTCCTGCTTAAGCCAGTACATGTCCGGGGCCGACTGAAGTTTGTTAGAGAGCATTTGGATGATCCAGAAGAGTACTGGGAGAATGTCATATGGTCATATGAAACCAAAGCAGAACTGTTTGGCAGAAACACAACTCGTCGTGTTTGGAGGAGAAAGAATGCTGAGTTGCATCCAAAGAACACCATACCTACTGTGAAGCATGGGGCTGGCAACATCATGCTTTGGGGCTATTTCTCTGCAAAGAGACCAAGACGACTGATCTGTATACATGAAAGAATGAATGAGGCCATGTATCGTGGGATTTTGAGTGCAAACCTCCTTCCATTAGCAAGGGCACTGTAGAAGAAACGTGGCTGGGTCTTTCAGCATGACAATGATCCCAAGCACACTGCCAGGGCAATGAAGGAGTGGCTTCGTAAGAAGCATTTCAAGGTCCTGGAGTGGCCTAGCCAGTCTTCAGATCTCAAGCCTATAGAAAACCTTTGGAGGGAGTTGTAAGCCCAGCAACAGCCCCAAAACATCACTTCTCTTGAGGAGATCTGCATAGAGGAGTGGGCCAACATACCAGCAACAGTGTGTGCCAACCTTGTGGGGACTTACAGAAAACGTTTGACCTCTGTCATTGCCAATAAAGGATATATAACAAAGTATTGAGATAAACTTTTGTTATTGACTAGAGATGAGCGAGCACCAAAATGCTCGGGTGCTCGTTACTCGAGACTAATTTTTCGCGATGCTCGAGGGTTCGTTTCGAGTAATGGGCGACTCAAGCATTTTTGTATGTCGCCGATGCTCGCTAAGGTTTTCATTTGTGAAAATCGGGGCAATTCAAGAAAGTGATGGGAACGACACAGCAACGGATAGGGCAGGCGAGGGGCTACATGTTGGGCTGCATCTCAAGTTCCCAGGTCCCACTATTAAGCCACAATAGCGGCAAGAGTGGGCCCCCCCCTCCCAACAATTTTTACTTCTGAAAAACCCTCATTAGCAATGCATACCTTAGCTAAGCACCACACTACCTCCAACAAAGCACGATCACTGCCTGCATGACACTCTGCTGCCACTTCTCCTGGGTTACATGCTGCCAATTCCCCCCCCCCCCCCACGACCCAGTGTCCACAGCGCACACCAAACTGTCCCTCATGCCACGCCACCCTCATGTCCATTTATAAGGGCGTCTGCCACAGGAAAAGCAGGCACACACTGCAGAGGGTTGGCACGGCTAGGCAGCGACCCTCTTTAAAAGGGGCGGGGCGATAGCCCACAATGCTGTACAGAAGCAATGAGAAATCCAAAACTGTGCCACCTCCATCTGGAGCTGCACACGTGGGCATAGCAATGGGGAACCTATGTGCCACACACTATTCATTCTGTCAAGGTGTCTGCACGCCCCAGTCAGATCACGTTTTTTTATAAATAGTCACAGGCAGGTACAACTCCGCAATGGGAATTCCGTGTGCACCCACAGCATGGGTGGCTCCCTGGAACCCATCCGCTGTACATAAATGTATCCCATTGCATTGCCCATCACAGCTGAGGTAGTAATGTCATGTTTAATGCAGGTGGGCTTCGGCCCACACTGCATGCCCCAGTCAGACTGGGGTTCTTTAGAAGTGGAAACAGATGCATTTACAACTGCCTGTGGACCGACAGCATGGGTGGCTCCCTGGAACCCACCGGCGGTACATAAAAATATCCCATTGCATTGCCCAACACAGCTGAGGTAGTAATGTCGTGCTTAATGCAGGTGGGCTTCGGCCCACACTGCATGCCCCAGTCAGACTGGGGTTCTTTAGAAGTGGAAACAGATGCATTTACAACTCCCTGTGGATCCACAGCATGGGTGGCTCCCTGGAACCCACCGGCGGTACATAAAAATATCCCATTGCATTGCCCAACACAGCTGAGGTAGTAATGTCGTGCTTAATGCAGGTGGGCTTCGGCCCACACTGCATGCCCCAGTCAGACTGGGGTTCTTTAGAAGTGGAAACAGATGCATTTACAACTCCCTGTGGACCCACAGCATGGGTGGGTGCCAGGAAGCCACCGGCGGTACATAAAAATATCCCATTGCATTGCCCAACACAGCGGATGTAACGTCAGCTGTAATGCAGGTGGGCTAAAAATTCATTTGATTACACTGTAGGCGAGGGCCCCCAAAAATTGCTGTATCAACAGTACTAATGTACATCAGAAAAATTGGCCATGGCCAACCAAGAGGGCATGTGAAACCCATTAATCGCTTTGGTTAATGTGGCTTAATTGGTAACTAGGCCAGGAGGCAGCCCAGTTAAAATAAAAATTGTTGGAGGTGAAAGTTTCAACGCTTTAATGAGCATTGAAACGTATAAAAATTGTTTAGAAAAATTATATGACTGAGCCTTGTGGGCCTAAGAAAAATTGCCCGTTCGGCGTGATTATGTGAGGTTTCAGGAGGAGGAGGAGGAATATTATACACAGATTGATGAAGCGAAAAGGTCCCCGTTTTTGATGGGGATACAGAACGATGCTTCCATCCGCAGGTGCAGCCTACGTATTGCTTAGGTATCGCAGCTGTCCGCTGGTGGAGAAGAGAAGTCTGGGGAAATCCAGGCTTTGTTCATCTTGATGAGTGTTAGCCAGTCGGCATTGTCGGTTGACAGGCGGGTACGCTTATCTGTGATGATTTCCCCAGCCGCACTAAACACCCTCTCTGACAAGACGCTAGCCGCAGGACAAGCAAGCACCTCCAGGGCATACAGCGCGAGTTCAGGCCACGTGTCCAGCTTCGACACCCAGTAGTTGTAGGGGGCAGAGGCGTCAGGGAGGACGGTCGTGCGATCGGCTCCGTACTCCCTCACCATCCTTTTACAGTGCTCCCGCCGACTCAGCCGTGACTGGGGAGCGGTGACACAGTCTTGCTGGGGAGCCATAAAGCTGTCAAGGGCCTTAAAGAGTGTTGGCCTGCCTGTGCTGTACATCCTGCCTGATCTCCTCGCCTCCCCTGCTACCTGGCCCTCGGAACTGCGCCTTCGGCCACTACCGCTGTCGTATGGGAATTTTACCATCAGTTTGTCCGCCAGGGTCCTGTGGTATAGCAACACTCTCGAACCCCTTTCCTCTTCGGGTATGAGAGTGGAAAGGTTCTCCTTATACCGTGGGTTGAGCAGTGTGTACACCCAGTAATCCGTAGTGGCCAGAATGCTTGTAACGCGAGGGTCACGAGAAAGGCATCCTAACATGAAGTCAGCCATGTGTGCCAGGGTACCTGTACGCAACACATGGCTGTCCTCACTAGGAAGATCACTTTCAGGATCCTCCTCCTCCTCCTCCTCCTCAGGCCATACACGCTGAAAGGATGACAGGCCAGCAGCATATCTACCCTCACCAGTGGGCCAAGCTGTGTCTTCCCCCTCCTCCTCATCTTCCTCCTCCTCCTCCTCCTCACCGCGCTGAGATATAGACAGGAGGGTGCTCTGACTATCCAGCGACATACTGTCTTCCCCCGGCTCTGTTTCCGAGTGCAAAGCATCTGCCTTTATGCTTTGCAGGGAACTTCTCAAGAGGCATAGCAGAGGAATGGTGACGCTAATGATTGCAGCATCGCCACTTACCACCTGGGTAGACTCCTCAAAGTTTCCAAGGACCTGGCAGATGTCTGCCAACCAGGCCCACTCTTCTGAAAATAATTGAGGAGGCTGACTCCCACTGCGCCGCCCATGTTGGAGTTGGTATTCCACTATAGCTCTACGCTGCTCATAGAGCCTGGCCAACATGTGGAGCGTAGAGTTCCACCATGTGGGCACGTCGCACAGCATTCGGTGCACTGGCAGATGAAACCAATGTTGCAGGGTGCGCGGGGTGGCAGCGTCCGTGTGGGACTTGCGGAAATGTGCGCAGAGCCGGCGCACCTTTCCGAGCAGGTCTGACAAGCGTGGGTAGCTTTTCAGAAAGCAATGAACCACCAAATTAAAGACGTGGGCCAAGCATGGCACGTGCGTGAGGCTGCCGAGCTGCAGAGCCGCCACCAGGTTACGGCCGTTGTCACACACGACCATGCCCAGTTGGAGGCTCAGCGGCGCAAGCCAGCGGTCGGTCTGCTCTGTCAGACCCTGCAGCAGTTCGTGGGCCGTGTGCCTCTTATCTCCTAAGCTGAGTAGTTTCAGCACGGCCTGCTGACGCTTGCCCACCGCTGTGCTGCCACGCCGCGCGACACCGACTGCTGGCGACGTGCTGCTGCTGACACATCTTGATTGCGAGACAGAGGTTGCGGAGGAGGAGGAGGAGGAGGGTGGTTTAGTGGAGGAAGCATACACCGCCGCAGATACCACCACCGAGCTGTGGCCCGCAATTCTGGGGGTGGGTAGGATGTGAGCGGTCCCAGGCTCTGACTCTGTCCCAGCCTCCACTAAATTCACCCAATGTGCCGTCAGGGAGATATAGTGGCCCTGCCCGCCTGTGCTTGTCCACGTGTCCGTTGTTAAGTGGACCTTGGCAGTAACCGCGTTGGTGACTACGCGTACAATGTTGCGGGAGACGTGGTCGAGCAGGGCTGGGACGGCACATCGGGAAAATTAGTGGCGACTGGGAACTGAGTAGCGCGGGGCCGCCGCCGCCATCATACTTTTGAAGGACTCCGTTTCCACAACCCTATACGGCAGCATCTCCAGGCTGATAAATTTTGCTATGTGCACGTTTAACGCTTGAGCGTGCGGGTGCGCGGCGGCGTACTTGCGCTTGCGCTCAAACACTTGCGCTAGCGACGGCTGGACGGTGCGCTGAGAGACATTGGTGGATGGGTCCGAGGACAGCGGAGGTGAGGGTGTGGGTGCAGGCCAGGAGACGGTAGTGCCTGTGTCCTCAGAGCGGGGTTGGATCTCAGTGGCAGGTTGGGGCACAGGGGGAGAGGCAGCGGTGCAAACCGGAGGCGGTGAACGGCCTTCGTCCCACCTTGTGGGGTGCTTGGCTATCATATGTCTGTGCATGCTGGTGGTGGTGAGGCTGCTGGTGGTGGCTCCCCGGCTGATCTTGGTGCGACAAAGGTTGCACACCACTGTTCGTCGGTCGTCTGCACTCTCAGTGAAAAACTGTCTGACCTTTGAGCACCTCGGCCTCTGCAGGGTGGCATGGCACGAGGGGGCACTTTGGGAAACAGTTGGTGGATTATTCGGTCTGGCCCTGCCTCTACCCCTGGCCACCGCACTGCCTCTTGCAACCTGCCCTGCTGCTGCCCTTGCCTCCCCCTCTGAAGACCTGTCCTCAGTAGGCGTAGCAAACCAGGTGGGGTCAGTCACCTCATTGTCCTGCTGCTCTTCCTCAGAATCCTCGGTGCGCTCCTCCCTCGCACTTAATGCCCTTACTACTACCTCACTGATAGACAACTGTGTCTTATCGTCATCGGCCTCCTCACCCACTGAAAGGTCTTGAGACAGTTGCCGGAAGTCCCCAGCCTCATCCCCCGGACCCCGGGAACTTTGCAATGGTTGGGCATCAGTCACGATAAACTCCTCTGGTGGGAGAGGAACCATTGCTGCCCAATCTGAGCAGGGGCCCGAGAACAGTTCCTGGGAGTCTGCCCGCTCCTCAGAATGTCTCATTTTCATGGAGTGAGGAGGCTGGGAGGAAGGAGGAGCAGCAGCCAGAGGATTCTGAGTTGCAGCAGTGGACGGCACAGAACTCTGGGTGGACGATAGGTTGCTGGAAGCACTTTCTGCCATCCACGACAGGACCTGCTCACACTGCTCATTTTCTAATAAGGGTCTACCGCGTGGACCCATTAAATGTGCAATGAATGTGGGGACGCCAGAAACGTGCCTCTCTCCTAATCCCGCAGCAGTCGGCTGCGATACACCTGGATCAGGAGCTCGGCCTGTGCCCACACCCGGATAAGGGCCTCCGTGTCCTCGGCTGCGCCCACGTCCTCTAGGCCTACCCCTACCCCTCAGCATGCTGTATTACCAGGAATGCAGAAACACAACACTGTAATTTAATGTGCCGCTTATTGGCCTGTGGTTTTAGGCTGAGTTCGCTTACGGAACGCCAGGAAATAATTTTGCACAAGCCTGCTGTAACACTTAGCTGGCTGCGTATTTATTTGGAGAACTACTACCCCCAGCAGACACAGACCCAGAACACTGAGCAGAGTGACAGGCAGGCCAAATAGTTTTTTTTCAAATATTTTTTTCAAAAGGACCACTGCGTATATTCAATCTATATATGTCTTCTGGCCCTGCCTACACAATTCTGTCCCTGATGTGTGTGTCACGGAACTGCAGTGTTTCACTGTTATTAAGTGCAACAGAGCGGTGATTTCAGAGCCAGGAAATAATTTTGCGCAAGCCTGCTGTAACACTTAGCTGGATGCGTATTTATTTTGAGAACTACAACCCGCAGCAGACACAGACCCAGAACACTGAGCAGAGTGACAGGCAGGCCAAATAGTTTTTTTTCAAAAGGACCACTGCGTATATTCAATCTATATATGTCTTCTGGCCCTGCCTACACAATTCTGTCCCTGTAGTATTACTGCAGGGTGCAATGCTCTGCACAGCCGATATAGCAAAAAAAAAAAAAAAAGTGCAACACTGCTAAAAGCAGCCTCCACACTACTGCACACTGTTAGATGTGGCCCTAAGGAGGACCGTTGGGGTTCTTGAAGCCTACACTAACTCCTAACACTCTCCCTGCCTAACCACCACTTCTGTCCCTGTAGTATTACTGCAGGGCGCAATGCTCTGCACGGCCGATATAGCAAAAAAAAAAAAAAGTGCAACACTGCTAAAAGCAGCCTCCACACTACTGCACACTGTTAGATGTGGCCCTAAGAAGGACCGTTGGGGTTCTTGAAGCCTACACTAACTCCTAACGCTCTCCCTACAGCAGTGCCAACACTATAGCACTGTCCCTCAGCTATCTCACAACGCATCTGAGGCGAGCCGCGGGAGGGGCCAATTTTTATACTCGGGTGACACCTGATCTCCCCAGCCACTCACTGCAGGGGGGTGGTATAGGGCTTGAACGTCGCAGGGGGAAGTTGTAATGCCTTCCCTGTCTTTCAATTGGCCAGAAAAGCGCGCTAACGTCTCAGAGATGAAAGTGAAAGTAACTCGAACATCGCGTGGTACTTGTTACGAGTAACGAGCATCTCGAACACGCTAATACTCGAACGAGTATCAAGCTCGGACGAGTATGTTCGCTCATCTCTATTATTGACCAAATACTTATTTTCCACCATAATTTGCAAATAAATTAGTTAAAAATCAGACAGTGATTTTCTGGATGTATTTTTTCATGTTGTTTCTCATCTTTTTAAGTGGGAGAACTTGTACAATTGGTATCTGACTAAATACTTTTTATTTATATATATATATATATATATATATATTGTTTTTTTTTACACTAAAATGGTTGTTTTTCAGGGAAGAGATTATATTTAAAGCTCTTCCCTGAAAATTAATTAGGGGTGCCGGCAGACCATTGCCTTCAATGGAGCAGCCGGCAGCAGACGCACCTCCATTGAAGGCAATGCACGCACCTGCCTACACGCGTGTTTTTGCACATACAGGGGTGCGCACATATGCATGCAGAAAAACCCACTCATGTCAAGCCACCCTAACAAAGCATCTTTTTGCAGACAAAGCCACTTTCACATGGGCGATAGTGATATCGCAGCCAGAAAATCACAGCGATATCACAGTTGTGTTCTGTGTGATAATGCTGCATTTTCTTGTGGCTATATCGCAATTTTGTGTCGCTACAAAGTCACACAACTTTGTTGACTCTTTTGCTGGAATTTTCGGGAGGTGGGGGGGGGGGGGGCGCTTGAAAAATAATCCTTACCCCGAAAATAACCCCTAGCTGCATTAAAAATAAAATAAAACACAATACATCACCTAACAGGTGCTGTCTGCTCAGACGCACTTCTCCTGAAACGTGGGCTGTGTGAGAGCTGCCTAGGTGGAATCTCTGTTGAAAGCTTAGTTCTTTTGGTTGGCAGTTGCTTTCAGTTATTTCAATCATTATATAGTGGTGATCTCAGCTGATATAAACTTTAGTAATTTCCAGTTAAGGGCTTCTACCCACTAGCGTTTTTTTAACACTGCGATATTGCTGCGTTTTTTTTCAATGGGATTTTCTAATGTTAAAATCACATCGCACAAAAATCGCAAGTTTGTGCTTTTGCGATTTTTGTGCGATGCGATTTTACCATTAGAAAGTCCCATTGGAAAAAAATGCTGCGATATCACAGCTTTAAAAAAAACGCCAGTGGGAAAAGCCCTTATGATGAAAGCTGAAATTTGCATGGCCTGACACTAGTAACTAGAGATGCTCGAGTGCTCGTTACTCGAGTCGAACTTTCAGTGATGCTCGAGAGTTTGTTTCGAGTAACGAACCCCATTGAAGTCAATGGGCGACTCGAGCATTTTTATATATCGCCGATGCTCGCTAAGGTTTTCATTTGTGAAAACCTGGGAAATTCAAGAAAGTGATGGGAACGACACAGAAACGGATAGGGCAGGCGAGGGGCTACATGTTGGGCTGCATCTCAAGTTCCCAGGTCCCACTATTAAGCCACAATCGCGGCAAGAGTGAGACCACCCCCCCCCCCACACACACACACTGTTAGCATAAAGATCGTTCTCCTCTGCCACAGCTGTAACAGCTGTGGCAGAGAAGAACGATGTTAGCCCATTGAATTGTATTGCCGGCTCCACTGAATTCAATGGGCTAACATCGTTCTGCCAGGACAAGGTGAGTATATATATTTTTTTATTTTTACACATTTCTGGATGAATTGCAGGGAAGGGCTTATATATTTAAGCCCTTCCCGACAATTCATCCCGCGCTCGCCGGCAGCCCATTGCTTTCAATGGAGCCGGCTGTATTGCCGGCTCCATTGAATTCAATGGTCAGTGCTCGTTTAATCGAGACGAGTACCGCGTGGTGCTCGTCTCGAGTAACGAGCATCTCGAGCACCCTAATACTCGAACGAGCATCAAGCTCGGACGAGTATGTTCGCTCATCTCTACTAGTAACCAAAATTTGTTTGCGCTTACTGAGGCACGGTAAAAGAAAAATATATCTTTGAACTGCAATAGCCTGAGTCTGGAGAGTTATTATTTCTCTTTGTGAAGAGTATTACAAGGGTGTAGGGACTCTTAGACCATGCATTTGTACTTGGAAAAAAACAATAGAAATGAACAATGGAATAACTACCGAATACCACGGTTTAGCTTACATTCCTAAGTCATGTTCCGAAGCCTGTTAAAAGGTTGAAAATTCAGACATAGGACAGCTACCTCCCAAAATGTTGCAATTTGTATAAAAGTGACAAATGGCAGTTCTGGCCAAAATGACAAAAGTGGACATGGTTAAGAATGAATAAGTGTATTCATCAACTTTTACACTGATTTATAAAGCCAAACAATGATGCATGTTCTGGCAAAAATCTATATCTGCTCATAGCATGAGCATTTTTTTTTCCTTCTGACTTTTTGAAATAATCCAAAAGATGCCAAATCTATTAAGACGTAGGTGCTATTTTCCACAATGATCTTTTTATCAGACTGGCATATGAAACAACAATCTTAATAATTCTGCTCTACCCTCTGAAAAGTCACATATTTAGAGGCAAAATGACCTTGGAACAGTGTGGTGAATAAGGTAATGTGGATAGTAATGTGATTTATTGCTTTATAATTAATGTATATGCAGTTCAAACCCCCAATTGAATTACTGTTTTACCCCAAATCAATGGCAAAATTATGGACAGGCAGTTAATTAGGAACAGAGCCTTTAGCCAGTGGGTGAATGCAATAAAGTGTCCTTGTGGATAACTTTTGATATCACTCAGGATGGAGTTTAATTCCTCAATATTGACTTTCAGTAAATCACTTTTTAGGTATAAACTTTTGCACAGGCCACATTTTTATGACTTCTTCTGAATTATTATTACTATTATCTGAAGAACTACTTAAAGGGGTTTTACAGGGAAATACTATTGATGACCTATCCTCAGGTTAGGTCATTTATAGTTGATCAGTTGGAATCTGGCACTTGAGATCCCATGCACCTGCTGTCAGCACTGCTACACATTGGCGTACAGAGCGGAACTGCAGCTCTGCACTTGTGTAGTAGCAGGCACTTGTAAGTGCAGATGCAGCTCCCATTGATTTTAATGAGAGCTGCTATTGCAATTACAAGATCTGGGCTTTACACAGTGATCTGATTAGCAGCTTCCAATCCATACTCCTGTGTGTAGCAGTACTGACACCTGATCAGCCGGGTCACGAGTGGCAGACCCAAGCCAATGAACTATTGATGACCTATCTTGGAGATAGGTCATCAATAGTAGTTCCCTGGAAAACAACTTTAATAATTCATTTTACATTGTTTATAAAAATAACCAAATAATAGCAAACATTTCTGTTCTATTAAGGCTTTTTAAGCTATTCCTAAAGCTGGCAGATTGTCTACGGATTTATCATGTTACAAGGATAGATGAAGAGCCTTGAACTTAATTATTCCCAATATGCTTTACTCTGGAGTGGCATAAAATAAACGTCTACAGCCTACAGTATAACTTCTGACAAGGACATAGTGCAACACAAAATAGAAGATGTAATAAGGAAACTTTATTATAAAACCAGTAACATTTGCTTTATCAGCTCTTCAATGATAATGCATGCCCTTTGTGGGTGAATATTATCTATGACATCTCTAAATTGTATTAGTTCTAAAGAAATTATTTATTTAAAAAACTCTTACATATAATCTTCTCATTTGCATAAATTGATTGAAGAAAATATTAATAAGTGATCCCAATGACAAGCGCCACATTGAAACTTTAATGAGTACTTAAAAGGAAGTGTCTTAATAAACATCAAATGGCATTTCATAACTTATTATTTCAAGTTAATTAGATTGTGCCAAACCATTTGAAATTGTCTATGGACTTTTAATTAATTTTCAATATCTAAGTCATAAAATGTCAATCGAATGTTTTGCAGGTCTATTTAATTCATCCACTGTCAGTTAATAAGATCAACTTGTTTCTTATTTTTTAATTGAAAATGAAAGAAATATGGAATACAGTTTGACAATGACAAGAAAAGTTTCTATGTGGACCTAATCACCTTACAAAACAAAAGGACAGTTTATAATATCATACCCTAAAAATGCTTACATAAACAGATTTATTTTACTAATTTATGTAGTGCATGCATAATGTACAGTGCTTTACACAGATGTCATCACTTACATTGGGCTCTGTCCCCATGTGGGCTCACAAGCCATATTTGACTATTAGTATTTTTTTTAAATATGAGAGTACCCAGAATAAAGCCATGCAAACTCATATCAGCCATTATTTGATATAATTAAAGGAAATCTGTTGCCCGAAAAACACGTTTAAAGCTGCCATCATAGAGCAACGGAGCATTATATAAGCAGGCCACACATGGTTTTACACAAAAAAATCTGTTTAGCATTTACAAAAATTCTTACTTTATATTTAGTATGCCCAGTATGCAAATGTTCAACCTCGACTCAAAGAGGCAGCATCATCATTCCTCTAAGTCAAGACATCACTGTAGAAATCTGGCCTCTTCTCCGGCTCACTGCCACCTCCTGTGTATGCTACAACTGAAATGTTGCACATGCCGTGTGCCCCTCCTACACAGTCTTCCCCGTGTTTGTGCCGTGAAGTAAAGTGTATGCACCTTGACTTATAATGAAAAAAATGATATAATTATCACGTTGCTTCTAAGTCTACTTGTATAAGTGTTGAGTTTTGAAACATATGAGCAGGGCCACTATTTAAGCAGTTCAGGAGATACTGCTATCTGTAGCTCAGCCAAATAGGTGGCCAGCATGTTGTTGGGAGTCACTGCCATCTAAGCAAATTTCTAACATGTTGTAGAGTCATGTCAAAGTTTTTTTCATGGGGTATGACTAATAAAACCCCAAGCAATCAGTAGAACAAATGGGAAAGACTATAAAAAGTTTTTGTTTGCTTCGTTCACACCTGTCTTTTACTATACAAGTACTAGAAAATCAGTTGCATTTAGAAACTTCATTCAAAATCATTAGTTACGGAAGACGGCCATAATGAACCGTAAATTTCTTCTTATTATGTTTGTGTTTCAGCAAACAAGAAAATGATGTAGGATTTCATTTAAATAGAAGACATGGATCTTGTGTTATTAAAACTAAAAAGATCCATAGTAATTATATTTCTATTATAACTCTTAATTACGAAACCTATCCTAGAACATGTTGCTCATTACCTCAAGATGTCTGAATGGCCACCTTAAGCATTACTAAGGACAAAGTGATCAATATTAATGTTTCTAATGTAAACAAATCCACTGAAAAAGCTTCAGAGATTTAGAAAAAAAATCATAATAATTTTAAAATGCCGTAAGTAAATAAATCATGTCATTAAGATATTGAAAAATGAATTTACCAGAAGGTAATAAGTGGTGCAAAGTTTGTACACAGCCCTCTCAGCACATTTTATTAATTAGATTTTTGTTTATTCCAACCAATACTTTAAAAATAGAACTTCTTTTAAATATGATGTATGACTTTAATATGTCTTTGAAACTCTGTTGTCACCGGTTATCCATCACATTAGCCACTGTTTCATAATAAGCTCTAATTTGTACTAACATCTGAGTGCAATCAGCTATAGCATCAGACTTTCATAGTCTTTTAACGTAACTCAACCATTGTTTAAAAAGATCACTGAGGCAGGGAGCTTTGAAAAATTACATTAACTCAAGCAGGTTATCAGTAAAGTTGGAAGCTACTCCCTTATTCAGATATATAATAAATAGTGGCATAGAGATATATTAAACTTTAATAAACACTATATAAATTAAAAAAATATTTTTTTTGTACGTAGCCGGGATAATTTGCTTGGAAATCCATATATGACCAGTGTAATGCTAAGTATTTGTCTATTATAAATAGTAAACAGAAATGTACCAAAATTTAACCCGACACTGATAACCTGTTGCAATAAAGTATTTTAACACAACACAAGCCATTGAAAAACTAATGAAAAGGCAAGGAAAAAAGTATATGCAACAGTTTATTTAACCTATTAATGTCAAATTAAACCTTTCCTGATAGTTTTTCTGATATGGATCATCAAATGCCCAGAAAAGACATACATGTAAATGATAACATTGTAGCTGACTGCCATCACCATTAGGGAGAGCATGTGAGCATATTGTATATTGTCTTATTATTCTGTTCTACAGTATTTATAAACAGTATGCAATGAGTTACCTCTAGTGGTGTCTGAAATTAATGAGAATTTATCAATCAATTGTATTTCTTTGCATGGTTTTTGGAGTTTTGTGTCAGAAAAACTAAGCTATGATCTCCAGGCCTGGCATCAGCACCTGGTAAACCAGGGCAGATGCTGTGGCTCACTGAGTCAGGTGTTACCCGCATCACTTGGTGACCTCTGGGTAATAAGCAAATAAGGGGGATGGAACAATACCTCTGCATTGCTACCTATTGGATTGCAGAATTACTTCAAATGAATGCTTGACCCTTTATACAGGTCTGTAAAGCAATAATTGGGACTTGAAAATGAAGCCAGAATCAATACACAGACAGCTGTTTCTGGGTTTTTGCCCCTCATCAGTGTGCAGTAGGATTTTGGCTTGGCTAGTGAGAGGCCTATGATGTGAGTATGGAGGGGTAACATCACTCCTTAAGGAAAACACCAAGAAGGTGAGAAGTCTTATAAGGCCTTCCATGCTCCTCTGGGTAATATGCAAATAAGGAGGATAGAACAATACCTCTGCAGCACCACCTATTGGATGGCAGAATTACTTCAAAAATACAAACAGCTGCCTAGGAAACCTAGGAGCACTGAGCCACCTATAATATACTAGTTGATATACACAGCTTCACCTGAGTTAATTTGGTACAGGTATTTACCTGTTGTTCGCATGGAAAAAATTATGAAGTCGTGGTTAATTCAGAAGAGCTAAGGAATAAATTATGTATACACATAGGGGAGCATTAGATTCTCTTCAGACTGCAAGTACAGATGTCCCTCTGCAGAATATGCCACTCCTCTCTCTGTCCTCACTGTTTACCCTTAAAGGTAACACCCCTTTTTATTCAAATGTACCCCCAGACTGGAGGTTGCAGCCCCTTCTTAGCCTTAAAGCCATGCTCCATCCCTGAAATCCATGGTTGTTTCCTTATGAACTTTACAGTCTTTCAGTTTATGCACATATAGGTTAGTTAGATTCTCCTCAGTATATACACATAGAGGTAAGGTAGATTTTCCTCAGTATAAAAGTCTTACACTAGGCTTTATGGTTTCTAATTAGAGATGAGCGAGCATACTCGTCCGAGCTTGATGCTCGTTCGAGTATTAGGGTGCTCGAGATGCTCGTTACTCGAGACGAGCACCACGCGGTACTCGTCTCGATTAAACGGGCACTGACCATTGAATTCAATGGAGCCAGCAATACAGCCAGCTCTATTGAAAGCAATGGGCTGCCGGCGTACGCGGGATGAATTGTCGGGAAGAGCTTAAATGTATAAGCCCTTCCCTGCAATTCATCTAGAAAGGTGTAAAAATAAAAAAATATATATATATACTCACCTGGTCCCGGCAGAACGATGTTAGCCCATTGAATTCAATGGAGCCGGCAATACAGCCGACTCCATTGAAAGCAATGGGCTGCCGGCGATCGCGGGATGAATTGTCGGGAAGGGGTTAAATATATAAGCCCTTCCCTGCAATTCATCCAGAAATGTGTAAAAATAAAAAATATATATATACTTACCTGGTCCCGGCAGACGGAGTTCAGCGCGGCAGGCTGCAGTTCTCCTGAACTGCTCTGAACAGCTGTGAGTAGTATTCAGCAGCCGGGGATTTTAAATCCCCGCCTGCTGAATGAGATGCCTCTGATTGGTCACAGCCTGACCAATCAGAGGCATCCCTCACTCACACCCAAACACATTTCTGGATGAATTGCAGGGAAGGGCTTATATATTTAACCCCTTCCCGACAATTCATCCCGCGATCGCCGGCAGCCCATTGCTTTCAATAGAGTCGGCTGTATTGCCGGCTCCATTGAATTCAATGGGCTAACATCGTTCTGCCGGGACCAGGTAAGTATATATATATTTTTTATTTTTACACATTTCTGGATGAATTGTAGGGAAGGGCTTATATATTTAAGCCCTTCCCGACAATTCCTCCCGCGTACGCCGGCAACCCATTGCTTTCAATTGAGCCGGCTGTATTGCCGGCTCCATTGAATTCAATAGGCTAACATCGTTCTTCTCTGCCACAGCTGTTACAGCTGTGGCAGAGGAGAACGATCTTTACGCTGACAGTGGGGGGGGGGGGGGGATCTCACTCTTGCCGCTATTGTGGCTTAATAGTGGGACCTGGGAACTTGAGATGCAGCCCAAAATGTTGCTCCTCGCCTGCCCTATTCGTTTCTGTGTCGTTTCCATCACTTTCTTGTGTTTTGCAGATTTTCACAAATGAAAACCTTAGCGAGCATCGGTGATATACAAAAATGCTCGCGTCACCCATTGACTTTAATGGGGTTCGTTACTCGAAACGAACTCTCGAGCATCACTGAAAGTTCAACTCGAGTAACGAGCACCCGAGCATTTTGGTGCTCGCTCATCTCTATTTCTGATAAAAGAACTATCTCAGATGTATTGCAGATTTTCACACAACTCTTCTTGCATAGAATTGAATATTAATGTTGCGTCACCTTTACTTTCCCTATTTAGAACATAAGGAATAGTCATGACAAATTTAATGTTTGTGCAGTACAGATGTGTGTTATTAGTTACATTACATAAGGGGTTTACTTACTTTTGCACCTAGAATTGAACAATCAATTGTGACCCCTTTACTTTTCCTATTTACAACCTAAAGAATAGCTATGCCAAATTTCAAGTGTGTACGACACCGGGAAGTTAAAGAATTAAATTAGGAACATAACATAGGGGTTCGCGTACTTTCACTCTTAGAATTAAATAATTGAGTTGTGACTCCTTTACGTTTCCTCTTTCAGACCTAAAGAATGGTTGTGTCAAATTTCAAATTTGTATGACACCGGGAAGTTAGAGAAGTAATGGTGAGTCAGTCAGTGAGGGATTTCACCTTTATATCATTCAATGCTGTTCCAATATGCCATATACTGTGCTTTAAAGAGTTCTCCTAAATAGCTTGTAGCTATATAAGATATCAAGCAGGTCACTGCTGCAGACTAATAGACAGTTGGACAACACACACTGTCATTTTTTAAAATGCTCCTAAGGTTTATTTGGACAGTCCAAATGTTCACATTAGGCACACAATTTGCAATGTTTCAGGCTCAACACCCTTCATCAAGCATATGAAGAAACTTTAAATATTAAAATGTGATTGTTCTCAGCAAGAGAAACCAAGTAATCTTGTAGCTATGATACCTTTTCATGCCTAACAAAAATACATGATGTTAATAGATTAGAGAATATTGATTTAAAGAAATTCAGCCTGGATATGGTTAACAACATCTAAAAGTGAGTCAGATAGTCAAAAAAGTCCTGTGGTATGGTATACAGAGGGGACCTCAGCCTAGCTGGCCTTCTTCATACGTGGCCAATCGCATTGTGTGATGATTTAATCAGCCCAGAGAATGGCAGTTCAACCTTTCTGAGCATGCTCAGTTTGTCCCTTCTAGGGTTTTGATATTTTTTCACTTCCTTTTGTGGTGCATGCTCAGTAAATAAACACCAATACTTAGGCTGATTTGCCTAGGGCTGAAATTCAGCAAGAAACTATAATTTATAGAGCATAGTCCATAGCCCAATTTGCAGAGGTTCACACTATAAAAGACTCTTGTGCCCTCAGTGCTTTGAAAAGGGATTCTATAATACTCACAATTTGTGCCACATGTTGCTGATTGGATATTCAAGTTATTTAATCAATAGATGAAGTTCTTATATTAACTTAAAGGAAGTGAGGCATGTTACACTAAGGGCTCCCACTCACTGGCGTAATTTTCTCCACTGCGATGCGATTCTAAAGTTAAAGTCTCGCATGGCAGTGCGATAAAAAAATCGGCATCACGCCGGGATATCGGCATCACGCCGACATATTGCCAGTCTTTTCAATGGGGCCAGCGGCAGCAGCGCTAGCCCCATTGAAAAGAGATGGAGAATGCCGGGGACTTCTGCCACAGCTGTTACAGCTGTGACAGCTGTGGCAGGAGTTTCCGTCATCCCCGCGGGGACCGCGGGAATGAAGGAATCCTCTGCCACAGCTGTCACAGCTGTGGCAGAAGTCCCCGGCATTCTAGCCCATTGCTTTCAATGGGATCGGCACTGCTGCCGATCCCATTGAAAGCACTGCTTTCTGCCAAACCCCGCGGAATGATTATCGAGGAAGGGCTTGAAATATAAGCCCTTCCCCGATAATCTGCCAAAAGTGTGTTAAAAAAAAAAAAATTATTACTCACCTCTCCTGCGCTCAGCCGCGTCCTCCTGCTGGCTCCCCGGCACTGCTATTAAGCTCTTTCAGCAGTCGGGGATTTAAAAATCCCCGCCTCCTGAAAGGGCTGTGCAGATTGGCTGAGGGCTCAGCCAATAGCAGCTATTGCTTAGCTATTGGCTAGGCGCTCAGCCAATCACACATAGCCCTTAGCTATTCATTCATGAATAGCTATATCTTAGCTATTCATGAATGAATAGCTAAGAGCTATATGTGATTAGCTGAGCACTCAGCTAATAGCTAAGCAGTAGCTGCGGATCCCATTGAAAGCAATAGAATAGAATGCCGCGAACTTCTGCCACAGCTGTCACAGCTGTGGCAGAAGTCCGCGGCATTCTCCCTATGCTTTCAATGGGGCTAGCCCCGCTGTCGCTAGCCCCATTGAAACCACTTGCGATATGCCGGTTCTATACCGGCCTCTTTCTTGCGCTGCGATGCGAGATTTTTCTCTTGCTCTCGCAGCGCAAGAAAGAAAATATCGCCAGTGGGTGGGAGCCCTACTACATATATTTTTTTCCAAATGTTAGAACACGCCTTTAAACATATACCTATGACTAAAAATGATGTCAGTATATGAGGTTGCAAGTAAAATATGCCCCACTAAAAAATTTGAATTGTTAAAAATTACACTTACAGTGTCATCACATGTAGAGGAATTTGCAGTTTTCACAGTATAAAACTCTGCATCAAAATGTGCACCATTGCTACAAATGTTGATGTTCATCTGCAGCAGATTTCATCCTTTTAATTGAAGGAGGTAAAGTCTGCTGCAGATCCACCTAAAATCTGCAGCAAAGGTACAGATTTTAATTCAGATTTTGGCTGGGATTTTTTCACTATGGAAATCCCATGCCAATTCCGCTGTGTGTGAAGTCACCCTTAGGGTATGTTCACATGTAGCAGAAATGGTGCAGATTTTCGACCTACTGATAAAATAGAATTAGTTCAAAGACAGACTACAAAAATGGTGGAAGGTCTCAAGAACAAAATTTATCAGGAAAGACTTAGGACAGGTGCACACGAGTACATTTCCGCGTGCATTTGCGCACACAAAACCTGCGTGCGCAAAAAAGAATAGCAACATGTTTTATTTTTGTGCGCATTTGCACACCCAAGGCCCCGTAGGAGTCTAGGCGGGTGCCAGATGCACACATGATCCCCGCTAAATTGCGCAATGAACTGAAATCTAAATCACCCAGAACTCATTAGGCTGCACAGCCTTTAAAATCATGAGTGTTTTCCGAGCCAATGTGAATGGTCCCCAGCAGTGCAAAAAGTACATTAATATGCGCTAAAATGTGCACGGTATTGTGACTTTTTGCACTGTGAAGGTCGCTCTATCTCGAGCTTTTTTTACGCTCGTGTGAAGCCGTCCTTAAGGAACTTAATTTGTATAGCATGGAGGAAAGAAGGGAAAGGAGCATGATCAAAACTTTTACATGTATTTAAGGTATAAATAACATGCAGGAGGGAAGTGTTTTTATTAGGAAGCTAAACACTAGAACAAGGCGGCCCAATCTAAGATTAGTTCATTGAAAAAAACAGAAGCAACGTTAAAAAATATATATTTTTACAGAACAAATAGTAAGTGCTTAGAGCAAACTTGCACAAGCAGATGTAGTTGAAAATAATCAATAAATGAATACAAGCTACCTGGGATAACACATATCTATCCTAAGAGAAAGATAAAAAGCAAAAACTATAAGGGCAGACTAGATGGACCGTGTGGTCTTTTTCTGCCGTCAGTTTTCTATGCTTCTAGATATTCCCTTTCTTCTTTAGTATGTCCAGGAGTGTAACTATGGGGGCTGCAGAGGTAGCAGTAGCTCCCGGCCTTGAAGCCTATGGGAATATCTTCTCCTGCATACACAGTATTATAAATGATGAATGGTAGATGAGGGCCCTGCTACAGATTTTCCATTGATTCCCAGGAGTTTCAAGTTACGCCTCTAAGTATGTCTTATTCAAATCATTTGAATAGTAAAAAATGATTCCAATAAGTTTAGTCTCTTCCCCACAAAAGATGAATTATATCAGTTTATTAGAGTTTCAAAGTACATTAGAGAGGCTGTAATAATTAACCTTTAGAATGTATAATTCAAAGTGCCCTTCATTTCTTTGCTAGATTTTGAAATGAGATCTGACAACAAGCGGCAATCTTTTGATGAAGATTTATCTCCAAATGGCCTTTATCTCCAAAAATCATATCCTGTTCTTTTCAGACATTGTAGCACATCTTTCTAAGCAATGAGAACTGTGCACAGTACCTTAAAGATGACTCAAGATTTTAATTTTCTTGAACACTGATAATTGGTACTGTCAGACAGATATGCCTGGAAGCAAAAGGTCACCATAGCATACACACCAAGTTTAATTTGCAGCAAGTAGAATCCATTAAATCGTAGGAGCTCATGCTGAGCTGCTAAGCTTTTAAAGCAAACAGTGACGAATGATATCTTTATTATTTAAAAGCAATTAAGGGTGCTTTCCTCCGAATGCTTCAGGTATGGTGGTTGGTGTTAGAGAGACTAGAAAAAGCGATCGGCATATAACTTTGTCAATCAACTTTTCTTACTAGAAAGAAGCCCAGAATTGATATGTTTGTGAAAAACAATACAGCAGTCTGTTGGGTGCAGGATAATGTAGACTAAATTCCATATCTGACATTTCATGTCAAAATGATAGAAGTCGGGAAGTTAAGAAGCCTCAAGAACAACTTGATTTCTCATATTTATTGTACAGGTAGGCAAGTTTTGATGTCTCTCTCTATTAACGCCTTCCTGCTGCTGATGTTTTTTGCTTTTGCGTTTTCATTTTTTCTCCCCACTTTCAAAAAAGTCATAACTTTTTTTATTTTTATATAGCTACATGAGGGCTTTTTTTTTTGCTGGACAAGATGTATTATGATTGCCCGGTCCGCGGCAGTCATAGTAGAACGGATGTCTTCATCATCAATGATCACTGTAGGAAGTGGGAGCACTGGCTTCATTGCCATTGAAATCATTGGGAGCACTGTGCCTCTCTTACATTTTCTACTTCTTTTATGGGCAGGACTGGATGTCCTGTTCTGACCATACACAAAGTAGAAAGTGTAAGAGAAACAAATCAGTGACAGTGGGCTGGATGATCAGCTGATAGCCAGAGGTCTCAAACGGCAGACCCCCATCTATCAACTACTGATGACTTACCCAGAGGATAGGCCATTAGTTCAAAAAGCCCAGAATACCCCTTTAAGGACTGATCGATTCTTTTTCTTCATTCATCACTGCATTCTGAAAGCCCAATTTTGTTTGTGTGTCTCAATGTTACCATATGAACACTGTTTTTTTCCAGTATGTTTTGTAATTTTCAATGCCATTATTTTGGAGGGCATATAACTAGAGATGAGCGAGTCTACTCGCTAAGGCACATTACTCGAGCGAGTAGTGCCTTAGCCGAGTATCTCGAAGGGGACATCTCTCTCTCCCTCTCCCCCCTTCCCCCCGCAACTCACCTGTCACCCGCACCGGCCCCCGAATCTTTAGAGACGAGCGGGGAGATACTCAGCTAAGGCAATAATCGCTCGAGTAATGTGCCTTAGAGAGTATACTCGCTCATCTCTACATATAACATATTGATTAAGTTGTTTTAACTCTTTCTGGGGGAAATGAAAAATAAAAAGAATTCTGCCTTTTTTTTACATTTTGAATTTAATAGCATTCATTGCGTTGAATAAATAATGTGTTACTTTTATTCTGCAGGTTATTATGATTATGAGTGATACTAAATTTATATAGTTTTGTATATACTTTATTACTTTTGCGCTATAATAACACTTAAAAAATAACTTATATTTGTATTGTCATGTTTGGAGGCCAGATAACTTTTTAACTTTACTATTGACATTGCTGTGAGAGGGATTGTTTTATGGGTTTTTTTTAGAAGCAAGTTGTCTTTATTGGTGTATGCTGTACGACTTATTGATCACTTCTTGTTTCATTTTTTGGACGCAAGGGAGCCAAAAAGCAGCTATTCTGGTGACATTGATTTTAGTTTTTTTACGGCTTTCACTGTGCAGAATAAATAATGCATTAGTTTTATAGTACAGATATTACTGGATGCAGCTATACCAAGTAGGGTAGGTTCACATGGAAGAATTTGACGTAGATTTTTCTAAAACCATAGTAGAAATGTGCAGCTGAGATGATTGTTGTCCCTAAATATGGTGTTGATTTCAGGTAATATACCGGTAAGAAAGATTTTTGATTTGAATAACTGTGTATTTTATATCCCATCTATAAATATTTTTATCATATTTTTGAAACATGAAATATTTCTCTTTTATTTCCTGACAAATTTCAATCTAGCTTCTTGTCATTCCACAAGACACATGACACAAGATGCCCATCTTTACTGCTAAAAGATTGGAATTTTAAAAGAAGTTAGCCTTTAATCCTTTCATCTGTTCCAATTTTAAAAGAGTAGAACTGAAGCTGGTTGAATCTTAATAAAACTGTATGGAAGATAATCCCATTGCATATTGTTACATTTAAAATAGCTATGAATTTTACTTAAAGTCTAGTAACTATACATGTAATTAACTAATAACATCATGTAAGAATATTATATTGTGTAACCCTTTAATGACCAGCCATTTTTTAATTTTTGTTTTTAGATTTAAACCTTTTTTGTCAATCAGGATATCTGTATGGCAGTTTGTTTTTGTGGGACAAGTTGAATTTTTAACATTACCATTTAATGTACCTCATTATTTATGGAAACACTTTTAAACATTATTAAGTAGAGATTAGTAAAAGCAAAAACGCAATTGTAGTACAGTAAAAATGACCTGTGTGAGGGCTTGTCTTTTGCAGGCCAAGTGGTAGTTCTTACTTTGTTTCCCCAAAATAAGACCTACCACGATAATAAGCCCTACCCCGATTTCATGGGGCTGAGAGAGCCAAAAATAAGACCTAGCACTGCTACATGAAAACAATACTCACCTAGCAGGTGCCATCCGGGTCCCTCCCACAGGTGGTAGGGCCAATCAGAGCAATCACTTGCTGGAGCGTTTACAAACTCCGTTACCAGCAAACAATGCTCTTTCGGTGCTGAAGACTGCACAGAAGCCTGACGGAGTGCCGATGACCAGTGGGAGGGGCCTGGATGGCACCTGCTCGGTGAGTATAAGACACCCCCTGAAAATAAGACCCTGTGCCCCCTCTGGGGCAAATATTAATATAAAAGGGGCCCTATTTTTGGAATACATAGAAAGAGCAGTATAGCCAGGTCTTCAAGAAATCACTGCATCCAAAGTGATGCTTCTTTATTGCTTCGAAGATACAAAAATATGCGACGTTTCGAACCCTCAGGGGTCTTTGTCCAGCTCAAACTAACAGACACAAACCTAACATTATATACAAACCACCACCAATCACATGTAGACAATTAAAATGGGTGTACTCCCACATCAGGTGTAATCACTTATCAACGAGCAGAGCTGTAGACCCGGGGCTAGCAACGGCAGCATGTATCGTAATTAATGGTTTCCATAGCAAGAACAACGGCGTCTAAGTTCTGCACTGCGCATGCGCAGGATTCAGATCCACACGCGATATCTCTCACTGCCCTGATTCGACGTCCATGGAGACACATAGGGTGCCAACGATATAGAGAGCATGTGTGGGATTCGCATGCTCCCGCGATAAGTCGCAGTCTCATACAGGAAAACTTGGTTATCTATACAAAAGTATACTATATCGCTATGAAGCCCTGGTGCGGGCTTAATCACATGATGGATCCAAAGTGTAATACTCGCAACTAAGTGTCAACAAGGAACCATAATAAGCCACAAATCAATATCACCTGGGCATACAGCATATCAGACTGTATTGCAGGAAAGTCAGTCTAAGTTCAACACATATATATTGTGTAAGGATATATATAGCTCACAACGAGGTCCCCCACTGGTAATTACTACCAAGGAATGTTTTCAAGGATCTATCAGTAAATGTAATTGGTTATGATTATGACCTTTATGCCCCACGTAAGGATAGATGGAAAATAGAGATGAGCGAGCATACTCGGTAAGGCGATTTACTCGAGAGAGCATTGCCTTTTTCGAGTACCTGCTGGCTCGTCCCTGAAGATTCGGGGGGGGGCGCGGGAGTGACCGGGGGGTTGCAGTGGGGATCGGGAGGGAGAGAGAGAGGGGGATCTCTCTCACTCTCCTCCCCGGTCCCCCTCGCTGCCCCGCGCCGCCCCATTTAGATTCAATATATTTGAGTCTCTTTTCTCTATCACCCCCTCTGGGATTCAGAGGTACCGAATCTATAATCGGATAGTGCAACTGGCTAATAGAGTGTCGTTTTTCTAGGAAATGTTTGGCTAGCGGCATCTCCAGCCTTTTTGTGCGGATTGTGCTTTTATCTTTGGAAATGCGGTTCTTGCATTCCATAATGGTATCACCAACATATAAAAGTCCGCATGGACATGAAATAACATATACAACAAAGGCTGTCATGCAGGTAAATCTCTGTCAGATGATATATTTCCTGCTCGTGGAGGGATGTGTGAAAGAGTATGGTGCAGACTTGACTCCCAGGCCTGCTTTAGTACCTCACTTGCAGTATATTTATATTATGCAGTCGCTTATGAAAGAGGAGTTGCTAGCTTTCCTGACATGTCAGTTTTACTATATACTTACATTCGAGGGATATACGTATCAGAGAGAAAGATTATGCAGCTGCTATGGGGTCCAACCACTGCTGGTCCCATCCAATCATATGCAGGCTGATGAAACCTCTGCAGGACTCTCTTTTCCATTGTAAATGTACACGATATGCTGGGGGTTTTCTAAGCTATTTGCATAAGGAAAATTCCATAGCAAAATATAATAGAAGGCGAGTGGACGAAATGTTAGGAAATCTCTAAAAACATGCAGCAGAAATTTTCTATGAAAAAAATTAACCTGCAGATTTGGATTTTTAAATCCGTAGCATGTTAACGTATGTTGTATATCTGCAAGAGGTTTGTTGCACATTTCCTCCTATTGACTTTCAAGGGGAAGTCAAAATTTGGAATAAATCTATATTGAATTGCATTGCTGCGATTTTTCTTTTCTATATAATCCATTTAAAAAAATTCACCAAAGCAAATTTGCATCAACATCTTCATGATTTGGTGCAAATTTCACTTGTTGACTTCCTTACAGAAATTTAGAAATCAAGGGGGCAAAATTGGTGCATGAAGGTGGTAAACTCCCGAGCCTTATGTTCTTCATGCCAAAACATGCCACTGGAGGATCAATTATGATGTTTTACTGTGGGTATCCCTATCTCCTATGTACATTATTGCTTGCATTCCCAATAAAATTAAAATTCTGGAGCATGTTTCTTTAGATCTCCATATTGTACTGTTATTCTGCCTGAAAATGTATAAATGCACTGACAACTGGGTGTTATCATTCCTTGTGGCATGTCCCTACACAGTCTGGTCAATGTTATGCTCTTTAGGGACATAGCCTATGGACAATAGGAATGCTATTGCCTAATTGTTATACATTGAATGACAACTTTTCTTAGAGACACCGATCTAGTGGGGTATTGGACCTTCTTTAGCCTTCAGATCCACAATTGATCATGGAATAGATTCCACTTATTGCTGAAATCGTTCTCCAGGAATATTGCCCCTTGCAGACAGGAAAGCCTTTTGGAGTTCCTGCAAATTAGAGTAAGGTCCTGATGTGTTCTGAACAGCTAACAGGAGGGGTTCATCAATTCATGCTGCATGACCCAAATTCTGACACCTCCCATCTCAATCAGCGTTGTGCAATATAAATCTGGATTAATCTGACCAGGCAATGTTTTCCCACTGCTCCAATTTTTGTGCTCTTTTGCTTACTGGAGTCTTACCTTTCTGTTTTTCTTACACAGCAATCAATCTCGAACATCTAGTATAGCCCATCCGTTCTAAGGAACAATGAATTGTGTTAGGCCTCCATACGGTGGAATTTTGCTGCAGATCTGAATTTTGCGCCAAAACGGCAGTGAAATATGTATCATTTTAGTCTACTAGTTCATATAGCTCAGATTTTTCTGCACATGGATCTTGAAAACCATATTGCAGAAAAGATAATTCATGTTAATTCATTATGTGGTTTCTGCATTGGGCATGCAAATTTGTCCCACTGTCAGGGGCTAAATCCATGTGTGGATCTGCACCAAAATCCATGATATAAGTCCACGGTTCAGCCTCAGAGCTCTGCCACAGATTAAACTCCAATATGTAGAGAATACGTGAGCAGCACCACTGTAGGAACCTAATCATAGGTGGGCTATCCAATGCAACAGCTGAAACAAACAGGAGACCAGATCCATACTCCCAAAAAATATCCACTAGTCAAGAAAATGAAGGTTTCAGCAGCATCAATGGTGCAAATCCAATACCGATTTTATTCTCCCATCACATTAACACACGTGACGTTTTGGCATGTAGCCTTTCTCAAGCTTGAAAAAGGCTACATGCCGAAACGTCGCTTGTTAATGTGATAGGAGAATAAAATCGGTATTGGATTTGCACCATGGATGCTGCTGAAACCTTCATTTTCTTGCCACAGATTAAACTGTCAGATCTACATCTGAAAAATCTGGCAGGTGAAAAAGCTATGTGAAGTAAGCCTTGGTTGGAGCTCCAGCACTGTATCCAGCTATAATTTTGAACCATCTGTTTGTTACAACAATTTTTGGAATCCTCCTCTGAGCCCTTTTGTTGACGTTTTGATTACATCCACAGGATCCCCTATTGCTGGATGTTTTACAACAATCATACCATTCTCTGTAGACCCTTAACACCATTGCGTAAGAAAACCTCATAAGAGTGCCAGTTTTTGACATACTCTATGACTGATGACCAGGCCTCCTTCAAAGCTGCTCCAATCACTCAATTTTTCTCAGTCTAATGTGGATTCACATTGAAACTCATCCATGGATATTTTGCTCACTTGATTCTATGTTACAATCCAAAATAACGTGTATAACTTCCATAGAGGAAAGCTTCAATTGTGAAAGGGCAAGTGTATGTAATAAAGAGTATATATGTAATGTGTAACTATTAAAGATGAGCGAACACCAAAATGTTCGGGTTCGCGTTATTCGAAACGAACTTCCCGCGATGTTCGGGTGTTCGTTTCGAATAACGAACCCCATTGAAGTCAATGGGCGACCGGAACATTTTTGTATTTCGCCGATGCTCGCTAAGGTTTTCATGTGTGAAAATCTTGGCAATTCAAGAAAATGATGGGAACGACACAGCAAGTTCTCCTCTGCCACAGCTGTAACAGCTGTGGCAGAGAAGAACGATGTTAGCCCATTGAATTCAATGGAGCCGTCAATACAGCCGACTCCACTGAATGCAATGGGCTGCCGGCGATCGCGGGATGAATTGTCGGAAAGGGGTTAACTATATAAGCCCTTTCCTGCAATTCATCCAGAAATGTGTAAAAATAAAAAATATATATATACTCACCTGGTGCCGACAGACGGAGTTCAGCGCGGCAGGCTGCAGTTCTCCTGAACTGCTCTGAACAGCTGTTAGTAGTATTCAGCAGCCGGGGATTTAAAATCCCCGCCTGCTGAATAAGATGCCTCTGAATGGTCACAGCCTGACCAATCAGAGGCCAGCCCTCACTCACACCCATTCATGAATTCATGAATGGGTGAGTGAGGGCTGCCTCTGATTGGCTCAGGGGCAGGAGAGCTGCCCCTGAGCCAATCAGAGGCAGCCCTCACTCACCCATTCATGAATTCATGAATGGGTGTGAGTGAGGGCTGGCCTCTGATTGGTCAGGCTGTGACCATTCAGAGGCATCTTATTCAGCAGGCGGGGATTTTAAATCCCCGGCTGCTGAATACTACTCACAGCTGTTCAGAGCAGTTCAGGAGAACTGCAGCCTGCCGCGCTGAACTCCGTCTGTCGGCACCAGGTGAGTATATATATATTTTTTATTTTTACACATTTCTGGATGAATTGCAGGAAAGGGCTTATATATTTAACCCCTTTCCGACAATTCATCCCGCGATCGCCGGCAGCCCATTGCATTCAGTGGAGTCGGCTGTATTGCCGGTTCCATTGAATTCAATGGGCAAACATCGTTCTTCTCTGTCACAGCTGTTACAGCTGTGGCAGAGAAGAAGGATTTGTCTTCTATATGTTCTCAATGGGGTTGGCGCTGCTGCCGCCGGCCCCATTGAGCGCATATAGACGAACATCCGAACATCGTGTGGTGTTCGTTACGAATAACGAACATCCCGAACACCCTAATATTCGCCCGAGCATCAAGCTCGGACGAGTACGTTCGCTCATCTCTAGTAACTATGTATACAAATCCATATATTTTTCTAGGAGAAATTATGGGAATGACACAATGCATAATTCACATATAAGATGCTCCAGATTTGTAATTCTAGTGAAAGTACAAGTATTTATTAAAAGAGACATGTTTCCAGACCTCTCAGGTCCTCGTTAAAAATTGGAAGCCTTCCAATTGAAAATTTGATTGGGACAATATTGCTGTGAATTAAATGACCATATAATAATATCATGTAAAATGATTGTAAAAAAAATGTTTATTACCTCCACATTATAGGCCACATTTAGGTCATTGTGAATTTACATGGCCAACAATACATTTCAATACTTTTTCAGAACTTTATTCCAATTTTTAAAAATTCTTTGTATAATTATGATATCTCATACGTAGCCCGTAAATTCATTATTTGAATGTGCTAATTAAGAATACATATGTATTATTAATTTTGCTTTTTCATGAGTTTTAAACAACCGCCTATATGTATTTTTATTGCCTAATAACATCAGCCATTTAGTTTACACTTCTTAATTAAATTCGGTGTTTGTGTTAGAAGCTGCATTAATGGAAATGTATTTCAGGCTACATCCCATTCATTTTATTTGCAAAGAAAATTTATGGAGCCAGTATTATAAATATGCAGTATTTGCATAATTGCTTTATGTTTTACATTTATTCATGCATGAAATCACAGTTTAAAATACAAATAAAAATTTGTAATCATGTTTCTTGAATTTTAATAAATGAATATACATTTTAGAATGAGGGTGAAACAAAGGCTAAATGCAGACAGTTGTCTCTATGACGTACATAAGTTCTGGTGCATTTCCATCTTTCTTATACACTATTTCAACAGCGTGTATCATACATCACATGTACATGGCTATATTATGTGTTTGGGACCATATGGTTTCAAAGACTCCACTACAGACCCATAATATGGACCCATTGGCACCACATATGCCATGGTGCAGTGTCTCTGGGCAGGGCCATCCTGTGTGATATAGTTTGTTGTGCTGGGAGCATCAGTTGCTACTGCGGAAGGGAGTGTCACAGACAGCCTAGCCCCAAGGCTGGTGAGCAACACATTCTAATAATAAAGGGGTTGTCGGAGAAAACATTTAAAAACCAAAAAAGGGTCCCCCATGGCAGAAAAAAACCCAGCTAATACTCACCTGTCCCAACTCTCCATATGTCCTGCACTGACAGCTCTGGGTCTGCTCTGTGATGTGCTGTTTACGGGATGTCAACGCTACTGTAGCTAATCACAGACCTCAATACTCAATCGTAGCACATCATGTTAACAGCTGAGAACATGAGCATTACTTAACTTGGGAAAAGATGGCACTTTGATGCATTATGGGAAGAAGGAAAACCAGCAGGTGCTGTATGATGTACAGTACAATGTTCTCCTGGAAAACCTTGGGTCCTGGCATTCATATGGATGTTATTTTGACATTAACCGCTGACTTAGACTTTGGTTCTGGCCAAGTACACAATTTCATGACAGTGGTATTTCCTAATGGCAGTGGCATCTTTCAGCAGCATGGTGCCCCCTGGCATGATGCAAAAATTGGGCAGGAATAGTTTGAGGAACATGACAATGAGTCTAAAATCGCAAACAATCAAGCATCTGTGAATGGAGACCACAGCTCTAGAGATGAGCGAGCATACTCGTCCGAGCTTGATGCTCGTTCGAGTATTAGGGTGCTCGAGATGCTCGTTACTCGAGACGAGCACCACACGGTACTCGTCTCGATTAAACGAGCACTGACCATTGAATTCAATGGAGCCGGCAATACAGCCGGCTCCATAGAAAGCAATGGGCTGCCGGCGAGCGCGGGATGAATTGTCGGGAAGGGCTTAAATATATAAGCCCTTCCCTGCAATTCATCCAGAAATGTGTAAAAAAAATATATATATATACTCACCTTGTCCCGGCAGAACGATGTTAGCCCATTGAATTCAATGGAGCCGGCAATACAGCCGGCTCCATTAAAAGCAATGGGCTGCCGGCGATCGCGGGATGAATTGTCGGGAAGGGGTTAAATATATAAGCCCTTCCCTGCAATTCATCCAGAAATGTGTAAAAAAAATAAATATATATATATATATATATATATATATACTCACCTGGTCCCGGCAGACGGAGTTAAGTGCGGCCAGCGGCAGTCCTCCTGAACTGCTCTGAACAGCTGTGAGTAGTATTCAGCAGCCGGGGATTTAAAATCCCCGCCTGCTGAATGAGCTGCCTCTAATTGGTCACAGCCTAACCAATCAGAGGCAGATTCCACTCACACACCCATTCATGAATTTATGAATGGGTGAGTGACTGCTGCCTCTCATTGGCTCAGCGGGACCAATCAGATGAGAGGCAGCAGTCACTCACCCATTCATAAATTCGTGAATGGGTGTGTGAGTGGAATCTGCCTCTGATTGGTCAGGCTGTGACCAATTAGAGGCAGCTCATTCAGCAGGCGGGGATTTTAAATCCCCGGCTGCTGAATACTACTCACAGCTGTTCAGAGCAGTTCAGGAGGACTGCCGCTGGCCGCACTGGACTCCGTCTGCCGGGACCAGGTGAGTATATATATATTTTTTATCTTTACACATTTCTGGATGAATTGCAGGGAAGGGCTTATATATTTAACCCCTTCCCAACAATTCATTCCGCGATCGCCAGCAGCCCATTGCTTTCAATGGAGCTGGCTGTATTGCCGGCTCCATTGAATTCAATGGGATAACATCGTTCTGCCGGGACAACGTAAGTATATTTTTTTTGTAATTTTTACACATTTCTGGATGAATTGCAGGGAAGGGCTTATATATTTAAGCCCTTCCCGACAAGTCATCCCGCGATCGCCGGCAGCCCATTGCTTTCAATGGAGCCAGCTGCATTGCCGGCTCCATTGAATTCAATGGGCTAACATCGTTCTTCTCTGCCACAGCTGTTACAGCTGTGACAGAGGAGAACGATCTTTATGCTGACAGTGCGGGGGGGGGGGGGTCTCACTCTTGCCACTATTGTGGCTTAATAGTGGGACCTGGGAACTTGAGATGCAGCCCAACATGTAGCCCCTCGCCTGCCCTATCCGTTTTTGTGTCGTTCCCATCACTTTCTTGAATTTCCCAGGTTTTCACAAATGAAAACCTTAGCGAGCATCGGCGATATACAAAAATGCTCGAGTCGCCCATTGACTTCAATGGGGTTCGTTACTCGAAACGAACTCTCGAGCATCACTGAAAGTTCGACTCGAGCAACGAGCACCCGAGCATTTTGGTGCTCGCTCATCTCTACACAGCTCCCAACTTGCAGAACTTAAAGGATCTGCTGTCTAATGGTTTACACACAGGACACCTTCAGAGGTCTTGTGCAGTCCATGCCTTGATGGGTTAGAGACGTTTTTGGGTGGACCTACTCAATGTTAGGTGGTTTTAATATTATGTAGAACTTATTTTGAACAATGAGCAAGAAGGATCTTATAGTTCAAACTACATTCAGGCTTCAACGTAAGGGCCATTTACACTGAATGATTATCACGCAAAATTCATTTAAACAAATGAAAATGTGTGATAATCATTATGTCTAAACGCAAAGCCATTGTTTACTATTTGATTACTTTTCGTATGTCACTCCCTTTCAACCAGCATAAAAATCATTGCTGGATCGCTCACTTCTCGCTGTGTCCAAACACTCCCCGCTTACTGTTACACACAGAATGCGAAGTGCTGAGCAAGAGTTCAGTGATAATTAGAGATGAGCGAACCTACTCGGACACGCCCCTTTTTCGTCCGAGCGCCGCGATTTTCGAGTACTTCCGTACTTGGGTGAAAAGATTCAGGGGGCGCCGTGGGTGAGTGGGGGGTTGCAGCGGGGAGTGGGGGGGAGAGGGAGAGAGAGAGAGCTCCCCCCTGTTCCCCGCTGCTACCCCCCGCTCCGCCATGCCTCCCCCCGCCCCCCTGCGCCCCCCGAATCTTTTCACCCGAGTACGGAAGTACTCGAAAATCGCGGTGCTCGATCGAGTAATTACTCGAAATGAGTATATTCGCTCATCTGTAGTGATAATCCATGATGATCTGCTTGTCTAAACATTCTGCATGAGTGCAAACAACTAGCAGTGACGGCACCCGCTCGTGCAGATCATTTAGATGACAGTTGTCCTGTGTAAATGAGGCATAACCCCCAGAACATACAGTTTGTGATAGCCTTTTAAAGGTCCAGAGAAACCGAAATGTGTCCCGGGTTGGCGTTGATAAATTGGCACTAAGTGAATAAAGGCTTTAAATTTCTTCATACAAGCAGTTTTTTTTCCTTTCTTGGATTATTTTCCTATATAAATAACATAAGTGAAGATTAAACATAAAATAAAGAAGAAAATATGTTAAATTCATACTGTAGCAAAAAATATGGAGTTTTGGTTCAGTTTTATGAAGCTTTGGCGAAAGTACTATCATTATTATGCAAAAAGGATAAATCGAAGCCAAGGTACAATGTATAAGAACACTATGATATAAATGGTTTAGTAAATTACCATTTATATTGCAAGTACTCTATCTTGCATATTATTATTATGGTCACTTATTTTACTTAGCATTTCGAGTATGCATTTAGAAGAGAAAAAACCCACTGATAAGAGCAACTGGAATCCTATCAGTGTACTTACAAAACTGGAACTAAATTATGGTTGGCGGTTATAGAAGTTTCAGATTTAGCTCCCTGCAATGATAACGTTTAATTTGTTTAATGCACACTGCATGTCTGTTCTAATCAAGCAGAATTTTAATGATTTGTATTGTCTTTGTATCTGTATCATACCCACGGATGCCGTAGTGTCTTGGATTGTTAAATAAGGATTGAAAGCAACTGTATTCTCCATCCATTTCAGGCACACAATAGCTTAGCAGATGGAATTAGAGAGTTCCAATGATAAAACATGGCATTCCAGGTACTTTGAACATGCCAATGAAAGTTTGCAAATGTAAAAGTAAACAGAAAAATGCTGCAATTTCCATTTGTTTGCAGATAATATGTAAAGTAAGTTAGTGGCTGTTTGTCCTTAACATTAAATCCAAGTGACCTTCAGAAGTACATGCAATTCTCAAATGTGATTTGTTTGACTATGCGCTATTTGCGATATGCCATCGCTGTTATTTTATTAGGTTATCGTTATGTTTACATATTAGCATTAAAGTTGTTAATTTTCATTTAAGCACAAAATATTTTTTTATTCAAAAAGGAATATATTTTTTTAAGAATAAGAGGCTCCAGATTGCATCTAAAGCAATGTCTGTAAAATAAGGTTAACTGTCAATCATGTTTACTCCTTAGCATTGGCAAAATAATCTTTATGCAGGTCTTTCTATTCCTGCTATGAATTACTATAGCTGCTTTGACATAGAGGGCAAATGAAAGGCAATAAGGAGATAAAGGCAATAAAACTGACTATAAATGTCACATTCCCACTTAACTTGATATACTGTCTAAAATTAAATATATTTTTTTATTTCCTTTATTTTGTTTTTACTATTGGCAGGTCGACCCATCATTTTCATAAAACAATGCGGTCCATTATACAGATGCATAAGTTTAATTGGAAATTGCTTAATTGTAAAGAAAATTTTAGGGCAAATCGACAGATAGCAGGCTTTTTTTGCAGAAATTTCATTTGAATGAGGCTTGCAGAAATTCATGTGCTTGCTAAAGAAATAACCCTTATTAGGCCACTTCCACAATAGAGTATTAAAGGCACAGGTGCAAAATACTAACAAATGGTTCCTCATACACCAACCAAATTCAGGTGGAAGGGGCTGCTTAATATTCAACTTACAACCAGGCAAGGCTTTTATAAGGTGCCAGTCACACAGTTAGGGCTCATGCAGATGAACGTAGTTTTCTGCGCTGCTAGCAGCGTACAGAACACGCTTCTAATAGGAAGCAATAGGTTCCAGTAGAAGAGTTCACATGGAGGACTGTTAGGTGCATGAAACTTTGAGCACCTAACAAAGATAGGACATGTGAGTGAAAACTCGCATGTCGGCTCCGAGGTGCCGGAAAAGATAAGACATGTCCTATCTTTGCTGCATGCCTTCTATAGGCTCCTATGGAAGCCTTGAAAGCATGCACCCCGCACCTCGAAGCACTTGAACTGGCTACTTCATGGAGTTTGAGGCAGCCCGTTCACGCAATCTTCACAGCGCTATTAGCAGCGAGCTTTTCTCTCTGCTTAGCAGCGCTGACAACTGCACGTGAGCCCTTATGTATAGTGCACCATGAGTGCGTAACAGCCTATTAGTTACGTTCATACTAGTTGGGCTGTCTCATATTCTAAGTATACCACGCAAGGTATTGATTACGTTTATAAAGACATCCAGCACTGTGGTCCACCCATTCTAAGATATGTTTTTTCAGTTGTAGTTAAACTCATGCAAGCACCATCTGGGAATGTGTTTTGGGTTATCCATCATGCCCTGACATGCCAATGAATCACACTGCTTAAATACATGTTAAAAATGATTATGTTTGAAACAAGCCAATCACTAATCAGTATAGTGAAACACACTGGAGTTCTTGATTCAAATCTATCCAAGGGCAATATCTCCCTATGCTTGAGTGGGATTCTTCCAGTTTCCTATGATAATCGGGGAGCCTGATGTGTCTGTACTTTGTGTTGTATACTTAGAAAAGGTGGGACAGCTTGCCCAATCTAATAGCATGGTGCACTACATGTAAAGGTGCATTTACACACAGATGATCCCTCAAAAGTTGGCTTTTGAGCAATCATTTTGCATAAAATACTACTTGGTACTAATGCTTATAAGTACCAATTAGTAGTGTTTAAGCCGCGGGAGCTGTATTCAGAGAACAGAGCAGCGGCTGTTCTCTGAATAAATTCCCTTTGTTCTGCCATGGGGCTGACAGCTGAAACAACGTAATCAACGCTCCCCGGGCAGAATACAGTGTGTGGTCCGTCTTATCAACTGTACTGCTGAACGCTGGATTTCATGCCGAACTGAAATTCATTGTTCATGAGGAAAATGAAAAATGGGCACATTTATACACAATGATTATCACTCAAAAGATGGCTTTTGAGCGAATTTTGAGTGATAATCATTGCGTCTAAATGAGCCTTAACTTTGTGACTGGCACCCTAAACAAGCCTTATCTATGTAAAATAGTAAATAGCCACTGCCCTCTTGAATGGAAGGAGTGGGAGTGGCTATTCATCAGTAATTTGCATCTGTGTCTCCACCATATTGCATTCTGGCTTTGAACCCAATTTGATCCCAGTATGGTCCCAATTTAAATCAGGTTTGATCCCATTTTCTGTGATGAGTAAGGCACACTAACTTTTTCTTTGTTTCTTCAATGAACTGTAAATAATGTAGTCTGTACCATTGGGTGCTTCTTTCCATATGCCTTTAATTAGATTGGAAGAACAGCATTAAGGAGAAGAGAGAGGTGAAGTAGGAGAGCTACTAGAAAGACTGAGTTGTAAGCCGCGGGAGACGGGATACTAAAGGACCAAGATAGACAAAGCATGTAAGACAGCAAGCAGCAAAGCATGCCATTTACTGAACTGAAGTAAGAGATGAGAAACACAGCAAAACATCATATTAGAGCAGTCCACACATATCAAGTCTGAGAAAATATGACAGTATATGACAGCTGTTTATTTAACCATTTATCAGAAAAAGTCAGATGAGCCATTTCAAGGGTTTACTAAACATCAGATGTGAGATATCAAATGTGAGACTTATATATGAAATGTCAAAATAATTCAAAAATCTAATTTCTGGATTTAATGACTTTGTAAAATCTGTACAGATTAGTTTTCTATCCCAGCTCAGATGTTTCAATGATTAAAGACATATTTAAGAATCCTTTTATGATGAAGCCAAAACTGCTATGTAGATCTATTTTTAAAAAGTATCCCAAAAAATCCCAATCATTAGTCTAGTATTTTTAATTTCAAGAAAAGTACTACAGAATCGTTCACAAAACACTAATGAATTAGCAGGGGATCAAATTAATAGCATATCATCGCAAAATTAATTCTAACTTTAGCTGTTCCCTATCATTGATATTCGATGTATCTTGGTTTATTTGTTTTTCAGCAAAATATTTGTGAGCTTTGGAACAAATCAGGGAATCATAGAATCCAAGAATGGTAGAGTTGGAAGGGACCTCCATGGTTATCTGGTCCAACCCAATGCTCAATGCAGGATTCACTAAATCATCCCAGACAGATATTTGTCCACCTTCTGTTTGAACACTTCCATTGAAGGAGAACTCCCCACCTCCTGCGGTAACCTGTTCCACTTATTGATCACCCTCACTGTCAGAAAGTTTTTTCTAATATCTAATCTGTGTCTCCTCCCTTTCAGTCTCATCCCATTGCTTCTGGTCTTTCCTTGTACAAATGAGAATAGGGCTGATCCCTCTGCACTGTGACAGCCCTTCAGATATTTGTAGACAGCTATTAAGTCTCCTCTCAGCCTTCTTTTTTACATGCTAAACATTCACAGATCCTTTAATCGTTCCTCATAGGACGTGATGTGCAGACCACTCACCATCTTGGTAACTTTTCTCTGAATTTGCTTCAGTTTGTCTATGTCTGGGAATTCGGTACCAGTGTTCAACAACAAACATAATTTTCATGCTAGAATATTTCATCAATTCAATAAGACCCCAAATCAAATAACAGTTTTATTTCTTAGTTGTATTTTTTTTATCACACACCACATGCATTTTAGTTAGTTTTCATTAAAATGTAACTGAACTTTCCAAAATCCATTGACATGTCATAGGTGCTGAGACTATCTATTGAGCCAGGCTTTGACTAGCGAGGAGAAACAGCACTCAAGTTGAGCACAACAGCTGCTTTGTTCTAGCAATCGGTGGGATTCTCAGCACCTGTACCCCACCAGTCAAAACTATTAACATGGACCTATGACATATCAAACATTTTTGGAAAGTACAGTTATACTTCAATTTATGGGCATTATGTTCACAATAGGGCAGGGTTTTGTTCCTAACAGAGGTCACTATAGCTGCAGAGTTGTTCATAGTGGACTAAAATTTATCCATGACCTCTTCACTCAGAAACAGTGAAGTAGAGCATTGGTTCAAGACACTGTCAGAGTTTTTTTTCTGGTACTGATATACCTTCTAAACACTTTTTAGTCTAGTTTCACAGTTTCACACAAGCGTATTAAGGGCACATTTTAATTTATAAATGTCACATTTCCACTTGACATGCTATACATTTTTGCGGCCATTTTTACAGACAAGTATCTACTGACTGGAGCTTGAAGTATCATAATCTCTGATGCTGTGGGTTGTGATTTGGACACTTGTCCAAATTGCAGGTACATAAATTTGCCTATTATATGCTTGTCTTAAACTTCCTATGACAGGTTTCACACGTACAAGATTTATATGTTGCAACACTCAAAAATCTCGCCCAAATATGAACACCATTCTTTTGAATGGGGTCATGCACATAAGCGATGTTTTCCCATATCGCACTTTAATTGTGCAATTACATCTCCTGTATCTTAGAATTCCCCAACAACAAAAGGGCCAAAGAACTTTGTCTGAGTGTACGGTGATTGCATCCACTACTGATCCTGAGACTTGCCTCCCTTGACTAGTACCTCTCTACCCTACGCCCAGGTGGTGCCCACTCACATCTACGATTTCAGCAGGTTATTTTTGCGATCCAACCTTCATAAGAAATTCTAAATTTTAGAATTTAACTCTTTTTATCTTATTAGCATGTGATTTTAATGTTGTTGTAAGTTTTAGATCATTCACTATGAACTCATTTTTAATAGAAAGAAAAATATCTACTACCTGACAAAAAAATAAAACAAGGTATTTTGTAAAATATGAAACTCAACCTACAGCATATGAAAAGATTTCAATCTCAGTCTAGAAATCAATGCGAACCAAGTCTGACCCTCTTACTAATTGAACACCTACTCATATTCTTCCTTAAAATATGTATTGTTTCAGAAATGTATTTTGTATGATACATTTTTTCCACCAACAATTACTTTTGCTCTGTTTTAAGTATACAAAAGCTTTGCTAAAGTATAAAGTCTACTCTTGGTTTTGTTTAAATGACCTAACTTCACTAATTTATGTCATGTCCCATGTCTACTGTCATATTGCTGTTATGCAGCTACAGCGGTTTTCTAAGTCTGATGTCACTGACCCCTCTCTTCTTCCTATATGTTGCCGTCCTTCCTATTTATCTCATCTTGTGTCATCTCCTGTTTAGTTCTGGCTTAAAGGGGTTGTCCCGCGGCAGCAAGTGAGTCTATACACTTCTGTATGGCCATATTAATGCACTTTGTAATGTACATTGTGCATTAATTATGAGCCATACAGAAGTTATAAGAAGTTTTTCACTTACCTGCTCCGTTGCTAGCGTCCTCGTTTCCATGGAGCCGACCAATTTTCGCCGTCTAATGGCCAAATTAGCCGCGCTTGCGCAGTTCCGGTCTTCTTCTTTTTTCAATGGGGCTGCTCGTGCTGGATGCCGGCTCCGTGTAGCTCCGCCCCGTCACGTGCCGATTCCAGCCAATCAGGAGGCTGGAATCGGCAATGGACCGCACAGAAGCCCTGCGGTCCACCGAGTGAGAAGATCCCCGCGGCCATCTTCATCAGGTAAGTAAGAAGTCACCGGAGCGCGGGGATTCAGGTAAGCGCTCTCCGGTGTTCTTTTTTAACCCCTGCATCGGGGTTGTCTCGCGGCGAACGGGGGGGGGGGGGGGGGGGTTGAAAAAAAAAAACCCCGTTTCGGCGCGGGACAACCCCTTTAAAAAAAAATCTTTTCAGCAGCTGATGCTTTGTATACACCTACAATAATTTCAACCTGAAATGAACCACACCTGGATTCTTCATATGTTGCTCCTCAGCTGAGTTGACACTGACAATGCTTCTTGGTGTGAGTATGGTTCTGTATAGACATACACAGTGAGGTTGTCTTTTAAAGCCTCACAATGGCAGCCTAGTCATTGGGTCAGAATAATTTAGGTGTTCTTCTGTATTCCACCACCGGCACATGCAGCAGTAACTAAGGGGTTTTTTCACAGAATGATTGTTCAGTAAATCGCTGGATCGTGCAGAACTAAACATTAATCATTGAGTGTAACACTGCCTGCAACTGAATGATGAATAATAATTCGGGCACTTATCATTTGTTGCTCAGTATATACAGGCATAAAAATCATAAGACGATTGGCCTGTGTATATAGGCAGTCATTTATCTATGACGACTGCCTATTTACTCTAAATGGAGGTGGGTAGGCAGATGAGATCTCTGGCTCACTTCACTTCTATACACTAAGCGATTATTGCTCTTGTGTGAAAGCACAGGAGTGACAATCATCCCATGCAAAAGGACAGAGACAAGATTTGTTCTTCATGGCCTGGTAGGTCAATCTAGTGTATCTTAAGGATCTGAGTTGCTAAGGACAAACCAGATGACTCTTTGGGTGCTATTTAAATGAGGGAATTCCCATCTCAGACTTTTCTATCATATGCATCGGATATGTGATAAAAGTGTTAGTTCCAGCTCTGGGACCTGTAACTATCTTGTGTTAGGGCCTCAACCCTCAATGTGGTGGCTGGAGGTGGTCAGAGGACAGAAATAACCCAGCGCCCTGTGCTAAATTATTTCCATAACTCTATGAAAGTCAGTGGAAGTTAGGCTTGCTGTGCTATGCTATTTGTATAACTCCCATTGACTTCTATGGGAGTTATGTAAGCAGCATAGCTCAGCTAAGCTCAACTGCTTCTAAACATCTCAGCCACCTCATAATCAGGGGGGTTCGCTTTCTGGCCATGTTTTACCAAGATTAAAACTTCATTTGTAGGCTTCTTATCTTACTCTCAGGGGTCTTTTTTCCACTACCCAAAAATGCATTTTTATATTGGATTGGTTCACACCACATTGAAAAATCTGAACTTTGATAGGATCCATTCATGGGTTTGGATTTAAAGAAAAAAATGACACCAAAAGCTCTGTAGGATCCCAGTCTAATTAATGTTAATTGTTTGAACATTTTTGACAGCACTACACATAATTTAAAGGTTGTACAATGTTACAATGCGCAACATTATTTGGTTCTTCCAGTGTTACAATTACAAAACATGTCAAACTCTATGTCAAATGCTAAATGTTAGCTACATAATAACAAATTATGGTGTCTTATATACAATTTTCTCTTTTCTTGAAATAGCAACTGTCGCTAGGCAAACAGCATCTGTCAGTCTTTATGTTTGTAAAAAGAAAAACAATTATACATACCAGCAAAACTCCTTAAACTAACATGCTAGCTAAAATCAAGAGTATGAACTAGCCAGAAACAGTGGGAAGGAGATATTTGGAAGGTACAGATGCTGAAAATAAATAATAATGAATAGCAGAGAACACAGGACCTAAGCCAATAAAAACAGTTTACTTTAAAAGTGAAAATGTATTAAAGCAGAACATAGTGAGACTCTTTATATTATATTTTAAAGTGATAAATCTGTTAAAATAGGGGGCGTCGCCTAACTCCGGAGCAAGATGGCCGCTTGAGACCGGAGCTCCCTCAGCGAGGTGCCCACGGAGGACCCACAGCACCGATAGCAGCATCAAAATGCCCAAACCTGTAAGGGACAAAGGTGGAGAACAAGCCTGCACACCCAGGACCTCCAAAAGCCAGACGGGGATGCAGCGCTTTCTGAATGAGCGCAGCTCCCGCTCCCCCCACCCTTCCATCAAGATAGTGCCGGCCTCGGAGGCTGCATCTGCCTACAGTAAGGAGGGGGAGGGAGAGTTCTCCTCTGATGAAGAGGATTCCAGCCCTGTGTACCGGGGATTTATGAAGGAGCTTATCTCAAAGGCTCTGTCCCCCCTCATAAACGAGCTAACAGAGATAAAAGCTGACATAAGGCAGATGGGTGGGAGAGTTGAGGAGCTGGAGTCTGCCTCTGCCTCTGCTACATCTCATGCCCTGGCCATGGCTAAAGTCTTAAAGGAACAGCACGACAATTTAAATAAAGCCCTCATTCTCCAGGAGGACCTGGAGAATCGTAACCGGAGGTGCAATATCCGTTTCAAGGGAATCTCTGAATCCTGGGCAGCGGAGGCCCTGTCTAAAGTTGCCATTGAAATATTTGGCCAGCTACTTGGGCAAGACAGAGCGGCGACAATTTCTGTGGAACGCATCCACCGCGCTCTTAGACCCCTTCCCCCGCCTGCAGAGCCCCCCAGGGATGTTATCTGCAGGCTCCTCACCTTCCAGGACACGTCTGCCATCCTGAAAGCTGCCAGACAACACAAAAATTTAACATACGGGGACTCTTCAATCCAAATTTTCCAGGATCTATCCCCTTGCTACTCTTACAAAGAGGCGAATTATGCGACCTCTTCTGGAAGCCCTCAGAGCAAGAGACATTTGCTACACGTGGCTCTTCCCTTTCGGCATTAATATATCATACAACGGCCGCAGATTATTGATTCGTACTCCAGACGACCTCAGTAATTGCTGGGAGCACCTTGAGATGGACCCAATAGAGCTGCCAAACTGGCTACCCCTCCCGGAGTTCCCTAAGCTTCCAAAGCTTTCCCTCCCAGAATCCTGGCAGGTGGCGAGTAACCTTAAGTTGCCCAGAAACAAAAAGAAGAAGGCCAAAGACCCTCCTGTTGCCCCTGACGACTGAAGAAGTGATGTCATCTAGAACTCTCACTTTGCCTCCCACCGGACGCCGACCTGGCTTCACACTTATCCAGTTCGGACCCTCCGGGTGATTGCGACTTTTTGTGATGTGTCTCCAAGTTGACATTCACTTCTCGTTATTGAAGATCTTGGGCTATCGCCTATTTTGATCACATTGTTCGTTGTTGCTGTTTTAAGCAGATTATTTGCACTAACGCTGTTTTTCCTCCTTTAGTAGCGATTATATGCTCCCTATTTCTACCTGCTGGTGTCGGGGCCTCTGTGGGCGCCTATCTGGTTAGGCCGATACCAAAGTAGTTGTTGGACCTCCTTTGTAGGGCCCAAACAACTCGCCCCACGCCTCAGCGGACTCCTTAATTTTAGGAACCACTGACCTTAAACCTCTATTTTAGGTTGTGGTTTGCAACCTACCCCCCTACCCGCTCTTTCCTCTTGTGTCTACCTCCTATTTTGCTCCATCCCCTTTCCCCCTCCTCTCCCCACTCCTAACCTCTAACCCGGTGCTCGCCCAGGGGACCCCCCCTGGATTTGATATTTAGGCCTACACCTGTGTAATTTGCTTGCTCTTTTCCTCTCCTAGTTAGGAAATCGTCTGCCCGCCCACGAGATCGAGATGACAAGACCTCTCCAGTTCTCGACCTTTAACGTCAACGGCTTGAATTCCCCAAACAAGAGACACCACGTGGCCCTTCTTCTGAAAAGGTATGGCTCAGGGGTAGTGTTCCTACAGGAGACCCATTTTAAAGGGGACAGATGCTTATCCCTCCCTGGAGGTCAGTTCCCGATGGCTTTTCATAGCTCCCACCCCTCCTCCGCTTCTAAAGGTGTGTCAACGTTAATACACAAATCTCTTAATTTTTTTGTGAGGCTCGCTACGCAGATGAGTAGGGCAGGGTTCTCTTTCTGAGAGGACGCCTTAACGAAAATAAAGTGACCCTTGCGAATCTCTATGCCCCCAATAAAGACCAGATAGTATGGCTTACAACTCAATTAGAAATACTCAAACACTTCGCTAGTGGCCAGGTCATTTTAGGAGGGGACTTTAACCTCACTCTATCCCCTGATATGGACTCCTCGTCAGGTAAATCCCAAATCTCGCAGAAAAAGTTGAGCAAACTCATTAGGTGCATTTCACAGCTAAACATAGTTGATGCCTGGAGATGTCTTAACCCATCCACCAAGGATTATACTTTTTTCTCGCAGGTCCACTCCTCCTTCCAGCGTTTAGACTACATTTTCGTCTCCTCCTCCCTGTTGCAACACTCAAAAAAAGCTATGATAGACACCATGGCCATATCGGACCACGCCCCAGTCCACCTGACTCTCCACCTTCCAAATTCCCTCCCGTGTGAGTGGAGGTGGAGGCTTAACCCATCTCTCCTTGATTCAGCGGAAGACAGATCCCAGTTAAGCAAAGCTCTAGAGGAATTCTTCCAACTTAACACCTCAGAGGACTTGTCAGTCCCGACAGTGTGGGAGGCTCATAAGGCCTTTATGAGAGGACTTCTGATTGCCGCTGGCTCCAGGGCAAAGAAGAAGCAGCAAAAGGACATTGACGACCTACTTTCTCAAATTGCCAAGTTAGAGCGCCTGACTAAACTCTCCCAGTGTAAAGCATCTGCTGAAAAACTTGGTTTCCTTCGCACAGAACTTAAACTTCTCCTAGAAGCTAAATTTAATAAAAAATATCTCTACCTCAAACACATTTCATACGCGCAAGGAAACAAAGGTAGTAAGTCTACGTCGTCCCTCATTAAAAAAGCCCAAACAAGAAATCTCATAAAGGCCATTAAATCCCCCTCAGGTCAGCGTGTCACCTCCACCCCCGAAATTGCCAAAGAATTTCAAGCTTTCTATTCTTGCCTCTATAACCTACGGGACCCCCTCTCTGCTGAAAACATTCCCATTGTTAAAAAACAAATTGACCATTTTCTCATAGACTTAAATCTCCCCAAAATCCAAGAGGATGAAGCTGCATCCTTTCTGTCTCCGATCACTCCACAAGAGGTGGGTGACCTTCTAAATTCGTCTCCACCCGGCAAGAGCCCGGGCCCGGACGGCCTCCCCCTTATATACTACAAATCCCTTGGTGCTTCCCTTATCCCCAAACTAACTGAGCTTTATAATTCTCTCCTGAGTGGGACCCCCCTGCCTAGACAAGCGCAGGAAGCGCACATTACCCTGGTGCATAAAGATAACAAGGACCCTGAGTCCTGTGGGAGCTACCGTCCCATCTCCCTGATTAATTTCGACATGAAATTATGGGCCAAAATCTTAACAAAATGCCTAGAGAAACACGTCACTTCCCTAGTCAGCCCAGAACAAACGGGCTTTGTAGGGGGTAGAGAGGGATGAGATAACTGCTTAAGGCTCTTATATGCAGCCAGATTCTCTCAAACCCATAACATACCACTCGCCTTAGTAGGCACGGACGCCGAAAAGGCGTTTGACCGCGTGAATTGGCTGTACATGGAACAAGTCTTGCTCCATTTTAACATTCCCCCCAAATTTGTATCGGCAATTTTTTCTCTTTACGCAATGCCCCACGCAAGGCTTAAGATTAATAATTCTCTCTCCCCACCATTTGATATAAAAAACGGTACTAGGCAGGGGTGTCCCCTCTCCCCCACCCTCTTTATACTCGCTCTGGAGCCACTCCTCCAAAAGATCAGACTAGACCCGCTTGTACAGGGTTTGAGAATCGAGAACGAGGTCCTGTCGACGGCAGCATATGCCGACGATATCGTCTTTCTTATTACTAACCCGGAGGAGGGGCTTCCTCGCCTTACCTCCCTACTGGAGACCTTCGGAGACCTTTCTAACTTTAAAATTAATTTTACTAAATCCGTGGCCATAAACGTTTCAATTCCCACTTCCCGATTCAAGGCTATCAAGAAAATATCCCCCTTTTCGTGGTCCGACTCGGCCATTGACTTCTTGGGTATAAAATTAACGAAGAAGGCGGAGGACCTGTTTGCGATAAATTTCCTCCCCACCCTAACGAAGATCAAGAAGCTATTACGTTCTTACGATCTCCCCTTTATTTCTTGGTTAGGCCGTAAGAACATCTTGAAGACCTATATTATCCCCATTATTCTCTATAAGATGAGGCTCCTCCCTATATATCTCCCACCCAGCTTCTTTAAGGCGCTCCGCTCACTTTTTTCCAGATATCTCTGGATGGGAAAAAAACCCCAGACTGGCCTACAGCCTTCTGACTAGGAGGCACACGGGGGGAGGAGTGGACCTACCCTGTCCGCGTGAATTCTATCTAGCTAACCTATTGAATCACTGGATAGAACTCACACATCCAAATAGAGACCCATTGATTCAGCGCTTAGCAAAAGGGTCCTATGGCCCTACCTTGGTGGAGGACCTCTGGTTCCCAGAGAACAGGAGGTGTAAGGTTCGCAGAAAAAAACCCCTTTTGGAGGGGGCGATGGAATCATGGGACGCCCTAGGGAAAACTCTGGCGCCTCCCCCTTCCCCACGCACTCCACTATCTGCCCTTTACAAATATATGAATCTTCCTTTGGACTCATGCTCGACACGGGCTTGGAGGATGCTTTCTGAAAAACACTTTCAAGATGTATTCGCCCTCACCCAGGAAGCACCCCTCACTACCCTAAATGAGCTCCTACCTAATCACCCCCTCCCCTTCCTGACTCTGACCCATATGGTGAGAACCCTAAATGATTTAAGGAAAACCTGCATCTCCTCCAGGCCACTTACCCCTTTTGAAACCGCGATTAGTAACCTCTCCACTCCCTCCCTGAGAAAAATAGCTCACATTCGCAAGAACTACATATCTCGCCCTTCCCAGACGAAACCTGCCTTCTTCATCTCCTGGGAGATAGAACTTCGCATCACCCTATCCGATAGTGAGACCAGATCGATTTTAAAAACAGCATTTGGGCTCTCCGCTTGTGTTACCGCCCAGGAGTCCCATTATAAACTCCTGGCGCGGTGGTACAGGACCCCGCAATGGCTACACGATCACAAGCTGGTGGCAGGGAATGAGTGTTGGAGGTGTGGGAGCTCCACGGGTTCTTATCTCCACATATGGTGGGACTGTCCGATTATAGCTCCCTTCTGGAGCGGCGTGGCGGGTGAGATGAAAAAGATCTCCCCCGATCTAGTGCTCTCCCCTGATGTGGTCTTCCTGTGGAGACCTACCCCTACCTGTCGCCCGACCAAGCATAGACTGATCGCTCTCCTGGTGGATACAGCTAGATCCCTTATTCCAGCGATGTGGAAGCAGAAGGACCCTCCCACGTTAACTCTTTGGAGGGCCAGAGTCGATATGCTAGCAAACCTAGAAGAACTTTCAAGCTGGTCCAATGGAACGCATGACAGGTTCCTAGAGATCTGGGGGCCCTGGCGGGCCATCAGGAGAGCGATTCAGGGTTGAGCCATAGAGGAAGCGTAAGGGTTACGGCGGACAGGCACCCCATCCATACCACGGATGCCTCTCTTGAAACCTCCCCCCTCCCCCCCCCCTGTCGCCCATGTTGCTCCCGAGTTGATCTTCTCGGCACCTGATGGTGTCGGGTGAAAAACCCTTTGGGCAGCATTTCAAACTGACATTCCGGGACCGGCCTATCCTGGAGAGCACCATCTTCCTCCTCCCTCTCCCCCACCTCCCCTTCCCCTCCCCCCCCCCCCCCCTCCACCCCCAACTTATCCTATTTGTACCGTTATTCGTCCTGTGCGTCAGAAAACAGCAGGTGGCTGTTTATATATTCAGGGCTATCAGCGCGGTTGCCACAGCCTCCCTTTTCGTTCTCTTCTTTTTCATAGAAGAGGTTCATAGTCTTTGATTCTAGTAAAGTTCCTTTCCCTCTGAATCGTTTTTAGCCACTTTGGTTGTCTCCAACTGGGATAACCAAGGTGACACGAAAAGTATATTGGAATGCTGTTTGTACCTCTTATTATTATTTCTGACTGTTTTTGTTTCTGTAATTCTCACAAAACCAATAAACATTGATTTATAAAAAAAAAATCTGTTAAAATAAGAAAAATAATGCCAGCGCAGAAAGCCAGCCACAAAGATAGAACTGTTTTCCATGTTTATTTTCCTTTAAAATAGTTGCTTTTTCTTTTTGTGATATTTCCCCTTATTCTCAATGGGGCCGGCGGCAGCAATGACAGCCCAATTAAAAACAATGGGAGAACATCGTGTTCCCCAGCTGCAGCTGTTTCAGCCGTACTGGGGGATTCCTTCAGCCCTGCAAGAATGCGAGGCTGTTTCCTTGTGAAAACATCTCGCAACTAGGGGTTTCCACATGGATTGAAAGGGCGAAGCATGTCCTTTCTTCTTGCAATATTGCCCATTGTTTTCAATGGGGCCGGCAGCGTTGATATAATGGAAGAACATCGTGATCCCCTGCGACTCCTCTTCTCCAGTATGTGCCTTTACACCACTTATTCTGCATCATTTCTTATGAGCACGGGATTATTTTCACAAATATACTTTGTCTTCTTTTATTCTGAAATTCCAATGTGGATTTTGGACCTTCCCTGATGCTCTCCTGGTTTATGGATGCCTTATGGGCATAAGAAGAAGAACAATTTTTAGCTTACCAGGCCTAGAGGTATGACAGCTGGCCCTCTCCTGGGCTTAGCTGTCTACACCAGGTAAGTCCTTTTTGGTTTCTCTGTGCCTTTGTTTCTTGTTATAACCTCCAAGGCACTGTCCTTTTCATCTGTTCTCTATTTTACATCCATTTAGGAGCTGACATATTCTTGGACCATCATGGATAAATTCTGCCTGCAACTGTCAGTCCTACCCTGTGTTTTTGCTGTAGGCTGAAAAAACTATGCCACAGCTCTGTTAGACTCCCTTGCCACCAGTGGTTGTGTTGCTATTGCAGCTTCCTGCTCATCCACCATGAGCCACAGAGCTGCGATCCAATGGGGATGCATCCCCGTGGCTATGGAGAAATGCTGTGCTCAAACTGCTTAACAGTCTGTCCTGATAGTGCTGCCTTTTGAAGTCCCTCTCCATTAGATTTTTCATTTTGGCCTTGTAGTGGGGATCAAGAAGGGGGGGGGGGGAGCCCTTCTACAAGCACTGTAGCATAAAAGCACTCATATGCCTCAAAGTGCCTAAGGGTGATAGCCCACGTTCATCGGGGTCAGGCCTAAGAGTGTGCTCCAGCTGGTGCATCTCTTCCTTCTCCCCAGTGAGCTGCTGTCTTGACTCTCCCTGTCTGTCCATTTTTGGTCAAGCACCTCATCATCTGCCACTTCATCTTCCTCTTCGTCATGCTTCTCCTTCTGAGTAGACTCTATGTCGGAGTGAGTACCAGCAGCTGGCACCTCAGTTTCCACATCCCCCTGAGTACACTTTGCCTGTGAAGGGCTGACCGCGTGCACTGACCCACCTTCATCTTTCTCTTCAGAGGAAAAACATGGTTGGACATCAGTGCATTCCATGTCTTCCCCCCTTGTTTGGACTGTCCAGTTGACATCCATGACACTAAATTATCAAAGAACTTCTTAGACTTATCCCTGTGGACTGCTTTTGAAGGGCACTGGGGATTTGGCACAAAGTGAAGTAGAGGGGAATGATCATGGCTGACTGGTGCAGACTGACTGCTGTGTGCTGAGAAAAAGAGATGGTGGTGGTAGTTAAGGCATGCTGTGTCATCCACTCTATGACCTATTCTGCATGATGTGGATGTAATGCACAGGCAGAACCACTTCTAAAGAAAGGCAGTGGGCTTGCCTCACCTCCTACAGAACGTGAAATTGTTGCTTCAAGTCTCAACTTGGCCCATCTTCTAGTACCTCCACCACCACCCCCAAAATAACATGTCCCCTATCCCTTGCTTTCTTTATGCCATGGCAACTAAGCGGCACCTTGCAATCTCATCATTAGGTGCTGTTCGGACCCCGATATACCGATCAGGGCATGTATTGCCAAGTGTTTGTGTTTGAGGTTCTGTTTCGCTTTTAAAGAAGTACAAGGAGTTAAATCTAACACAATTTTATTAATAGAATGAGCTGTAATACTGTTGCATACAGTAAATGATACCACGTACACTTTTAGAATTATTTCTAGCAAAGGTTAAGTACTTAGTCACCAAGGGTTGTTACATCATCTGTCAGAAACATCAGCTGGGGAAGCACCAGCGAAGACAGAGAACCCCAAGGAAATTAAAAACCCCGGGGTGGACGTCTTCGGCCATGGTTACAGAGCTTCCAACCCAGTTGGGGCTCCCAGCTTATTATACACAATAACAAATATTTTACATAATGCAGCATTATGTAATCAATGCATGCGCACTGTGAAGGTCAGTGCTGATGTGTTATCAATCTAATTCACACATACTCTAGAGTGGCCACCCCTAAATACATGTAAGACAGAGGGACAAGACATGTTCCCAGACAAGGTCTCAGCTAGTCTATAAAACAAGTTGTATGGACTACAAAGTTCAATAAGCAGACATAACTGCTTGAAACAATAGAAAATGGTGGCTGCAAATAGTCATCTTAGCCACTATTATCACGGCTCATTTAAAGGGTTAACAGACGCAAATCACGGCTTTTGTGGATGGAGGACAGGTGTAAAAGACAGCTGGCACTCGCATTGTAAGGAGCAGGACCGGCTCTCCAAACCCCCATGATATAACTGTATGTCATGCACACAAAGGGGCTAAAGGGGTATTTCGGATACTGGACAATATTTTCTAAACTTCCCTAAAATTTCCATGTATTGCTATTATTCTAAGCATCCATATTAATTGTCAAGCTGAACTCCAAAACCTGTTTTTGCTTACCTGCAATACTGCTAATTTCTTCCAAGCTTAAAAATGTCCACATTGTAATTTAAAATGGCCATTGGGGGTTCAAAAACGTCATCTCCCACAATGCCCCATTTCCAGTTACTGACAAGCACGCATTCACAACTGTACAAGCTGTGTCCAAAAAAAGATAAAATAAGTCAGCACTTCCCAGTAGAAATCCATAGGTGCCTGTTAAACCATGACTGCAACATTCAATAGAAGCAGAAACCAAAAAGTGGACGCAAAATACATTTACTATCAGAAGTCTACATAACTGTAAGTAATACACTAACTACATTAAATAATGCAAGGTGCTTGGTATACAATTTGATCAAATCATATTGGCCCATATACCAATGTCCAGGTGACCATGCTCAGATGGGTCCTAACACTAATACCAGGTGGTCTAATCATAACCTGGGAAAGAAGAGTACCTACCTCTAAGAATGCATCGCTTTTGGAACTAAGCCTACAAATAAAACCAAGGAAAGTAGGATACAATGTATATGGTTCAATAGAAGGGGCAGAAGGTAAATGGGTGGGTGTGCATGACCAGGTGGAGGCAGCCATTACTCCACAATATTTGTACAAAAAAAGGATAAAATAGGTCAGCACTTCCCAATAGAAATCCATAGGTGCATGTTAAACCATGGCTGCAACATACAATAGAAGCAGAAACCAAAAAGTGGCAACAGCACGCATAATATATTTACTATCAGAAGTATACATACCTATAATAAATACCCTTAACCACATTAAATAATGCAAGGTTCTTGGTATATAATTTGATCAAATCATATTGACCCATCTACCAATGTCCAGGTTACCAAGCTTTCAGATGGGTTCTAACACTAGTACCAGGTGATTTAATCTTAACCTGGGAAAGATGGGTACATACTTTTAAGAATGCATCTCTCTTGGGACTAAGCCTACAAATAAAACCAGGTAGATGGGCCAATATGATTTGATCAAATTGTATACCAAGAATCTTGCATTATTTAATTTGGTTAATGTGTTTATATTAGAGATATGTATATTTCTGGTAGCAAATGTACAAGCCGTGTCATCATTACAGAATTGGAAGACAATGAGCATGCCTGACCAGTAAAACAGCAGAGCATACAGGTCATAACCACTGGAACCCAATGGAGGAATAAGCGGGGGTGAGGAGACAGAGGAACTGGAATCTCTCTACAGGTAAGACGAGTTCTAACATTATATTGCAAAATTACATGTTATCACCTTAAGAAGCATGCAAGTGTGTTCAAAAAGTATCCAACCTTAATTTTTTTGTGGGTAAACAACTGAAGCTAGGATGGCCTGGTTTGGTGCACATATTTAGGCGACCCTAATGCACATGCCTGGATTTTTTTATTGCCCGAAGAAGCTGTCAGTCACCAGCAGACAGCCGATGATTGAGGAAGTGTAAGTGAGCGCTGTCTGATTTTCTCTTTTGACAAAATGACAGAAAAACCTGAACAAAGCTACTGCATTAAATTTTGTGCAAAGTTTGGCGATTCCCAAGTGGAAACGTTCCGCAAGATTCAAAAGGCCTTCAGGGATGAAGCAATAGGCAACACACAAATAAAGGAGTGGTACAACCGCTTCAAAGATGGGAGCACATCAGTGGAGAGTCAGGCTCCCTATTCTCCCGACATGGCTCCATGTGACTTTCTTGCTTTTCCCCAAGCTGAAAATTCCCCCAAAGGAACCAGATTTCAGTCCAGAGAAGACATCATGCCAAATGGGAAGGACCATCTACGCGCTACCTCAAAAGAGGCGCTTCAGCACTGCTTCCGAACGTAACAGTAGCGTTGGAAGAAGTGTGTGGCTGTCCGAGGTGACAACTTTGTAGGAGATCAATGTAAGATTGTTGTACTTGAATACAAATATTTTTTTATGAATAAAGGTTGGATACTTTTTGAACACACCGTACAACTTTCACTTAAAATTTTTGGAATAATGCCAATATATGTGTTATATGTGGCATTAATTCAGTCGTAGAAATTTCAGAATAATTTTCAGCATAGCATGAGCCCAATGTTGTTATTGTCCTGGATGATCAATCAGTTCTAATTAATATAATTGAACTGCTGTAAATAATACCAAAAATTAAAATGTAATTAATCTAATTAAAAAAACATTTATAACAGTTTACAGAGGTTTTCTGCTGTTTAATACTGAAAACAAAGTAAACACTGCATGGAGCATGTGATGCAATTTTTTTGAACACCTCTGTATTTATAGCCCTTAGGGCTCTTTCACAAGAGCGTATATCAGCCATCGTTTTCATGGCCGGCCGATATACGCTATGATCTGATGCATTGGATTCCAATGCATCAGATCACATGGCTGTATTCCCGCAGCGTAAAAGCACCCGGCAAGGCCAATATAGTGTCGGGCGCTTTCACGCTGGCCCGAAAAGATAGTCCTGGAACTATCTTTCCGACCAGAATACGTCGGCTGCTGCATGGGCTCCTAAGCTAAGCTCCACCCCACACCCTCCCCTTGCTGGCTATGGACAAGGGGCAGGGAGGGTGTGGTTACTTAGATCCTCCCCCGCCCGCCCACTCCCATTGCAAAGAGCCAGAGGAAAGGAGGGAAGGTAAGCCTGCGAGGAGGAGGGAAGGGGAGACAACAGCATTGCAGCCTCAGCGAATATGCACCGGGGGCCATGCTGTCTGAACAGGCACACAAACATTAGAATTGTGCGCCCGTTCAAGCGTTTTTACGGCGACAACGGGCGCACATAAAAACGCCTACGGCCATATGACAAACGCCTTACATATCAAGGTCTCACACAGTTCATCAATATTGGGCAATAGTTGTTAGCACTGTCATCTTGTGCCACTGGGGTCCTGTTTTCAAATCCAAAGGTAAAAGACATCATCTACATGAAACTTGTTTCCTTTGAGTACATAAAATTATACCCCGTGTGTAGGCATCCTTATATGCAGGGTCGGCCTTAGGTTGGATGGTGCCCTGTGCAAAAAAATTTTGCGCCTTTCTCCCTTCCCTCACGATAGTAATGCACACTAGGTTAATTAGTGTTGGGACATCAACTCAAACAATAAAAGTAAGTTGCAGCTCTATCAACCGAGTGCAATGCCACATCGGGGCTGGCTGGCAAATTTTAGCATGGGGGGCAAAACACTCGCCCATGAGTAGTGTCCTATCCTTTGGGTTAATTCACATGCGGATTTGCAGAGGATTTTCTATAGTGGAAAGAATTCACAGAAAATCCTTATTAAAATCTGCACCATTTTGTATAGACTTTGACGTGTATTTTAGTGTAAATCCATAATTGAAGGGGTTAAATCTGCTGTGGATCCACACCAAAATCTGTGTCAAAATCCACGCCAAAAGGTTCACTTTTTCCTCTCACCTGCCTGGCTTCAGTCTTGGAATGCAGTGAGTACTGGATAGTGGGAGGAGTGAAGAAGCTCTGCTATGCAAGATCACACAGAGAATCGAAGCAGATGGTTACCAGTATGTGAGTGTGCATTACTGAATTTAACCCCTTCCACCTGCCGTAGTTTCAGAAGCAGAGCAAGGTTGCACCCCCTTCATCTTAGTGGGGTGATATGCCCTGTGTAGTGGGACAGGTTGCACACCCCGAAGGCCGTCCCTGTTATACGTATGCTAGGCAGTTATTGACATTTCACTGGACTTATTTTCTTGTGGAATTAGCAAAAAGTTGTACACATACATGTGTGCATTCTCTTCTTACCCAAAGATAAATTGCTTTACATGTATTTACTATTACCTTTTTGTGCTCGCATGCCAGCTTCATGCATAGCTAGTCCTTTTTGTATGACACGATAAGGTTATTTTAGCAGGCAGCAGATTTGTTGCAGAAACAACCACATTCTGAAGTATGGAAGAGAATTCCAGTCTCTGCCATTTGTGAACACACTCTAAATGAGATTGATGATTGTCTAAAGAACCTTTACAGAGGCCAATTCAGACTCTATTAGGGGATCGTTTATATGATCATTCATCCGAATGGAGTTTCATAATTATCAGCAGCACATCCCCAATTTATAAGAAGAGATGTGCTACTGATAACGATGATTTTTAGTGCTGCATGAAGGATGCTTTCACCGGGCAAATGAGCATTTGCTGCTGATAACAATGATCTTTGGTGCAGCATGAAAAATGATGTGATCACCCAATGAACAAGCATTTGTTTACTCATCAGGGTACTGGCAGCACTTTCTTTTAAAAAAGAAAAAACTTTAAACAATTTTTAATTCATTTTCATAAACCATAGAAATATATCCAATAGAGAAGAAATTATCACTGTGTATATATAAAAACAAATTACACTGTGTGTGCACTAAAATTCCACACCAAAATCCTCAATCAAATCTGTATATAACTTTGTTGTAGAATTTGTTGTGAACATAGCCACAGATTTCATTCACTTATTACAGTGCATTGTAAATAATGAAATCCAAATTAAAATCCTGCAAAATCTACAGCAGTCTAAGAATCTGCTATGAAATTTTGAATGGGGTTTGTTAAAATCCTATTCACTAACATGACAATGTACTTTATTGTAGAATTTTAGTGCAGATCCCACACAACCAAATGTCTCCAAGAAGTACAGGAATTGTAAAAGTACTGTGGTTAATATAATAAGGAACATGGCACTACTCCTTTTTCCTGGTACACAGATAGGGTTCCACTCTTTCAACAATGTACAATAGCAAATCCAGCACTAGTCACATTTAAGTGTCTGTGCCTCGATCCAATACCTTGCATATATGTATGTAACCGTGTTCAAGGGATGCATAGAAGGACTCTTTCGCACGAGTGTATGCGTTTTTGCATTCTCTTGGCCCTTCCGTAAAATTGCATAAACAGCTGTTTTTCCATGATCACGGACAGCGTTTTCTCGCCCATTCATACCACCGGGAGTGATGGTTTTAGTATAAAAATATGTTGCACCCCTCAAACCCCTCAAACCTCTGCAAAAATCCTTGGGATGCCTTTCAATGTGTATATAGAGGAACCTTTAAGCTTTTCACAGCATTGGACGCTGCTAAAATGCCTCCCCCTCCCTTTTTTTCAGCTTTTTTTTGCCGTATATCGGGCAAAAGATAGTTCCAAAACTATCTTTTTATCCACAGTATATACACCGGCCTTAGTTTGGCCGCGTATGGTCCGATGTATTTACATGCTTTATATTTGCCCCTGTAAACGAATTCATTGGAAACCAATTATCTCAGATTATCGCGTATATTGGTCGGCCGTAAAACCGTTGCAGTTTATGCGCTCGTGTGAATAAAGCCTAAGGTAAAGGAATCACAAATGTACAGGGTTAGCCAAATTAAACTTCCCCAAATGAAACAAAATTCAGCCAAAGGTCACATCAGACAATGTTCTTGCCATTTATACGCTGATAGGTTGTATTATAGCTATGGAAATGCTACAAATGTTCAAAAAGTCTACTCTTTGTTTTCAACAATACTTTCCATTTGCAAAACCATGTTTTCCAATTCTGAATGTAGTGGGTCAGCTTTAATCACCAAAACATGCTAACGAATGCTGTCCTTCAGATATAAAATTGATGCAGATCTGTCACAGTAGACCTGATCTGCTATAGTGCCACCAATCAGCAACATTTTATTATATGTTTTTCCATAAATGGCAAGTGCATCATCTGAAGTGGCCATTGTCAAATGTTGTTTCATTTGGAGCAGAAAAATGCCTTTCAGGGGCTTCTGAGTTGGGGAAGTTGAATTTTGCTAATCCTGTACGTAGTCAACTCTTTGGTCATATTTAGAGATGAGCGAACACCAAAATGTTCGGGTGTTCGTTATTCGGAACGAACTTCCCGCGATGTTCGAGGGTTCGTTTCGAACAACGAACCCCATTGAAGTCAATGGGCGACCAGAGCATTTTTGTATTTCGCCGATGCTCGCTAAGGTTTTCATGTGTGAAAATCTGGGCAATTCAAGAAAGTGATGGGAATGACACAGAAACGGATAGGGCAGGCGAGGGGCTACATGTTGGGCTGCATCTCAAGTTCACAGGTCCCACTATTAAGCCACAATACCGGCAAGAGTGGGCCCCCCCCCCCCTCCCAACAACTTTTACTTCTGAAAAGCCCTCATTAGCATGGCATACCTTTGCTAAGCACCACACTAGCTACAACAAAGCACAATCACTGCCTGCATGACACTCCGCTGCCACTTCTCCTGGGTTACATGCTGACCAACCGCCCCCCCCCTCCCCCCCCACAGCGCACACCAAAGTGTCCCTGCGCAGCCTTCAGCTGCCCTCATGCCACACCACACTCATGTCTATTTATAAGTGCGTCTGCCATGAGGAGGAACCGCAGGCACACACTGCAGAGGGTTGGCACGGCTAGGCAGCGACCCTCTTTAAAAGGGGCGGGGCGATAGCCCACAATGCTGTACAGAAGCAATGAGAAATAGAATCCTGTGCCACCGCCATCAGGAGCTGCACACGTAGGCATAGCAATGGGGAACCTATGTGCCACACACTATTCATTCTGTCAAGGTGTCTGCATGCCCCAGTCAGACCGCGTTTTTTAATTCATAGACACAGGCAGGTACAACTCCCTATTGTGAAGTCCCTGTGGACCGACAGCATGGGTGGCTCCCTGGAACCCACCGGCGGTACATAAAAATATCCCATTGCATTGCCCAACACAGCTGAGGTAGTAATGTCGTGCGTAATAGAGGTGGGCTTCGGCCCACACTGCATGCCCCAGTCAGACTGGGGTTCTTTAGAAGTGTACAGATGTATTAAAAACTCCGTGTGCACCTACAGCATGGGTGGCTCCCTGGAACCCACCGGCGGTACATAGAAATATCCCATTGCATTGCCCAACACTGCTGAGGTAGTAATGTCGTGCGTAATACAGGTGGGCTTCGGCCCACACTGCATGCCCCAGTCTGACTGGGGTTCTTTACAAGTGGACACATGTAGGTTACACTCCCTGTGCACCTACAGCATGGGTGGCTCCCTGGAACCCACCGGCGGTACATAGAAATATCCCATTGCATTGCCCAACACAGCTGAGGTAGTAATGTCGTGCGTAATAGAGGTGGGCTTCGGCCCACACTGCATGCCACAGTCAGACTGGGGTTCTTTACAAGTGGACACATGTAGGTTACACTCCCTGTGGACCCACTGCCTGGGTGGGTGCTAGGAAGCCACCGGCGGTACATAGAAATATCCCATTGCATTGCCCAACACAGCTGAGGTAGTAATGTCGTGCGTAATACAGGTGGGCTTCGGCCCACACTGCATGCCCCAGTCTGACTGGGGTTCTTTACAAGTGGACACATGTAGGTTACACTCCCTGTGCACCTACAGCATGGGTGGCTCCCTGGAACCCACCGGCGGTACATAGAAATATCCCATTGCATTGCCCAACACAGCTGAGGTAGTAATGTCGTGCGTAATAGAGGTGGGCTTCGGCCCACACTGCATGCCCCAGTCAGACTGGGGTTCTTTACAAGTGGACACATGTAGGTTACACTCCCTGTGGACCCACTGCCTGGGTGGGTGCCAGGAAGCCACCGGCGGTACATAGAAATATCCCATTGCATTGCCCAACACAGCTGAGGTAGTAATGTTGTGCGTAATACAGGTGGGCTTCGGCCCACACTGCATGCCCCAGTCAGACTGGGGTTCTTTACAAGTGGACACATGTAGGTTACACTCCCTGTGGACCCACTGCCTGGGTGGGTGCCAGGAAGCCACCGGCGGTACATAGAAATATCCCATTGCATTGCCCAACACAGCTGAGGTAGTAATGTTGTGCGTAATACAGGTGGGCTTCGGCCCACACTGCATGCCCCAGTCAGACTGGGGTTCTTTAGAAGTGTACAGATGTATTAAAAACTCCGTGTGCACCTACAGCATGGGTGGCTCCCTGGAACCCACCGGCGGTACATAGAAATATCCCATTGCATTGCCCAACACAGCTGAGGTAGTAATGTTGTGCGTAATACAGGTGGGCTTCGGCCCACACTGCATGCCCCAGTCAGACTGGGGTTCTTTAGAAGTGTACAGATGTATTAAAAACTCCGTGTGCACCTACAGCATGGGTGGCTCCCTGGAACCCACCGGCGGTACACAAAAATATCCCATTGCATTGCCCAACACAGCTGAGGTAACGTCAGCTGTAATGCAGGTGGGCTAAAAATTAATTTGATTACACTGTAGGCGAGGGCCCACAAAAATTGCTGTATCAACAGTACTAATGTACATCCCAAAAATTGGCCATGGCCAGCCAAGAGGGCAGGTGAAACCCATTAATCGCTTTGGTTAATGTGGCTTAAGTGGTAACTAACTAGGCCTGGAGGCAGCCCAGTGTAAGGAAAAATTGGTTCAAGTTAAAGTTCCAACGCAATTGAAAAATTATTTGAGTGAGCCTTGTGGCCCTAAGAAAAATTGCCCGTTCAGCGTGATTACGTGAGGTTTCAGGAGGAGGAGCAGGAGGAGGAGGAGGAATATTAGACACAGATTAATGAAGCAGAAATGTCCCCGTTTTGGATGGTGAGAGAGAACGTAGCTTCCATCCGCGGGTGCAGCCTACGTATTGCTTACGTATCGCTGCTGTCCGCTGGTGGAGAACAGAAGTCTGGGGAAATCCAGCCTTTGTTCATCTTGATGAGTGTTAGCCTGTCGGCACTGTCGGTTGACAAGCGGCTACGCTTATCTGTGATGATTCCCCCAGCCGCACTAAACACCCTTTCCGACAAGACGCTAGCCGCAGGACAAGCAAGCACCTCAAGGGCATACAGCGCTAGTTCAGGCCACGTGTCCAGCTTCGACACCCAGTAGTTGTAGGGGGCAGAGGCGTCACCAAGGATGGTCGTGCGATCCGCTACGTACTCCCTCACCATCCTTTTACAGTGCTCCCGCCGACTCAGCCGTGACTGGGGAGCGGTGACACAGTCTTGGTGGGGAGCCATAAAGCTGGCCAGGCCCTTAAAGACTGTTGCACTGCCTGGGATGTACATGCTGCTCGATCTACGCACATCCCCTGCTACCTTGCCCTCGGTACTGCGCCTTCTGCCACTAGCGCTGTCGGCTGGGAATTTTACCATCAGCTTGTCCGCAAGGGTCCTGTGGTATAGCAACACTCTCGAACCCCTTTCCTCTTCGGGAATCAGAGTGGGCAGGTTCTGCTTATACCGTGGATCGAGCAGTGTGTACACCCAGTAATCCGTCGTGGCCAGAATGCGTGCAACGCGAGGGTCACGAGAAAGGCATCCTAACATGAAGTCAGCCATGTGTGCCAGGGTACCAGTACGCAACACATGGCTGTCCTCACTAGGAAGATCACTTTCAGGATCCTCCTCCTCCTCCTCCTCCTCCTCCTCCTCCTCAGGCCATACACGCTGAAAGGATGACAGGCAATCAGCCGGTGTACCGTCAGCAGCGGCCCAAGCTGTCTCTTCCCCCTCCTCCTCATCCTCCTCATGCTCCTCCTCCTCCTCCTGTACGCGCTGAGAAATAGACAGGAGGGTGCCCTGACTATCCAGCGGCATACTGTCTTCCCCCGCCCCCGTTTCCCAGCGCAAAGCAGCTGCCTTTATGGTTTGCAGGGAATTTCTCAAGATGCATAGCAGAGGAATGGTGACGCTAATGATTGTAGCATCGCCGCTCACCACCTGGGTAGACTCCTCAAAATTACCAAGGACATGGCAGATGTCTGCCAACCAGGCCCACTCTTCTGAAAGGAATTGAGGAGGCTGACTCCCACTGCGCCGCCCATGTTGGAGTTGGTATTCGACTATAGCTCTCCGTTGTTCATAGAGCCTGGCCAACATGTGGAGCGTAGAGTTCCACCGTGTGGGCACGTCGCACAGCAGTCGGTGCACTGGCAGCTTAAAGTGATGTTGCAGGGTGCGCAGGGTGGCAGCGTCCGTGTGGGACTTGCGGAAATGTGCGCAGAGCCGGCGCGCCTTTACGAGCAGGTCTGACAAGCGTGGGTAGCTTTTCAGAAAGCGCTGAACCACCAAATTAAAGACGTGGGCCAGGCATGGCACGTGCGTGAGGCTGCCGAGCTGCAGAGCCGCCACCAGGTTACGGCCGTTGTCACACACGACCATGCCCGGTTGGAGGCTCAGCGGCGCAAGCCAGCGGTCGGTCTGCTCTGTCAGACCCTGCAGCAGTTCGTGGGCCGTGTGCCTCTTATCGCCTAAGCTGAGTAGTTTCAGCACGGCCTGCTGACGCTTGCCCACCGCTGTGCTGCCACACCGCGCGACACCGACTGCTGGCAACATGCTGCTGCTAACACATCTTGATTGCGAGACAGAGGAGGAGGAGGAGGAGGAGGGTGCTTTAGTGGAGGAAGCATACACCTCCGCAGATACCAGCACCGAGCTGGGGCCCGCAATTCTGGGGGTGGGTAGGACGTGAGCGGTCCCAGGCTCTGACTCTGTCCCAGCCTCCACTAAATTCACCCAATGTGCCGTCAGGGAGATGTAGTGGCCCTGCCCGCCTGTGCTTGTCCACGTGTCCGTAGTTAAGTGGACCGTGGCAGTAACCGCGTTGGTGAGGGCGCGTACAATGTTGCGGGAGACGTGGTCGTGCAGGGCTGGGACGGCACATCGGGAAAAGTAGTGGCGACTGGGAACTGAGTAGCGCGGGGCCGCCGCCTCCATGATACTTTTGAAGGACTCCGTTTCCACAACCCTATACGGCAGCATCTCAAGGCTGATGAATTTTGCGATGCGGACGGTTAACGTTTGAGCGTGCGGGTGCGTGGCGGCGTACTTGCGCTTGCGCTCGAACACTTGCGCAAGCGACGGCTGGACGGTGCGCTGAACTACACTGCTGGATGGGGCCGAGGACAGCGGAGATGAGGGTGTGGGTGCAGGCCATGAGGCGGTAGTGCCTGTGTCCTGAGAGGGGGGTTGCATCTCAGTGGCAGGTTGGGGCACAGGGGGAGAGGCAGGGGTGCAAACCGGAGGCGCTGAACGGCCTTCGTCCCACCTTGTGGGGTGCTTGGCCATCATATGCCTGCGCATGGTGGTGGTGGTGAGGCTGTTGGTGTTGGCTCCCCGGCTGAGCTTTGCGCAACAAAGGTTGCACACCACTGTTCGTCGGTCGTCAGGCGTCTCTGTGAAAAACTGCCAGACCTTAGAGCACCTCAGCCTCTGCAGGGTGGCATGGCGCGAGGGGGCGCTTTGGGAAACACTTGGTGGATTATTCGGTCTTGCCCTGCCTCTACCCCTGGCCACCGCACTGCCTCTTGCAACCTGCCCTGCTGATGCCCTTGACTCCCCCTCTGAAGACCTGTCCTCCTGAGTAAGCGTTGCACACCAGGTGGGGTCAGTCACCTCATCGTCCTGCTGCTCTTCCTCCGAATCCTCTGTGCGCTGCTCCCTCGGACTTACTGCCCTTACTACTACCTCACTGCAAGACAACTGTGTCTGATCGTCATCGTCCTCCTCACCCACAGAAAGTTCTTGAGACAGTTGGCGGAAGTCCCCAGCCTCATCCCCCGGACCCCGGGAACTTTCGAATGGTTGGGCATCAGTGACTATAAACTCCTCTGGTGGGAGAGGAACCGCTGCTGCCCAATCTGAGCAGGGGCCCGAGAACAGTTCCTGGGAGTGTTCCCGCTCCTGAGCAGGTGTCATTGTAGTGGAGTGAGGAGGCTGGGAGGAAGGAGGAGCAGCAGACAGAGGATTCGGATTTGCAGCAGTGGACGGCGCAGAACTGCGTGTTGACGATAGGTTGCTCGAAGCACTTTCTGCCATCCAGGACAGGACCTGCTCACACTGCTCATTTTCTAATAACCGTCTCCCGCGTGGACCCATTAATTGGGCGATGAATGTGGGGACGCCAGAAACGTGCCTCTCTCCTAATCGCGCAGCAGTCGGCTGCGACACACCGGGATCAGGAGCTCGGCCTGTGCCCACACCCTGACTTGGCCCTCCGCGTCCTCGGCCGCGTCCACGTCCTCTAGGCCTACCCCTACCCCTCAGCATGCTGTATTACCAGTGATTTGATTTCACAGGCAGGAAATAAATTGGCGCAAGACTGCAGGCCAAATATAATTTTTGCCCTTTTTGGAAAACGAAAGGCCCCACTGCCTCTAGTGAATGAATAATCTAAGTTTAATAACTGTGCTGTGTCCCTGCTAATGTGTCACAGAACGTGAGGGTAGCAGAGTTATTATAACTCTGGCAGAGCAGGTATTTTTTTCCCAATTAAGGAAAGCAAATGGCGAAGCCAGCAGTAAAGCGTAGCTGGGTGCGTCTGATTTAGCAATGTTGTTCACGCAGCTCACACGTGTCCACAGCCCTTAGGACGGACAGAGGCTGGACAAATAGATTTGTTTTCAGTTTTTTTCCACCAAAAGGCAGCACTGCGTATATTCAATGAACATGAGAAGTTTAATAACTGTGCTGTGTCCCTGCTTATGTGTCACAGAACGTGAGGGTAGCAGAGTTATTATAACTCTGGCAGAGCAGGTATTTTTTTCCCAATTAAGGAAAGCAAATGGCGAAGCCAGCAGTAAATCGTAGCTGGGTGCGTCTGATTTAGCAATGTTGTTCACGCAGCTCACACGTGTCCACAGCCCTTAGGACGGACAGAGGCTGGACAAATAGATTTGTTTTCAGTTTTTTTCCACCAAAAGGCAGCACTGCGTATATTCAATGAACATGAGAAGTTTAATAACTGTGCTGTGTCCCTGCTTATGTGTCACAGAACGTGAGGGTAGCAGAGTTATTATAACTCTGGCAGAGCAGGTATTTTTTTCCCAATTAAGGAAAGCAAATGGCGAAGCCAGCAGTAAAGCGTAGCTGGGTGCGTCTGATTTAGCAATGTTGTTCACGCAGCTCACACGTGTCCACAGCCCTTAGGACGGACAGAGGCTGGACAAATAGATTTGTTTTCAGTTTTTTTCCACCAAAAGGCAGCACTGCGTATATTCAATGAACATGAGAAGTTTAATAACTGTGCTGTGTCCCTGCTTATGTGTCACAGAACGTGAGGGTAGCAGAGTTATTATAACTCTGGCAGAGCAGGTATTTTTTTCCCAATTAAGGAAAGCAAATGGCGAAGCCAGCAGTAAAGCGTAGCTGGGTGCGTCTGATTTTTACAGGTTGCAGACGCAGCTCACACGTGTCCACCGGCGTTAGGACGGACAGAGGCAGGACAAATTTAATTATTTTCCGTTTTTTGGCACCAAAAGGCAGCACTGCGTATATTCAATGAATAACAACTGTGTTGTGGCCCTGCCTATACAATTCTTTCCCTGCAGTATCAATGGAGGGTGCAATGCTCTGCAGAGGCGATTTTGAGAAGCAAAAAAAAATGCAGCACAGCTAACAGCAGCCTGGACAGTACTGCACACGGTTAAATATGGCCCTAGAAAGGACCGTTGAGGTTCTCGAAGGCTACACTCACTCCTAACACTCTCCCTGCCTATGCAGCACTTCTGTCCCTAATGCCGGGTGCAATGCTCTGCACTGCCGATTTTGAGAAAAAAAAATTTGCCACTGCTAACAGCAGCCAACACACAGCTATCAGTGGCCCTAATAAGGACCTTTGGGGGGTCTTGAAGCCTACACTAACTACCAATTCTTTCCCTACAGCAGCTCCGGTACAAACAGCACTGTCCCTCATCTAACTCACCAGGCATCTGAGGCGAGCCGCGGGAGGGGCCGACTTTTATGTTCGGGTGACACCTGATCTTCCCAGCCACTCACAGCAGGGGGGTGGTATAGGGCTTGAACGTCACAGGGGGAAGTTGTAATGCCTTCCCTGTCTTTCAATTGGCCAGAAAAGCGCGCAAACGTCTCAGGGAAGTAAGTGAAAGTAACCAGAACACCGCATGGTGTTCGTTACGAATAACGAACATCCCGAACACCCTAATATTCGCACGAATATCAAGCTCGGACGAACGCGTTCGCTCATCTCTAGTCATATTCAAAACTATGTTACAGGCTCATTTTAGAGCCCCCAGCACAGAGCTGGTAAGCAAATCTGAACTAGATAATGCAAGATGTTCATATAGTCGAGGTGGTCCATCAGGTGCTGTTCATGTCTGCCATGTGCTGGATCTTGTGCTTCCAGTATTTTCATTGTTTTGTAACTACTGTGTTTTCTGAAAGTAAGACCTACCCCTAAAATAAGCCCAATCCTGATTTTCAGGAGGGGGCAGGCTTGAAATATAAGCCCTACCCTGAAAATAAGCTCTAGCTACGCTATATGAAAAATAGGCGCTGTCCAGGTTTCTACTGCTGTTCTCTACAGTTCTGACAAGCTTCCCTGTAGTTCCCAGCGCTGGTAGAACATCGCTTGCTGGTAATGGGGTTTGTAAACCCCACCTCCAGCAAGCAATTGCTCTGATTGGCTGAGCTGCGGCACTTGAGAACCAATCACTGCGGCACTTGATGTACCAATCACAGTCAGGCAATTTGTTTCAATAAATTTTGAGCGATTATCGTTTCATGTAAATTAACCATTACTGAAGGAGATAGCAGAGGTAATTGCTAAACTATTCACTGTAATCATTGAATTCCTGGACATTAGAAGTTTCAGAAGATCGTAGAAGGGCAAATGTTTTCTATATCTACAAAAAAGGGATTAAGGTAGATCCAGGAAATTGCAGGTCTGTGAGGCTGAATTCTATACCGGAAGAGATCTTTGAAAAAGTTTTTGAACAGCATATATGCAAGTGCTTTGACCAGAATGTAGTAATTAACGAGAGCCGACATGAGTTGGTAACAAACAAGTCATGCCAGACTAATCTATTTTCCTTCTATGACAAAAATACTGACTGAGTTGATTAGGGAAATGCAGTAGATATAGTATATCTTGATTGTAGTTAAGTATTTAACAAAGTATCTCATACCATACGTATTAAAAAAATGACCAAATATGGGATCAACAAAGCAGCTGTTAGTGGGTTCACAACTGTCTGAGTGATCATACTCAAAAAGCGGTCATGAATGGCTGCACATCAAACTGGAAGAATGTCTCAAGTGGGGTAGCAGAATGATCTAGATGAGGGAATTGAGTAAAAACTGATCACATTTCCAAAGACACAAAGCTAGAACGGATAGCTAACAGAGACAATTCAAAAAGATCTAGACAAGTTTGAACAACTAAGAAAATGGTATTTTGTACAGGGAGAAATAGAAAGTTCTACATCTGAGCAAGAAAAATAAAAAAGCACATACAGAATGGGATGAATCGAGCTAAGCAGAACATGTGAAAAAGACTTGGGTATACTAATAGATCACAGACTGAACATGAGTCAACAGTGTGATGCAGCAGCAAAAAGACAAACAGAATTCTAGGATGTACTAAGAGAAACATAGATTCTAGATCATGTGAGGTAACTATCCCCCTCTACACTTCCTTGGTCAGACCTCATCTGGAATACTGTCTCTAGTTCCGGGCATCTGAAATTAAAAAAGACATTGACAAACTGGAGCAGGTTCAGAGAAGTGCTACCATGACGGTCAGCGGTCTGTAAACTATGTTCTATGAGGAATGGTTAAAAGAACTGCGAGTGTTCAGCGTGCAAAAAAAAAAGCTGGGAGGAGATTTAATAGCTGTCTATAAATATCTGAAGGGGTGTCACAGTGCACAAGGAAAGACTAAAAGCAACAAGATAAAACTGAAAGGGAGAAAGCACAGGTTAGATCTTAGAAAAAACTTTTTGACAGTGAGTGTAATGTGCTGCCATGAGAGGTGGTGAGTTCTCTTTCAGTAGAAGTCTTCAAACATAGGCAGGACAGGCATCTGTAACCCTGCAATACTGCACCTTTCCAGACGGACGTTAAAGGGGATTTTTTGATATTTATAACATTGGTAGTAGTGGAAAGGAGGGGGTGTGGTGTGTGTAAAAAAACACACATACTTACCTCCCGCTGTGTGCTGCTTCCCCACCACTACTGGCCACCAGTCAGGTCCTCTGACATTCAGGGTTGTTTATCAATTTGACTGTTGCAGCCAATGGGAGACCGACAAGAATGTCATCAGTGACGTCACCTAAACCTGCCTTGGAGCTTTTATATTAGAAGCTCACGTAACAGATTTATGGCATGACACCAGGCCTGCTGGCGAGATGACATCACCTGTCAGATGCTACAGCATCGGACCACTCAATTCGTCTAATGACTCCTGTATTGAGCAGGGGGTTGGGCCTGATGACCTTGGAGGTCCCTTCCAACTTTATGATTCTATTTTTTTTTTTTTTTTTGAAACTCAAAATTTTTTATTGAATTTTCAGGGTAACATACACTTTATCAGCAATATTCACAACACAAAGGCATTAATTATCAACGTTGTCTATGTACCCCTGGTTTTTATTTTATTTATTGGGCACGTTCCCTTCCTTCGCAGGCCGCCCTTGCCCTCTGGCAGCCTAGTGGGTGAAGGGAGTCGACAGATAACACTATACAATACCCCCTGGTAAAGTACATTGCACAAAAAAGTAGTCCTAAAACTAGCTAACACATGCGTATTTATAGAGCCAGTGAAAGGATTAGGAGCCTTGTGAAGAGAAGGGGGCTGGGGAGGGGTTAGTAGGGTGGGGGAGGATTTGGGTGTGGGGGGGGGATTATAGGGTTAGGGTGCTGTCGTACTCCAACTCTCTCCGGGACGATCTCTGCCTTACCTCCCAGTCGTCCGAACTCCATGCTCCGTGGCTGATGTTTATCGCCGCTCAACGCCCGAGGTCACTCCCCCGTTCCGGGTCTGTGTGCTTACACCTGTTGCCTATGCCTCCGTCAGGCGCACGGGGAGGGGGGGGGGGCACCGACCCGTCTCTCCCGACGAGGTCCGAAGCTGGGTGATGGTGTTCAGCAGCTTTCCTTCTGAAGTCTCTCCAGGGGTACCAGGTAAGGATAAAATCCTCCTGGCTTCCCTTTGACCAGCTAGTGATTTCCTCAAGGTTGCATATTAAGTCTGCCTTTTCCCTCCACTGGTTAACAGAGGACGAAGTTTGCTGAAGCCAGTTGAGTGGTATTAGTGCTTTAGCCGCGTCGATCAAATGTGCTACCAGTTTGTTTTTGCGCGGGTGAAAGTGGGACGATGGTTTCCACAGAAAAATCATGTCTGGTGTTAGCGAGAGGCCAGGGGTCAGAGCCCTCAGGTCCCTCTCGACCTCCCTCCAATATCCAGAGATACCCGAACCCTCCCACCAGATGTGAAGGAAGGAGCCTATGTCTCCCTCGCACCTCCAACACCTATTATGTGGGGCTAACTTATAACTGAAGAGCCATTGGGGGGTTTTGTACCACCTGACTAGTAATTTATAGTGGCACTCCTGCATGAGGACGCATGGGGATAGACCATACGCCAGGCTCAGTATTAATTTGGTTTCAGCAGTGGAAAGCGAGATCCCTAGCTCTTTTTCCCAGCTAATCAAAAAGGTAGGTTTAGCATGCATCAGGGGCGCTATGAAGCTCCTTCTTATGATAGAGATTTTCTTCGAGCCGGGTGCGTTTGTTTTCAAGGCGTTTTCAAAATGTGTCTTGGGTCTGGTTGATTTGTACTTATTCAGGTATTCGCTGAATACTTTTTTAACGTGCGCTTTTTGCAGGAAGGAGAGGGAGTTATTGGGGGCTAGCGTATTCATGATTTCCTCTGGTGTCTTATGCGCTAGATTTTGGATGTCTTCTATTTTACTATTTTCAAATTGTTTCCAGATACTCCTGGATCCTGGGTCCTGATGTACCCCTACCAGTCTACTTAGCCCTCTGATCGGTGTCAGTGGCAAGGGTTCTGGTGCAAGTGATTCCCTGAACTTGTCCCAGGTCTCGCATGGGCCTCTGAGTAGAGGGTTGAACCCCTTTGCTCTATATTGCTGTTTTACAGGGAACCACAAGACCTCTGGGAAGGTGTCGTTCTGGGAAGCCTTCGCCAGGTTCTGGAGTAACGGGTCTCTAGACTGGTGTGTCAGGTCCGTCCAGTAGCTAAGTTGGATGGCCTGATAGTAGTCCTGGATGCTCGGCAAGTCCATCCCCCCCTCTGACCTCCGCCTTGTCATTAAGCTGTACGCTAGTCTGGGTCTTTTTTGTCTGCAGACAAAGCTTGTAAAAAGTGATTTCAGCGATTTAAAGAAAGAGGGGGGTAGGCGGATCGGGATCATACGCAATTTGTAGATGATTATGGGGAGCACGTAGGACTTTAGAATGTTTTTCCTCCCGAACCAAGACAGGAGCGGTAAATCGTATGACCTCAGTAAAGATTTTATTTGAGGGATTAGTGGTTGGAAATTATGAAGGTATAGGTCCTCGGTCTTTTTGGGGAGCTTCACACCTAGATAGTCTACCACCGTCTCTGACCATTTGAAGTGTGAACTGGATCTCAACGACTCACTCTGTGCTTTCGGGATTGAGATATTGAGTATTGTAGATTTAGCAAAGTTAACCTTGAAGTTTGAAAGAACTCCAAAGTCTTTTAGTATTGAAGTGAGTCTGGGGAGGCTCCTTTCGGGTTTGGTAACCACGATCATTATGTCGTCAGCGAATGCCGCCGTTGACAAAGTGTGTGAGTGTACCCTTAGGCTCCTGATAATTGGGTCCTGTCTTATCCACTGGAGAAGCGGCTATGATTCTATTTTTGTCACTTAAAAAAATGCAAAGTAAATGAGCAAAATAGAAATCTAAATTAAATCAATATTTTGTATGACTACCCTTTGCCTTCAAAACAGCATCAATTCATCTAAGTACACTTACTCTGAGTTTTTTAAGGAACTCGACAAAGAGGTTGCTTCAAACATCTTGGAGAACTAACCACAAATCTTTTGTAGATACAGGCTTGCTCAAATCTTTCAGACTCTTCATGTAATGCCAGACTGACTCAATGATGTTGAGATCAGGACCCTCTGGGGGCCATATTATCACTTCCAGAACTCCTTGTTCTTTTTTATGGTGAGAATTGTTCTTAATGACAGCCTTCACAGAGATCTGGTGGGCTGAAGGACCAGCAGTGATGTCACTGCTGTGGGAGGAGCCGTTGTGCAGTTTGGTAGAAAGTACTGTATACTGGATAAACCGACAGCAGCCACCAGGACTTGTGATGATGTCACCGTCATGTGATTACCTGTGTGGGTGGAGTCAGGGATCACATGACATGGGGGTGATCACTGTATCCAGGAGTCTGCTGAGCTGGTGATGTCTGGAAACCAGCATGGATGTGCCACAGTTGTGTGTGTGAATCGGGATGCATGAAGTAGAGCTGTGTGTGTGATATGTAGGGATCATAATGGATGGACCATGTAACACAGCATTGCGCCACCAGAAACACTGATACTATAATGTCCTAATAATTACTAGTCTTAACTAATGTTGACACAATCTTTTCAAGGAAAATGGCTAAAGGAGACAGCAAGAAATTAGGTAAATGTGACAATAGGTCTCACTGGAGGTTTAAAAACATGGTTATTATCTTAAGTAGAATATAAAATCCTGGAATAATGGGATCTGAGTTAATCAGAGAATCCATTTTTTATCAATTGTGTGTCTGAATAAATAATAATGGCTGTAATAGGCACTGATGGATTTTGTTCAAGTTATTGGAAAATATCAGTATTATTCAACTACAGCATTATCTCTTCTATATAATCCTGTCTATCAAGAATGACAATTGTTCCACCCTTCATAACAAAGAAGGCTTGTGGCAGCATATAGTGAAGCAAGAATCTTCAAGACTTTATTCTTCCAAGGCAGATAAATGCTATGTTTCGACCATAGAATCGGTCTTTGTCAAACATAAAACCAAGTGCTGCTGGTAACTTCCTTTTTCTCAGTTGCGCCACCTTTGTCAGCCAATTTCATAGTAATATTTTTGTCTGAGAGCATAAAGCTTGTCTATGAAAATTGTTCATGTTAGGGCAAGTTCACATCTGTGTTTTCTAGATGCATCCTGTTTGTAAAAAAAACGCATGTATGCAAAACGGAAAAACAAAGATAGTATGCTTGCTTTCTGTTTCTTTTTGGCTAACATACAGGTAGATCTATAAAAAAAACATAAAATAATGCTTTATTTTCATTTCCATCTGTAACCCTGCAATACTGCACCTTTCCAGACGGACGTTAAAGGGGATTTTTTGATATTTATAACATTGGTAGTAGTGGAAAGGAGGGGGCGTGGTGTGTGTAAAAAAACACACATACTTACCTCCCGCTGTGTGCTGCTTCCCCACCACTACTGGCCACCAGTCAGGTCCTCTGACATTCAGGGTTGTTTATCAATTTGACTGTTGCAGCCAATGGGAGGCTGACAAGAATGTCATCAGTGACGTCACCTAAACCTGCCTTTTAGATTAGAAGCTCACGTAACAGATTTATGGCATGTCACCAGGCCTGCTGGCGAGATGACATCACCTGTCAGATGCCACAGCATTGGACCACTCAATTGGCGGTCCAGCACTGCATGAGTATTTTTCTTCTATGTAGTTTTGGGTACGGATTGACCAGAATAATATAAAAGAAATAACTCAGAAAACCCCTTTTATACTACACTTTTATTTTTCAAAAGTAGTTGTACAACAATCGCCAAGTATGTTGTTGTTGTTAGCCGTTTAGTTGTTCATGACCCTCGGTTACCCTAAAGGCGAACTCCCTCCATATTTTTTCGGTTTTGCACTGCTTCTTTCAGTTGTGTGATATCCATACCAGTATCAGCTTTGATAGTATCAGCCATTGTGTCCTTTGGCAGACGGGTCTTCTTTATCCACTGATCTGTCCAAGCATTATAGATTTTTCTAGTGACTCTGGTCGCATTAAATGGCCAAAATCCGTGAGTCTGAGTCCTGTCATTTTGCCCTCCAGTGATATATTCGTTCTTATTCGATTCAGGACTTCTTTGTGGGCTACTCTTGCTGTCGATTGCATACGCAGCAGCTTTCACCAGCACCACAGCCAAGTATATCATTAAACATATAGGAGCGCAATTCAGTGTTGTTGTAAATTAAAATTTAATAGGCTGAATTTTCACCAAGGGTGGTATTCCAAGGTAAATAAAATTTAAACGGATCCTTTTTTTAACAATTTCTCTCCAAGCTTTTGTGCATGCTTTGAAAGAAAAAACAGATAGAAAACAGAAAGGAAAAAAAATGGATTGCATATAGAGATGAGCGAACGTACTTGTCCGAGCTTGATACTCGTTTGAGTATTAGCGTGTTCGAGATGCTCATTACTAGAGGCGAGTACCACGCGATGTTCGAGTTACTTTCACTTTCATCTCTGAGACGTTAGCGCGCTTTTCTGGCCAATAGAAAGACAGAAAAGGCATTACAACTTCCCCCTGCGACATTCAAGCCCTATACCACCCCCCCTGCAGTGAGTGGCTGGCGAGATCAGGTGTCACCCGAGTATATAAATCGGCCCCTCCCGCGGCTCGCCACAGATGCATTCTGACAGAGATCAGGGAAAGTGCTGCTGGTGCCAGAGCTGCTATAGGTAGAGCGTTAGGAGTTATTTTAGGCTTCAAGAACCCCAACGGTCCTTCTTAGGGCCACATATGACCGTGTGCAGTACTGTTGAGGCTGCTTTTAGCAGTGTTGCACAATTTTTTTTTTGTATATCGGCCATGCAGAGCATTGCGTCCGCAGTCTGCAGTCATTTTACAGAGTATAGGGCCAGTACTGGTGAGGCAGGGAAAGAGATATTCAGGCTATATAGGCAGTGGGCTTTTTCCAAAAAATTGATCGCCGTCATCCCGCTAGAGGGAAACAGTATACATAATATTATACGCTGCCTACAGTATCTATCTGCTGGGGGTAGTAGTCCTAATTAATACGCAGCTAAGCGTTACAGCAGGCTTGCGCAAAATTGTTTCCTGGATCTGCTGTCTCTATTACATGATCACCGTCATCCAGCCAGAGGGAAACAGTATACATAATTTTATACGCTGCCTACAGTATCTATCTGCTGGGGGTAGTAGTCGTAATTAATACGCAGCTAAGCGTTACAGCAGGCTTGCGCAAATTTGTTTCCTGGATCTGCTGTCTCTGTTACATGATCGCTGTCATCCCGCCAGAGGGAAACAGTATACATAATATTATACACTGCCTACAGTATCTATCTGCTGGGGGTAGTAGTCGTAATTAATACACAGCTAAGCGTTACAGCAGGCTTGCGCAAAATTGTTTCCTGGATCTGCTGTCTCTGTTACATGATCGCCGTCATCCCGCCAGAGGGAAACAGTATACATAATATTATACGCTGCCTACAGTATCTATCTGCTGGGGGTAGTAGTCCTAATTAATACGCAGCTAAGCGTTACAGCAGGCTTGCGCAAAATTGTTTCCTGGATCTGCTGTCTCTGTTACATGATCGCCGTCATCCCGCCAGAGGGAAACAGTATACATAATATTATACGCTGCCTACAGTATCTGTCTGCTGGGGGTAGTAGTCGTAATTAATACGCAGCTAAGCGTTACAGCAGGCTTGCGCAAAATTGTTTCCTGGATCTGCTGTCTCTGTTACATGATCGCGGTCATCCCGCCAGAGGGAAAGAGTATACATAATATTATACACTGCCTACAGTATCTATCTGCTGGGGGTAGTAGTTGTAATTAATACGCAGCTAAGCGTTACAGCAGGCTTGCGCAAAATCGTTTCCTGGATCTGCTGTCTCTGTTACATGATCGCCGTCATCCCGCCAGGGGGAAACAGTATACATAATATTATACGCTGCCTACAGTATCTATCTGCTGGGGGTAGTAGTCATAATTAATACGCAGCTAAGCGTTACAGCAGGCTTGCGCAAAATTGTTTCCTGGATCTGCTGTCTCTGTTACATGATCGCCGTCATCCCGCCAGAGGGAAACAGTATACATAATATTATACGCTGCCTACAGTATCTATCTGCTGGGGGTAGTAGTCCTAATTAATACGCAGCTAAGCGTTACAGCAGGCTTGCGCAAAATTGTTTCCTGGATCTGCTGTCTCTGTTACATGATTGCCGTCATCCCGCCAGAGGGAAACAGTATACATAATATTATACGCTGCCTACAGTATCTGTCTGCTGTATCAGCTCAGCATTTTAAAAAAATAGAAGCAAAATACTTAAGACATACTACTGGCCTTTGGCCACTTGACTGCTTCTGCGCTGTGAATTCCACTAGCTCAGTCATACGCACCTACGTCTCACTACAGGCGTGCGCAAAATTGTTTCCTGGCTCTGCTGTGCGTTCCGTAAGGGAAGTCAGCCTCCAACCACAGGCCAATAAGTGGCACATTTAATTACAGCGTTCTGTTTCTGCACTACTGGTAATACAGCATGCTGAAGGGTAGGGGTAGGCCTAGAGGACGTGGACGCGGGCGAGGACGCGGAGGCCCAAGTTAGGGTGTGGGCACAGGCCGAGCTCCTGATCCAGGTGTATCGCAGCCGACTGCTGCGGGATTAGGAGAGAGGCACGTTTCTGGCGTCCCCACATTCATCTCACAATTAATGGGTCCACGCGGTAGACCTTTATTAGAAAATGAGCAGTGTGAGCAGGTCCTGACGTGGATGGCAGAAAGTGCATCCAGCAATCTATTGACCACCCAGAGTTCTGCGCCATCCACTGCTGCAACTCTGAATCCTCTGGCTGCTGCTCCTCCTTCCTCCCAGCCTCCTCACTCCATTACAATGACACATTCTGAGGAGCAGGCAGACTCCCAGGAACTGTTCCCGGGCCCCTGCCCAGAATGGCCAGCAATGGTTCCTCTCCCACCGGAGGAGTTTGTCGTGACCGATGCCCAACCTTTGGAAAGTTCCCGGGGTCTGGGGGATGAGGCTGGGGACTTCCGGCAACTGTCTCAAGAGCTTTCAGTGGGTGAGGAGGACGATGACGATGAGACACAGTTGTCTATCACTCAGGTAGTAGTAATTGGAGTAAGTCCGAGGGAGGAGCGCACAGAGGATTCGGAGGAAGAGCAGCAGGACGATGAGGTGACTGACCCCACCTGGTTTGCTACGCCTACTGAGGACAGGTCTTCAGAGGGGGAGGCAAGTGCAGCAGCAGGGCAGGTTGGAAGAGGCAGTGCGGTGGCCAGGAGTAGAGGCAGGGCCAGACCGAACAATCCACCAACTGTTTCCCAAAGTGCCCCCTCGCGCCATGCCACTCTGCAGAGGCCGAAGTGCTCAAAGGTCTGGCAGTTTTTCACTGAGAGTGCAGACGACCGACGAACAGTGGTGTGTAACCTTTGTCGCGCCAAGATCAGCCGGGGAGCCACCACCACCAGCCTCACCACCACCAGCATGCGCAGACATATGATGGCCAAGCACCCAACAAGGTGGGACGAAGGCCGTTAACCCCCTTCGGTTTGCACCGCTGCCTCTCCCCCTGTGCCCCAACCTGCCACTGAGATCCAACCCCCCTCTGAGGACACAGGCACTACCGTCTCCTGGCCTGCACCCACACCCTCACCTCCGCTGTGCTCGGCCCCATCCACCAATGTCTCTCAGCGCACCGTCCAGCCGTCGCTAGCGCAAGTGTTGGAGCACAAGCGCAAGTACGCCGCCACGCACCCGCACGCTCAAGCGTTAAACGTGCACATAGCCAAATTTATCAGCCTGGAGATGCTGCCGTAAAGGGTTGTGAAAACGGAGGCTTTCAAAAATATGATGGAGGCGGCGGCCCCGGGCTATTCAGATCCCAGTCGCCACTACTTTTCCCGATGTGCCGTCCCAGCCCTGCACGACCACGTCTCCGGCAACATTGTACGCGCCTTCACCAACGCGGTTACTGCCAAGGTCCACTTAACAACGGACACGTGGACAAGCACAGGCGGGCAGGGCCACTATATCTCCCTGACGGCACATTGGGTGAATTTAGTGGAGGCTGGGACAGAGTCAGAGCCTGGGACCGCTCACGTCCTACCCACCACCAGAATTGCGGGCCCCAGCTCGGTGGTGGTATCTGCGGCGGTGTATGCTTCCTCCACTAAACCACCCTCCTCCTCCTACGCAACCTCTGTCTCGCAATCAAGATGTGTCAGCAGCAGCACATCGCCAGCAGTCGTTGTCGCGCGGCGTGGCAGCACAGCGGTGGGCAAGCGTCAGCAGGCCGTGCTGAAACTACTCAGCTTAGGAGAGAAGAGGCACACGGCCCACGAACTGCTGCAGGGTCTGACAGAGCAGACCGACCGCTGGCTTGCGCCGCTGAGCCTCCAACCGGGCATGGTCGTGTGTGACAACGGCCGTAACCTGGTGGCGGCTCTGCAGCTCGGCAGCCTCACGCACGTGCCCTGCCTGGCCCATGTCTTTAATTTGGTGGTTCAGCGCTTTCTGAAAAGCTACCCACGCTTGTCAGACCTGCTCGGAAAGGTGCGCCGGCTCTGCGCACATTTCCGCAAGTCCCACACGGACGCTGCCACCCTGCGGACCCTGCAACATCGGTTTCATCTGCCAGTGCACCGACTGCTGTGCGACGTGCCCACACAGTGGAACTCTATGCTCCACATGTTGGCCAGGCTCTATGAGCAGCGTAGAGCTATAGTGGAATACCAACTCCAACATGGGCGGTGTAGTGGGAGTCAGCCTCCTCAATTCTTTACAGAAGAGTGGGCCTGGTTGGCAGCCATCTGCCAGGTTCTTGGAAACTTTGAGGAGTCTACCCAGATGGTGAGCGGCGATGCTGCAATCATTAGCGTCACCATTCCTCTGCTATGCCTCTTGAGAAGTTCCCTGCAAAGCATAAAGGCAGACGCTTTGCGCTCGGAAACAGAGGCGGGGGAAGACAGTATGTCGCTGGATAGTCAGAGCACCTTCCTGTCTATATCTCAGCGCGTTGAGGAGGAGGATGAGGAGGAGGGGGAAGAGACAGCTTGGCCCAATGCTGAGGGTACCCATGCTGCTTGCCTGTCATCCTTTCAGCGTGTATGGCCTGAGGAGGAGGAGGAGGATCCTGAAAGTGATCTTCCTAGTGCGGACAGCCATGTGTTGCATACAGGTACCCTGGCACACATGGCTGACTTCATGTTCGAGAGTGATGCTATACCACAGGACCCTGCCGGACAAACTGATGGTAAAATTCCCATCCTACAGCACTAGTGGCAGAAGGCGCAGTTCCGAGGGCCAGGTGGCAGGGGAGGCGCAGAGATCAGGCAGCATGTACAACACAGGCAGGGGAACACTCTCTAAGGCCTTTGACAGCTTTCTGGCTCCCCAGCAAGACTGTGTCACCGCTCCCCAGTCAAGGCTGAGTCAGCGGGAGCACTGTAAAAGGATGGTGAGGGAGTACATAGCCGATCGCACGACCGTCCTCCGTGACGCCTCTGCCCCCTACAACTACTGGGTGTCGAAGCTGGACACGTGGCCTGAACTCGCGCTGTATGCCCTGGAGGTTCTTGCTTGTCTTGCGGCTAGCGTCTTGTCAGAGAGGGTGTTTAGTGCGGCTGGGGGAATCATCACGGATAAGCGTACCCGCCTGTCAACCGACAGTGCCGACAGGCTTACACTCATCAAGATGAACAAAGCGTGGATTTCCCCAGACTTCTCTTCTCCACCAGCGGACAGCAGCGATACCTAAACAATACGTAGGCTAGGTTCCAGGGAGCCACCCATGCTGTGGGTGCACACGGAATTCCCATTGCGGAGTTGTACCTGCCTGTGACTATTTATAAAAAACCGTGGTCTGACTGGGGCATGCAGACACCTTGACAGAATGAATAGTGTGTGGCACATAGGTTCCCCATTGCTATGCCCACGTGTGCAGCTCCTGATGGCGGTGGCACAGGATTATATTTCTCATTGCTTCTGTACAGCATTGTGGGCTATCGCCCCGCCCCTTTTAAAGAGGGTCGCTGCCTAGCCGTGCCAACCCTCTGCAGTGTGTGCCTGCGGTTCCTCCTCATGGCAGACGCACTTATAAATAGACATGAGGGTGGTGTGGCATGAGGGCAGCTGAAGGCTGCGCAGGGCCACTTTGGTGTGCACTGTGGACACTGCGTCGTGCGGGGGGGGGGGGGGGGCTAGGCAGCATGTAACCCAGGAGAAGTGGCAGCGGAGTGTCATGCAGGCAGTGATTGTGCTTTGTTGGAGGTAGTGTGGTGCTTAGCTAAGGTATGCATTGCTAATGAGGGCTTTTCAGAAGTAAAAGTTGTTGGAGGGGGGCCACTCTTGCCGCTATTGTGGCTTAATAGTGGGACCTGGGAACTTGAGATGCAGCCCAACATGTAGCCCCTCGCCTGCCCTATCCGTTGCTGTGTCGTTCCCATCACTTTCTTGAATTGCCCAGATTTTCACAAATGGAAACCTTAGCGAGCATCGGCGATATACAAAAATGCTCGAGTCGCCCATTGACTTCAATGGGATTCGTTATTCGAAACAAACCCTCGAGCATCGCGATAATTTCGTCCCGAGTAACGAGCACCCGAGCATTTTGGTGCTCGCTCATCTCTAATTGCATTCCATTGGCTTCTGTCGCCCATTGACCAAACTGTTAAGAAAATGGAAAGCGACCATTTCATTGAAGTTCCATTTTTTAAATGAGAAACAAAAGCACAGCAGTATGTGCTTTTATTTCAGTTTTTAGAACTGGAATGTAAAACAGGCAAACAGATTGCAACCAAAAGTCTTCAGTTTCAATTCACACAGTAAGGGCGCCCACCCACTGGCGATTTTTTTCCCTGCGAAATTCGCAGCATTTTTTTCTCTGCAGGGGTCTATGGGACTTGTAATGTTAAAATCGCGATCCCGCGAAATCGCGATTTTGCGTGATCGCGATTTTAACATTACAAGTCCCATAGACCCCTGCAGAGAAAAAAATGCTGCGAGTTTCGCAGGGAAAAAAAATCGCCAGTGGGTGGGCGCCCTTACTGAAGCTTTTTCTTTTTGTTTAGCTGTTCCCATGACGGAAAAGCTAGACAGAAATAGAAAATGCAGCTGTGAACTAGGCCTTAGATTGGGTGAGTAAATTATCATATACATTGTCATAGCATCTAAAACTAGCCGCTTTCCTCTGTACTAGATTATTGAAGTCATTCAAAATTGGGGACCCTCTAGGAGGAGAAAAATTCAAATTAGTCTAATACCTAGCTCTGAAATAGTGATTGCCAGAGGATGTCCCTCTACATGCTTACTTGAACAATTTGCAGAATAAGCAACGAAAGCTTTCAAGCATAAACTATCATAGAATTTCTGTAGATTCCTCTGGAATGTGTCCAACCTGCATGAAGAACAAAAGGACAAATCCCTCTGTAGTAGAGAAAGTTCAGAGGGGCTCGAGTTCTTGGATGACACATTGACAGTAACATGTTCGTATTTGTGACCGTATGATTATATTTGGGGCAACTGCCTCTCTGAGACTGTTCCCCTCTCGTTGCCTTCTTGGGTAATTGTGTCTCTGTGGCCCAAAAAAGGGATCAGATCTAGAGATGAGCGAGCACCAAAATGCTCGGGTGCTCATTACTCGAGACGAATTTTCCGCGATGCTCGAGGGTTCGTTTCGAGTAACGAACCCCATTGAAGTCAATGGGCGACCCGAGCATTTTTTTATATCGCCGATGCTCGCTAAGGTTTTCATTTGTGAAAATCTGGGCAATTCAAGAAAGTGATGGGAACGACACAGCAACGGATAGGGTAGGCGAGGGGCTACATGTTGGGCTGCATCTCAAGTTCCCAGGTCCCACTATTAAGCCACAATAGCAGCAAGAGTGCCCCCCCCAACAACTTTTACATCTGAAAAGCCCTCATTAGCAATGCATACCTTAGCTAAGCACCACACTACCTCCAACAAAGCACAATCACTGCCTGCATGACACTCCGCTGCCACTTCTCCTGGGTTACATGCTGCCCAACCCCCCCCCCCCCCCCGCACGACGCAGTGTCCACAGCGCACACCAAACTGTCCCTGCCCAGCCTTCAGCTTCCCTCATGCCACGCCACCCTCATGTCTATTTATAAGTGCGTCTGCCACAGGAAAAGCAGGCACACACTGCAGAGGGTTGGCACGGCTAGGCAGCGACCCTCTTTAAAAGTGGCGGGGCGATAGCCCACAATGCTGTACAGAAGCAATGAGAAATCCAATCCTGTGCCACCTCCATCTGGAGCTGCACACGTGGGCATAGCAATGGGGAACCTATGTGCCACACACTATTCATTCTGTCAAGGTGTCTGCATGCCCCAGTCAGACCGCGGTTTTTTATATATAGTCACAGGCAGGTACAACTCCGCAATGGGAATTCCGTGTGCACCCACAGCATGGGTGGCTCCCTGCAACCCACCGGCGGTACATACAAATATCCCATTACATTGCCCATCACAGCTGAGGTAGTATTGTCCTGTTTAATGCAGGTGGGCTTCGGCCCACACTGCATGCCCCAGTCAGACTGGGGTTCTTTAGAAGTGGAAACAGATGCATTTACAACCATGCTGTGGACCTACAGCATGGGTGGGTGCCAGGAAGCCACCGGCGGTACATAAAAATATCCCATTGCATTGCCCAACACAGCTGAGGTAGTAATGTCGTGCTTAATGCAGGTGGGCTTCGGCCCACACTGCATGCCCCAGTCAGACTGGGGTTCTTTAGAAGTGGAAACAGATGCATTTACAACTCCCTGTGGACCCACAGCATGGGTGGGTGCCAGGAAGCCACCGGTGGTACATAAAAATATCCCATTGCATAGCCCAACACAGCTTAGGTAGTAATGTCGTGCTTAATGCAGGTGGGCTTCAGCCCACACTGCATGCCCCAGTCAGACTGGGGTTCTTTAGAAGTGGACACATGCAGTTACAACTCCGTGTGGACCGACAGCATGGGTGGCTCCCTGGAACCCACTGGCGGTACATAAATATATCCCATTGCAGTGCCCAGCACAGCTGAGGTAATGTCAGCTTTAATGCAGGTGGGCTAAAAATTAATTTGATTACACTGTAGGCGAGGGCCCACAAAAATTGCTGTATCAACAGTACTAATGTACCTCTGAAAAATTGCCCATGCCCAACCAAGCGGGCAGGTGAAACCCATTAATCGCTTTGGTTAATGTGGCTTAATTGGTAACTAGGCCTGGAGGCAGCCCAGTTAAAATAAAAATTGGTTCAGGTGAAAGTTTCAACGCTTTAATGAGCATTGAAACGTATAAAAATTGTTTAGAAAAATTATATGACTGAGCCTTGTGGGCCTAAGAAAAATTGCCCGTTCGGCGTGATTATGTGAGGTTTCAGGAGGAGGAGCAGGAGGAGGAGGAGGAATATTATACACAGATAGATGAAGCGAAAAGGTCCCCGTTTTGGATGGTGATAGAGAACGATGCTTCCATCCGCGTGTGCAGCCTACGTATTGCTTAGGTATCGCTGCTGTCCGCTGGTGGAGAAGAGAAGTCTGGGGAAATCCACGCTTTGTTCATCTTGATGAGTGTAAGCCTGTCAGCACTGTCGGTTGACAGGTGGGTACGCTTATCCGTGATGATTCCCCCAGCCACACTAAACACACTCTCTGACAAGACGCTAGCCGCAGGACAAGCAAGCACCTCCAGGGCATACAGCGCGAGTTCAGGCCACGTGTCCAGCTTCAACACCCAGTAGTTGTAGGGGGCAGAGGCGTCACCGAGGACGGTGCTGCAATCGGCTACGTACTCCCTCACCATCCTTTTACAGTGCTCCCGCCAACTCAGCCTTGACTGGGGACCGGTGACACAGTCTTGCTGGGGAGCCATAAAGCTGTCAAAGGCCTTAGAGAGTGTTCCCCTGCCTGCGCTGTACATGCTGCCTGATCTCTACGCCTCCCCTGCTACCTGGGCCGCGGAAATGCGCCTTCGGCCACTAGCGCTGTCGGATGGGAAGTTTACCATCAGTTTGTCCACCAGCACCCTGTGGTATAGCATCATTCTCGAACCCCTTTCCTCTTCGGAAATGAGAGTGCAAAGGCTCTCCTTATACCGTGGATCGAGCAGTGTGTGCACCCAGTAATCCGTAGTGGCCAGAATGCGTGTAACGCGAGGGTCACGAGAAAGGCATCCTAACATGAAGTCAGCCATGTGTGCCAGGGTACCTGTACGCAACACATGGCTGTCCTCACTCGGAAGATCACTTTCAGGATCCTCCTCCTCCTCCTCTGGCCATACACGCTGAAAGGATGACAGGCAAGCTGCATCTGTACCCTCAGCAGTGGGCCAAGCTGTCTCTTCCCCCTCCTCCTGATGCTCCTCCCCCTCCTCCTCCTCCTCTGGCCATACACGCTGAAAGGATGACAGGCAAGCAGCATCTGTCCCCTCAGCAGTGGGCCAAGCTGTCTCTTCCCCCTCCTCCTCATGCTCCTCCCCCTCCTCCTCCTCCTCCTCCTCCTCCTCCTCTGCCCATACACGCTGAAATGATGACAGGCAAGCAGCATCTGTCCCCTCAGCAGTGGGCCAAGCTGTCTCTTCCCCCTCCTCCTCATGCTCCTCCCCCTCCTCCTCAACGCGCTGAGATATAGACATGAGGTTGCTCTGACTATCCAGCGACATACTGTCTTCCCCCGCCTCCGTTTCTGATTCCAAAGCGTCTGCCTTTATGCTTTGCAGGGAACTTCTCAAGAGGCATAGCAGAGGAATGGTGACGCTAATGATTGCAGCATCCCCGCTCACCATCTGGGAAGACTCCTCAAATTCTCCAAGGACCTGGCAGATGGCTGCCAACCAGGCCCACTCTTCTGTAAATAATTGAGGAGGCTGACTGCCACTGCGCCGCGAAAGTTGGAGTTGGTATTCCACTATAGCTCTACGCTGCTCATAAACATGTGGAGCGTAGAGTTCCACTGTGTGGGCACGTCGCACAGCAGTCGGTGCACTGGCAGATTAAACCGATGTTGCAGGGTCCGCAGGGTGGCAGCGTGCGTGTGGGATTTGCGGAAATGTGCGCTGAGCCGGCACAAGCCAGCGGTCGGTCTGCTCTGTCAGACCCTGCAGCAGTTCGTGGGCCGTGTGGCTCTTCTCTCCTAAGCTGAGTAGTTGCCCACCGCTGTGCTGCCACGCCGCGTGCTGGCGACGTGCTGCTGCTGCTGACACATCTTGATTGCGAGACAGAGGTTGCGTAGGAAGAGGAGGAGGAGGGTTTAGTGGAGGAAGCATACACCCCCGCAGATACCACCACCGAGCTGGGGCACGCAATTCGGGGGGTGGGTAGGACGTGAGCGGTCCCAGGCTCTGACTCTGTCCCAGCCTCCACTAAATTCACCCAATGTGCCGTCAGGGAGATATAGTGGCCCTGCCCGCCTGTGCTTGTCCACGTGTCTGTTGTTAAGTGGACCTTGGCAGTAACCGCATTGGTGAGGGCGCGTACAATGTTGCGGGAGACGTGGTCGTGCAGGGCTGGGACGGCACATCGGGAAAAGTAGTGGCGACTAGGAACCGAGTAGCGCGGGGCCGCCGCCGCCATCATGCTTTTGAAAGCCTCCGTTTCCACAAGCCTATACGGCAGCATCTCTAGGCTGATCAATTTTGCAATGTGCACGTTTAACGCTTGAGCGTGCGGGTGCGTGGCGTCGTACTTGCGCTTGCGCTCAAACTGCGGCGCTAGCGACGTCTGGACGCTACGCTGAGAGACATTGCTGGATGGGGCCGAGGACAGCGGAGGTGAGGGTGTGGGTGCAGGCCAGGAGACGGTACTACCTGTGTCCTCAGAGGGGGGTTGGATCTCAGTGGCAGGTTGGGGCACAGGGGGAGAGGCAGTGGTGCAAACCGGAGGCGGTGAACGGGCATCGTCCCACCTTTTGGGGTGCTTGGCCATCATATGCCTGCGCATGCTGGTGGTGGTGCCTCCCCAGCTGATCTTGGCGCGACAAAGGTTGCACACCACTGTTCGTCGGTCGTCAGGCGTCTCTGTGAAAAACTGCCACACCGTAGAGCACCTTGACCTCTGCAGGGTGGCATGGCGCGAGGGGGCGCTTTGGGAACCAGTTGGTGGATTATTCGGTCTGGCCCTGCCTCTACCCCTGGCCACCGCAGTGGCTCGGCCTGTGCCCCCACCCTGACTTGGGCCTCCGCGTCCTCGCCCGCGTCCACGTCCTATAGGCCTACCCCTACCCCTCAGCATGGTGTATTAGCAGTAGTGCAGAAACAGAATGCTGTAATTAAATGTGCCGCTTATTGGCCTGTGGTTGGAGGCTGACTTCGTTTACGGAACCCCAGGAAATAATTTGGCGCAAGCCTGCTGTAACACTTAGCTGGCTGCGTATTTATTTGGAGAACTACTACCCCCAGCACACACGGACCCAGAACACTGAGCACAGTGACAGGCAGGCCAAATAGATTTTTTTTCAAGATTTTTTACCAAAGGACCACTGCGTATATTCAATCTATAATATATGTCTTCTGGCCCTGCCTACACAATTCTGTCCCTGATGTGTGTGTCACGGAACTGCAGTGTTGCACTGTTATTAACTGCAACAGACCGGTGATTTCAGAGCCAGGAAATAATTTGGCGCAAGCCTGCTGTAACACTTAGCTGGCTGCGTATTTATTTGGAGAACTACTACCCCCAGCAGACACAGACCCAGAACACTGAGCACAGTGACAGGCAGCCCAAATAGATTTTTTTTCAAGATTTTTTTCCAAAGGACCACTGCGTATATTCAATCTATAATATATGTCTTCTGGCCCTGCCTACACAATTCTCTCCCTACTGCACACGGTTAGATGTGGCCCTAAGAAGGACCGTTGGGGTTCTTGAAGCCTACACTAACTCCTAACGCTCTCCATGCCTCCACACTTCTGTCCCTGGACTATTACTGCAGGGCGCAATGCTCTGCACGGCCGATATACCAAAAAAAAAAAAAGTGCAACACTGATAAAAGCAGCCTCCACACTACTGCACACTGTTAGATGTGGCCCTAAGAAGGACTGTTGGGGTTCTTGAAGCCTACACTAACTCCTAACACTCTCCCTACAGCAGCTCCAACACGATACCACTGTCCCTCAGCTATCTCACAACGCATCTGAGGCGAGCCGCGGGAGGGGCCGATTTTTATACTCGGGTGACACCTGATCTCGCCAGCCACTCACTGCAGGGGGGTGGTATAGGGCTTGAACGTCGCAGGGGGAAGTTGTAATGCCTTCCCTGTCTTTCAATTGGCCAGAAAAGCGCGCTAACGTCTCAGAGAGGAAAGTGAAAGTAACCCGAACATCGCGTGGTACTCGTTACGAGTAACGAGCATCTCGAACACGCTAATACTCGAACGAGTATCAAGCTCAGACGAGTACGTTCGCTCATCTCTAATCAGATCCTATTGTCATTCATTATCTAAGGTGGAAGGAGTTGTATCAGAGGTGCAACACCTTCCCACTGGTAAAGGTGACCATAGTTCTGTTTTTCAAGATGCCAAACTTCTTATATATACATACAGGACATATTATTTGCATGTTAAGGATGTTTTTTTATCCGTCAATTTTTTGGGATAATCAATTCTTACACATTAAGGGAAACTTACAAAGCCTGGCACTTATGACGCCCGCCTATGTATGATTTCTCCAGGAACATGGCGCATATTTCCTGCGACAATTATACCATTTATGGTATAATTTACACTTGTTTTTGGTTACAAATTATACATAGATCTGTTGGTCCAAGGCAGCCACACCCCTCCCGACATGTCCCACTCACTTTTTGTAAAGGTGGCTGGGCAGACACATAAGGGAGACAAGTTGCAAATTTTTGCTCAAATATCCATTTGCACAAAAATGTATGACTTTTTTTTTTATGCCAGAAACTGGCATAAAAGTCTCTTCAAGGGTTTTCCAGGTAAAATACTATTGATGATTTATCCGCAGGTTAGGTCATTAATAGGTGATCGGTTGGAGACTGCCGCTCAGGGCCCCAGTTGATGAGCTGATCGGTTGTCCACTAACAGTGCTGCAAATACACAAGGGTCAGAGCGGAAGCTACTGTTCCAACCCCTGTGTAGTAGCTGGTGCTTGTAACTGCAAGCGCAGCTCCCATTTATTTCAATGAGACCCCAGCCTGTAGTTATAAGTGCTGGCCACTACACAGGCATTGGAGCAACAACTTCCACTTTGACCCCTGTGTATTTGTGGTGCTATCAGTAAGTACCTGATCAGCTGATGGGCTACAGTACCCAGCGGTGGACCCCAGACAATCAACTATTGATGACCTATGCTGAGGATAGGTCATCAATAGTATATTTCCAGGAAAATCCCTGTATAAAACTTTTGCACAGTACTGTACATTTTATTTTAGGACCAAAATGTCAGAAAAGACTATTATGGATTGTCAATAACAGAAATGTAATTCTCAAGCAAATCTGAGTGGCGGATTTTCTACTATACATTGAAACTAGCCTAAGGCCCCTTCAAGATTACTGTTGCTATTTCCATCCTAGGAGCCAATAATGAAAATACTAGGAGTACAGGCTCAGGCACATCACAGATACGAATGGCACCCAACAGACCACATTGACTATATGAGTATACTGGACTATTTAGTTCAGGGTTGCATACCATATCTGTGCCGGAGGTTCCGAACGGGGTTCTGACATAGATTTGAACATGGCCTAAGAGTTGACTATATGCAATCATCATTCCCCTACCACACATGCATGTCACTAACAAGGTTACATATATGCATGGTATACGATCTAGGCACAGGTGCTTGAATGTAAGAAGTAAAACTATTTCAGGCAGACAACAAAATATTAATATTTTATTACACAAAGTAAACTTTTGCAAGTAATGTTTCTTTCCAAGTATTATACATTCTTCTTATATGTCTCTAAGTATGCGATAGCATCTCTGTCTCCACCATGTGACCAGTACAGCTTTTTACCCAGCAGCAAATAATAAATGCTCTGATTTTGTGACTACAAGCAAAGATCTCGAAAACCGTGAAGAATATATAGGGAAAGTATAATGGAAAATGATTATAGAATGCTGAAAGCATAATACCTCTTTAAGCTATTCAGAAAAGCTATTCATGTATATATACAAACTGTGTCAAAGTCACATTCATAATTTTTAATAGATTTGTAAGAGCAAATTTCCTTTTCATGATCACGGTTTAGTACAGTAGATGATGTATTATAAAATATTACTTCATTTCATCAATGTAATACTCACAGACTACTTAAAAAGTTAATCCCAAAGAAGCAATAGAAAGCATTAGAAGTTGGTACTTTATACTAACACTGTTCCCTTTAATTAACTATAAATCACTTTCAAGTCCAGTGACCCTATCTGTGCTAGATCTTTGTATCTCTGGAATAATCCTAGGAGTGTGCCTGAATATAAAATACAAAGCAGATCTTTTGAATGATATGTTCACAAACTTTAAGAAATGATATATTTAATATGGGAAATATAAAAGAGGAGAATGTTATGTTCAGTAAAGCGTACCTGTTGTTTCAGACCACTCTTCAGACTAAGGTGCTGTGTGTTTACATCAGTGGTAGCGCTATTTCTGACCAACATGTGACTTTTATCATGCATTTTTCAGCAATCTTCCTTTTTGCAGGCTCCATTTCCAACTGATAGTTTTCCCTAAGCTGGTGGGTGGAGCCTAGCTGAAACTATGTCTCCAATACACTGCAGATAGGCGTGCGGGATCTCCTTTTCTCTATCTCTCTACAGTACACCCTCAGAAGTAGTGGCATGGTGGATATTATACAGCAGTATTAAGCAGCGGTAATCCAGCTCTGGGTTAAGTTAGCAGACACACATCTTAGCTGGCATCACCACAGGGTCGGTTTCAGGCCCTAGTCTTTTTAATATATTTATTAATGACCTGACAGAAGGATAACGCAGTAAAATATCAATATTTACAGATGACACAAACCTATGTAAAGAAATTAACACTAGAGAGGACACAAGGTAGTTACTAAGAAAAGGACTTGGGGATTTTAGTTACCTGTAAGCTTAACTGGAGCAAACAGTGTCAGGCAGCTGCTGCCAAAGCAAATAGGATCATGGGGTGCATCAAAAGAGGTCTAGAGACACATGAGGAGAACATTGTTCTTCGCATTTAGAAGTCACTGGTCAGACCATATATGGAGTATTGTGTACAGTTTTGGACACCAGTACATAAGAAGAACATATCAGAGCTTGAGCGCGTACAAAAGTGGGCAACTAAACTAATAAATGTAATGGATGGACAACAAAACTCAGAGAGGTTCTCCAAATTGGACCAATCCGGGTCTCTCAGTTTTATCTGGGCCAGCGAGCTCAGCGGTCATATCGGGCTTCATGTCCTGAACTATTGCACTATTACTGAGCACCAAAAAAACTAAGGTTGCTTGGTCATGCATTATTTTTGAGCACCAAAAATAAAGGTAGCTTGCTTTGACATACTGTCCTGATTAATCAGCCAAAAAATCGCTGCGGAAACGCGTCGACAGTAATGCGACAGTAACGCACTAACCACGGATTCCACCGTGATTAGTCATATGGAGACAACTGACTATAACAGTTGCCCTTATAGTTGACAGCAACTCTCTCGCCTGTTTTTGGCTCACACACAGTGACACCCAGGGGCAGCTCTGTCTCCTGACGTGTAACTGTAGTTAGTATAGCCATATGAGAACACAGCACAGCTCAAAGCGTCAATTTTTGGTGTTGGTTTTCAAATAACTACCAAATCAACACTGTGCCATCTTCTCATTAGCTATAAGCGCACATAAATTGGAGTAATCAATCTGGTCTCTGGCTAGGGCACTAGTATAGCACATAAGAGCATTAGGAGGCATCTCTTTGGGAATAGACCTTCCTAGCTAGTTTTGTAATATGGGCAGAGACTTCATTAATCTCCATGGCCCTATGTTCGCAGTTTGGAGCCATTGCATTAGATAGACCTGTTTAGTACAGGTGGGGGGATCCGTTGTAGCTTGATATCATAGGTTACCGATACAATATCATCAATACCTCAACAATAACAGCTCAATACAGCCCCCTACACTAGAGTCCAACAAAGGACAACAATTTTATCATAGAAAGTACTATACACAATTGGTAGTCCTCTATGAAATTATTTAGTTTTGTCTGTTTAGTGTGTGTTTGTATTGGTGGGGTATTATTTTAAAATTGATATTTAATAAAAGTTAAATTTTAATTATCTCAGAAGGTTCCTTACAGTGATGCACAAATTGAAATTACTTAGTTTAGAGAGGAGACCTAATAACTATGTATAAATATATCAGGGGACAGTACAGAGATCTCTCCTATGATCTGTTTATACTCAGGACTGTAACAAGGGGGCATCCTCTACGTCTAGAGGAAAGAAGGTTTCTACAACGACATAGAAAGGGGTTCTTTACTGTAAGAGCAGTGAGACTATGGAACTCTCTGCCTGAGGATGTGGTGATGACAAATTTGATAAAAGTTCTTGTTACTATGTTACTATCAGCATTTTTCTGTGTGCCTCTATAGTGACCAAAACCTAGGAGGCATATAAGCAGCGGGCAAAAAATGAGATTGAAGTCAAAGTGGCTCAACTGCTCCTCCTGGTAGATGGTAAAAATGGTGGTCTATGGGGCCAAGCTATACCAGTGGTAAAAATAAATAAACAAAATAGGCAGCTATTAGGGCCTGTAGGTAGGGAAAGATGTTAGTTTAACATGACACCAGCCCATATATGCTGATAGTAACATAGTATGTAAGGCTGAAAAAAAACACGTCTATCCAGTTCAGCTTATTACCCCCTCCCCCCCCCCCACACCTTCCCTCCCCCCTCCCACCCCCAGTGTTGATCCAGAGGAAGGCAAAAAAAAACCCAATGAGGTAGAAGCCATTTTTCCTCATTTAGGGGAAAAAAATTCCTTCCTGACTCCAAACTGGCAATCAAAATAATGCCTGGATCACCGACCCTTCTGAAGTTATTACTGATTATAACATATAATATTGCATCACTGAAGAAAGACATCCAGGTCCCTCTTGAACTCAGTACCTCAGTACAGTATGTAGATGATGGGAAGAGACTCCAGGCAACAGACTGTAGATGGTGAAACAACATTCAACTCTTTATTGTAGGGAGAGAGAGAGTACTGTTGGACATGCAACAGTCACACATATTAGATTACATTTACTTGAGCAGAAGATTAACTTGCATTACAGGTGCAAACATTGATAAACTCTGTACTTTTCTCAGGGAAATAAAACAACACATTGCAATTCCGAATTTTCAGCTTTTCTCTCTGCTTTGACTAATACTTTGACTATGACTTGCTGACTTCATTTCGGTACTTTCCTTTTCTTCTCCTCTCTCTCTCTCATCTGCTAACTCTCCAGAACTAATTTGGCTTATTAGTAGAGATGAGCGAGCACCAAAATGCTCGGGTGCTCGTTACTCGGGACGAAATTTTCGAGATGCTCGAGGGTTCGTTTCGAGTAACGAACCCCATTGAAGTCGATGGGCGACTCGAGCATTTTTGTATATCGCCGATGCTCGCTAAGGTTTCCATTTGAGAAAATCTGGGCAATTCAAGAAAGTGATGGGAACGACACAGCAACGGATAGGGCAGGTGAGGGGCTACATGTTGGGCTGCATCTCAGGTTCCCAGGTCCCACTATTAAGCCACAATAGCGGCAAGAGTAGGCCCCCCCTCCCAACAATTTTTACTTCGGAAAAGCCCTCATTAGCAATGCATACCTTAGCTAAGCACCACACTACCTCCAACAAAGCACAATCACTGCCTGCATGACACTCCGCTGCCACTTCTCCTGGGTTACATGCTGCCCAACTGCCCCCCCCCCCCCCCGCACGACGAAGTGTCCACAGAGCACACCAAAGTGTCCCTGCGCAGCCTTCAGCTGCCCTCATGCCACGCCACCCTCATGTCTATTTATAAGTGCGTCTGCCATGAGGAGGAACCGGAGGCACACACTGCAGAGGGTTGGCACGGCTAGGCAGCGACCCTCTTTAAAAGGGGAGGGGCGACAGCCCACAATGCTGTACAGAAGCAATGAGAAATATAATCCTGTGCCACCGCCATCAGGAGCTGCACACGTGGGCATAGCAATGGGGAACCTATGTGCCACACACTATTCATTCTGTCAAGGTGTCTGCATGCCCCAGTCAGACCGCGTTTTTTTATAAATAGTCACAGGCAGGTACAACTCCGCAATGGGAATTCCGTGTGCCCCCACAGCATGGGTGGCTCCCTGGAACCCACCGGCTGTTCATAAATGTATCCCATTGCAGTGCCCTGGACAGAAGAGCTAACGTCACATTAAATGCAGGTGGGCTTCGGCCCACACTGCATGCCCCAACCTGACCGGGGTTTTTAATTCATAGACACAGGCAGGTACAACTCCCAATTGTGAAGTCCCTGTGGACCGACAGCATGGGTGGGTGCCAGAAAGCCACCGGCGGTACATAAATATATCCCATTGCATTGCCCATCACAGCTGAGGTAATGTCATGTTTAATGCAGGTGGGTTTCGGCCCACACTGCATGCCCCAGTCAGACTGGGGTTCTTTAGAAGTGGACACATGCAGTTACAACTCCGTGTGGACCGACAGCATGGGTGGGTGCCAGGAAGCCACCGGTGGTACATAAATATATCCCATTGCAGTGCCCAACACAGCTGATGTTACGTCAGCTTTAATGCAGGTGGGCAAAAAATTTATTGGATTACACTGTAGGCGAGGGCCCCCAAAAATTGGTGTACCAACAGTACTAATGTACGTCAGAAAAATTGCCCATGCCCAACCAAGAGGGCAGGTGAAACCCATTAATCGCTTTGGTTAATGTGGCTTAATTTGTAACTAGGCCTGGAGGCAGCCCAGTTAAAATAAAAATTGGTTCAGGTGCAAGTTTCAACGCTTTAATGAGCATTGAAACGTATAAAAATTGTTTACAAAAATTATGTGACTGAGCCTTGTGGGCCTAAGAAAAATTGCCCGTTCGGCGTGATTACGTCAGGTTTCAGGAGGAGGAGCAGGAGGAGGAGGATGAATATTATACACAGATTGATGAAGCTAAAAGGTCCACGTTTTTGATGGTGATAGAGAACAATGCTTCCATCCGCGGGTGCAGCCTACGTATTGTTTAGGTATCGCTGCTGTCCGCTGGTGGAGAAGAGAAGTCTGGGGAAATCCAGGCTTTGTTCATCTTGATGAGTGTAAGCCTGTCGGCACTGTCGGTTGACAGGCGGGTACGCTTATCTGTGATGATTCTCCCAGCCGCACTAAACACCCTCTCTGACAAGACGCTAGCCGCAGGACAAGCAAGCACCTCCAGGGCATACAGCGTGAGTTCAGGCCACGTGTCCAGCTTCGACACCCAGTAGTTGTAGGGGGCAGAGGTGTCACGGAGGACGGTCGTGCGATCGGCTACGTACTCCCTCACCATCCTTTTACAGTGCTCCTGCCAACTCAGCCTTGACTGGGGAGCGGTGACACAGTCTTGCTGGGGAGCCAGAAAGCTGTCAAAGGCCTTAGAGAGTGTTCCCCTGCCTGTGCTGTACATGCTGCCTGATCTCTGCGCCTCCCCTGCTACCTGGCCCTCGGAACTGCACCTTCGGCCACTAGCGCTGTCGGATGGGAATTTTACCATCAGTTTGTCCGCCAGGGTCCTGTGGTATAGCATCACTCTCGAACCCCTTTCCTCTTCGGGTATAAGAGTGGAAAGGTTCTCCATATACCGTGGGTCGAGCAGTGTGTACACCCAGTAATCCGTAGTGGCCAGAATGCGTGTAACGCGAGGGTCACGAGAAAGGCATCCTAACATGAAGTCAGCCATGTGTGCCAGGGTACCTGTACGCAAAACATGGCTGTCCTCACGAGGAAGATCACTTTCAGGATCCTCCTCCTCCTCCTCCTCAGGCCATACACGCTGAAAGGATGACAGGCAAGCAGCATGGGTACCCTCAGCAGTGGGCCAAGCTGTCTCTTCCCCCTCCTCCTCATCCTCCTCATGCTCCTCCTCAACGCGCTGAGATATAGACATGAGGGTGCTCTGACTATCCAGTGACATACTGTCTTCATGTGGAGTGTAGAGTTCCACCGTGTGGGCACGTCGCACAGCAGTCGGTGCACTGGCAGATTAAACCGATGTTGCAGGGTGCGCAGGGTGGCAGCGTCCGTGTGGGACTTCCTGGAAATGTGCGCAGAGCCGGCGCACCTTTCCGAGCAGCTCTGACAAGCGTGGGTAGCTTTTCAGAAAGCGCTAAACCACCAAATTAAAGACGTGGGCCAGGCATGGCACGTGCGTGAGGCTGCCGAGCTGCAGAGCCGCCACCAGGTTACGGCCGTTGTCACACACAATCATGCTCGGTTGGAGGCTCAGCGGCGCAAGCCAGCGGTCGGTCTGCTCTGTGAGACCCTGCAGCAGTTCGTGGGCCGTGTGCCTCTTCTCTCCTAAGCTGAGTAGTTTCAGCATGGCCTGCTGACGCTTGCCCACCGCTGTGCTGCCGTGCCGCACGACACCGACTGCTGGCGACGTGCTGCTGCTGACACATCTTGATTGCGAGACAGAGGTTGCGTAGGAGGAGGAGGGTGGTTTAGTGGAGGAAGCATACACCGCCGCAGATACCACCACCGAGCTGGGGCCCGCAATTCTGGGGGTGGGTAGGACGTGAGCGGACCCAGGCTCTGACTCTGTCCCAGCCTCCACTAAATTCACCCAATGTGCCGTCAGGGAGATATAGTGGCCCTGCCCACCTGTGCTTGTCCACGTGTCCGTTGTTAAGTGGACCTTGGCAATAACCGCGTTGGTGAGGGCGCGTACAATGTTGCGGGAGACGTGGTCATGCAGGGCTGGGACGGCACATCGGGAAAAGTAGTGGCAACTGGGAACTGAGTAGCGCGGGGACGCCGCCGCCATCATACCTTTGAAAGCCTCCGTTTCCACAACCCTATACGGCAGCATCTCCAGGCTGATAAATTTGGCTATGTGCACGTTTAACGCTTGAGCGTGCGGGTGCGTGGCGGTGTACTTGCGCTTGCGCTCCAACACTTGCGCTAGCGACGGCTGGACGGTGCGCTGAGAGACATTGGTGGATGGGGCCGAGGACAGCGGAGGTGAGGGTGTGGGTGCAGGCCAGGAGACGGTAGTGCCTGTGTCCTGAGAGGGGGGTTGGATCTCAGTGGCAGGTTGGGGCACAGGGGGAGAGGCAGCGGTGCAAACCGGAGGCGGTGAACGGCCTTCGTCCCACCTTGTGGGGTGCTTGGCCATCATATGTCTGCGCATGCTGGTGGTGGTGAGGCTGGTGGTGGTGGCTCCCCGGCTGATCTTGGCGCGACAAAGGTTGCACACCACTGTTCGTCGGTCGTCTGCACTCTCAGTGAAAAACTGCCAGACCTTTGAGCACCTCGGCCTCTGCAGGGTGGCATGGCGCGAGGGGGCGCTTTGGGAAACAGTTGGTGGATTATTCGGTCTGGCCCTGCCTCTACCCCTGGCCACCGCACTGCCTCTTCCAACCTGCCCTGCTGCTGCACTTGCCTCCCCCTCTGAAGACCTGCCCTCAGTAGGCGTAGCAAACCAGGTGGGGTCAGTCACCTCATCGTCCTGCTGCTCTTCCTCCGAATTCCTCTGTGCGCTCCTCCCTCGGACTTACTCCAATTACTATTACCTGAGTGATAGACAACTGTGTCTCATCGTCATCGTCCTCCTCACCCACTGAAAGCTCTTGAGACAGTTGCCGGAAGTCCCCAGCCTCATCCCCCGGACCCCGGGAACTTTCCAAAGGTTGGGCATCGGTCACGACAAACTCCTCCAGTGGGAGAGGATTCGGAACCATTGCTGCCCATTCTGGGCAGGGGCCCGAGAACAGTTCCTGGGAGTCTGCCTGCTCCTCAGAATGTGTCATTGTAATAGAGTGAGGTGGCTGGGAGGAAGGAGGAGCAGCAGCCAGAGGATTCAGAGTTGCAGCAGTGGACGGCGCAGAATTCTAGTTGGTCGATAGATTGCTGGATGCACTTTCTGCCATCAACGACAGGACCTGCTCACACTGCTCATTTTCTAATAAAGGTCTACCGCGTGGACCCATTAATTGTGAGATGAATGTGGGGACGCCAGAAACGTGCCTCTCTCCTAATCCCCCAGCAGTCGGCTGCGATACACCTGGATCAGGAGCTCGGCCTGTGCCCACACCCTGACTTGGGCCTCCGCGTCCTCGCCCGCGTCCACGTCCTCTAGGCCTACCCCTACCCCTCAACATGCTGTATTACCAGTAGTGTAGAAACAGAACGCTGTAATTAAATGTGCCGCTTATTGGCCTGTGGTTGGAGACTGACTTCGCTTACGGAACGCACAGCAGAGGGAGGAAAGAATTTTGCGCAAGCCTGCTGTAACACTTAGCTGGCTGCGTATGAATTAGGACAACTACCCCCAGCAGAGACGCAGTACAGTCAGGACGGTCACAGGCAGCCCAAATAGATTTTTTTTCCCAAATTTTTTTGGAAAAGCCCACTGCCTATATAGACTGGATATGTCTTTCACTGTCCCTGCCTCACCACCACTACTGGCCCTGGACTATGTATAATTACTGCAGGGCGCAATGCTCTGCACGGCCGATATACAAAAAAAAAAAAAAAGTGTAACACTGCAAAAAGCAGCCTCAACAGTACTGCACACGGTCAGATGTGGCCCTAAGAAGGACCGTTGGGGTTCTTGAAGCCTAAAATCAATCCTAACACTCTCCCTATAGCAGCTCTGGCATCAGCAGCACTTTCCCTGATCTCTGTCAGAATGCATCTGTAGCGAGCCGCGGGAGGGGCCGATTTATATACTCGGGTGACACCTGATCTCGCCAGCCACTCACTGCAGGGGGGTGGTATAGGGCTTGAACGTCGCAGGGGGAAGTTGTAATGCCTTCCCTGTCTTTCTATTGGCCAGAAAAGCGCGCTAACGTCTCAGAGATGAAAGTGAAAGTAACTCGAACATCGCGTGGTGCTGGCCTCTAGTAACGAGCATCTCGAACACGCTAATACTCGAACGAGTATCAAGCTCGGACGAGTACGTTCGCTCATCTCTACTTATTAGTACTCCCACTTAGAATGTTCTAGCTTTGCACTGCACTGGCTGGTGTATATGTTCTCTTTGTTCCTTCCAGGTCTCTATCTCTGGGACCCCTTTGCTAGGCAACCTCCAGGACTAGACTCCACTCAGAAGACTTTATAAAGATGTTCGCCTTGTTCCTCCCTGGTCTCTATCTCTGGACTGTCTTCTCTCAGCTATCTTCAGGACTAGAATGACTAAACTCCACCTAATCACTTCCTTTGTACTGTTACTCTAGCCCAGCTCACACGTGATAATCACCAATAATGGGCCAGTTGTACCTGGTTAACCACCCCCCTGACTGTCACTAGGTAACCTGTACTCACCAGCAACTGGAGAAACTTGCCAGAACACACATTAGCAGTGGAAACATATGCAGATATACACAATAAACGATTGACCTTTTACACCTGTTATATACCACACTAGGACCTGATTGAAAGAATATAGTTACCACCAAAACTCTGGGGTACTACACCTCTATTTCTTCCTCTATGCAGTTTCTCCTCCTCTACCTCCCTTGTCAACTTCTTTGGCCAATAAACTTGTAAAGTAAAATTGTAGGAATGCTATATTTGAGCTCAATAACTGCACAACTTTGGTGAATGGTGATCTACTAGTTCAATAAATGATACACAGTGAAAAGTGGTTGTCTGAGTGGTGGTCTTGTCAAAGAACATGGCCAGTATATACAATGCAGTATCTGGTGGAACTGCAAATCTGTCACAGGAAATATGGTCTTGATAAGGGGGTGGTCCACTCATTGACGTAGTCTTTTGGAGAGATTTTACTATATTATCAATCCTTGCAATAACTGAAGATAACTGCCATATACTTGCTAATACAAGAGGGTATGTAGGAGGATAAGTGGTGTATATTCCTGCCCTCTTGTATCAGTATATCAGTAAGTATATTTCCCTTTCTGTGATTTTACTTAATGTTAGTGTATGGACCCACAATAAGCAAGGACCCTTGTCGCAAGTTATGGGCTCACATATTTTGGCCAAAATATCATCTAATATCTCGTATTTATCAGTAAAACGCAGTGCGGCTTTGAATGCTGGGGGATCCCAGGGTGCCAATCCTGATGTGGTTCATCTGTGGGGTGCAGGGTAACCCGCTGAATTCAAATATGGCGTCACTAATAGGTTGTGAGCCTGCATGGTGCACTACATGTACTGTGTGGTCTGACACCTTGTATCTACTCTTTTGTGAAGGAATAATCGCTAAACAGCCACAGGAGGATTTGTGCGTGGCTGCTACATCAGTGTCCTTCACATGTGTTACTTGCTCCTCCATTTAGCAGTCTGGCTGTCTGAATGTTTGGGGGATAAGTGGTGTTGCCCTCCTGTATCAGTATATCCATAAGTATATGGCTGTTTTCTGTGATTTTTTTGTCTTTATGGCACTAATGTTTGTATATTCAGATTTACTACATGACTACCATCAGGTCAGTTTATGTAAATTTTACTTGTGTAAACCAGCTTTTAAATATATGATATTACAATAGCTGAGCTAGAAAATATACTATAAGTGAGGTTTTAGAGTTATTTATTGCAACCAGATAAATGTAAATTGTTGTTGAATGTAGCCTTAAAATGACTATGGGTAACCCTGCCTCACACCACTCAGTTCCATGGGAGTTATATTATTTAGACATCATAATTACCTGGTGAAATCTGGGTTGTTGGATTTTTTTACATATTCCTGTCAGATTGAATAAAGAGGTAAGAAATACATATTCTAACATATTATTACATTTTTGCAACATAAAGTAGTGAATAGGTCTAAAGGGGAAAAGGGGAAGTTGATTTTGTCCAATGTCATCCAAAAATATAAAACCCCTAATGACTCAGAAAGTGATGAAAAATATGAATTGCTAACCAATATAACTGACGTATTTCTTATAATATTAGAACAGCACATGATGTAATATACCCCTGGATATGACTAAATATTTTATTCGTATTCTGAGTGAATGGGCACCAATATTGATTAACCCCTTAAGGACCAGTCTGTTTTGGTCCTAAAGGACCAGACATTATTTATAATAATAATAATCTTTCTTTATATAGCGCCAACATATTCACAGCGCTTATAAGACAGGGGGAATAAAAACAAGACCACAGTTACATAAAGTAATCAATTGATGGAAAAAGTAGGGATGAGGGTCCTGCTCCAAAGAGCTTAAATACTGCAAATACTACAGAAGGTAAAGGAGATGGAGATGTGCACGGTTTGGCGAGGTAAAGAGTGAGGGATACCCATAGACATAGCTGTGGGATTTGATGTTAGCATTTTAATTTGGACCCCAAATCGCATATCGTATAGCAAATATTGGAGCGAAGCATACTGAGGAGGAATTTGTGATCAACAGTGCCAAATGCTGTGGAGAGGAGGATCAGTAGGGAGTAGTCATCCCTCGATTTAGCCTTCAGGAGGTTGCTTGACACTTTAGTCAGGGCGGTTTCTGTCGAGTGTAGAGGGTGGAAGCCAGACTGTAGGGGTCAAGAAGACAGTTTTCTGAGATAGCTTATAAGGTGGGAGTAAACCAGGTGTACTAATAGTTTGGAGATGAAGGGGAGATTTGAGATAGGTCGGTAGTTGGCAGTATCAGTCGAGTCAAGAGTCAGTTTCTTTAGCAGTGGGAATATGATAGTGTGTTTCAATGAGGAGGTAAAGATGCCAGAGGTCAGAGAAAGTTTGAATATAGCCGTGAGGTGGGAGATAACCACCGGTGACAGAGACCGGAGGAGTTGTGAGGGAAAAGGGTGGTAACATAGGTGGTGGGGCGAGCAGAGGAAAGCAATGTGGAGACTTCTTCCGTCATTGGTCTGAGTACAGACTCGAGCATTATTGTATGTGGAACGCCGGGTGCAGAGCTTTTTTTTTTCTAGGTTCGTCTCTCACTCTCTCTCTCTCCTGCCTGCCTGCCAGACAAAAAATTTGCCAATGACGCGTGCTGCGTTGCGGCGGGGAGGGGCCAAAAACTGTGGCGGGTTCGAACACGGCTTGATGCTCATTCGAGTAACGAGCACCATCGAGTACACTAATACTCGAACGGGCATCAAGCTCGGCAGAGTATGTTCGCTCAACTCTAATAGCGATCTCATAGATGTTTGACAGTACTGTTAAAAAGTGTAACATTTGCCAGTTTTGAGTTTTTAATTGCTAAAGCAATTTACTGATCAAGGATACAATTTCTGGTATTGCCAAAAAGATTTGCAGGTGCATATAATTAATCATATACAGCAAGATTATGTTTGCCAGTGTAAACTATTTGGATAGATTTTACTTATAGGTGAATTTCCGATAACTTCAAAATGACTAAATATAATCTCCACTGAATGAACATTTCCAATGTTTCTACTTTTATAATATAAATTGAAATTGGACATCTATTTATTGCTTGTTCAGATCAAGTTGAAGCAATTAATCAAAACAAGATAATTGGGTAGTGAGTCATATTTGAAAATGACATACTGCATTAAACTTTTCCCATTATGTTCTTATTAGGAGTAGATATGTAATATAAATGAAGACCTGAATAACCACATCTGTTATCTTAATTATAAATCAAACCTCAGCCACACTGAAAAAACATTCATTATGAAAATAGCTTTCTGTGAAAGGGGAAGAAATTAGGAGTATTTAAATATAATAGAAATAATAGGATCTTATCAGGTGCCTTCAACCATAATAATAAATTGATTTTATGGCAAGTATTGCTATACCATCTCTGTAATCTGTAAAATCCCCACATTCTAGCATTAATGGAACCTGATGAATGCTAGACTATCAAATATTCTGAATTATTAGTTATAGAAAAGCATACATAATTTATTCATGTGGCGCATAGTGCTAAGGCAGCAGAAATGCAGTCTTAAGCTCACACTTATAACCTGAAGGTTGTGGGTTCAATCCCTGTGTGATTCAGGTAGCCGGCTCAAGGTTGACTCAATCTTCCATCCTTCTGAAGTTGGTAAAATGAGTACCCAGATCAAATAAGATGACTGGTGGAAGCAATGGCAAACCACCCCGCAAAAACAGTCTGCCAAGAAAACGTCCCAATGTCATGTCACCTAGGAGTCAGTCATGACTAGGTGCTTGCACCAGGGGACCTTACCTTTTTGGCACAAAACTTAGAAGGGTTTAAGATAAAGAAAAATTGAATACTGACCTATCCTGGTAGCTCCCCGTCCAGTGCTACAGCCCCAGTGGCCACTGAACAGAACCCGGAAGAAGCAGCTGGCGGTCACATGCCATTCATTGTACATATAACCACTGAGCCACTCACAGGCTTCAGCAGTGATTTTTCCATGGCTGCTGAAGCCTGTGACTGACTGAGTGGTGATGCGCACATTTATTTTTCTTCATTTTAAGCTCTTAAAACTTTTTTCATGTCCCAGAAAACCCCTTTAAATACTTCTGGGATGACCATAGTATGTTGAAAATATTGTATGTTGAAACCTTATGGAAAGCTAGTAATTGGTTGTAAAGGCCCCAAAATGTCAACCTTAAGTAATATAACATGAAGATTTAAAGCTGATAATTAATACAGATAAAGCACGTTCTTATATATAGTATAAAGGTCAGAAATAGGATCTGGTAGAGGTAAAGCACTTTCTCTGTAGAGGACAGGAGCTTCTTTAGGGTCTAATAAAGTACACAGTGCCCCAGAAAAATAACATGGAGGCATCTCGCCTGATTTCCAAGGGTGACAATAGGTAAAATACAAAGTGCATGTGACAGATTCAGACTGTCTCTGACAATGCATGTTCAGTTTGATTTCAAGTTATAGCGGACTGGGAAAGACCATTGTAGGTTGAAAATATTGTATATTGTGACTTGAGAAATCAACGTAAATTTTAAAGGGAACATGTCACCTGATTTATTCAGCCATATTGGGGGAAGCATAAACTAGTGACACCCTAATTGCAGTGTAGAGTCACTTACTTTGTTAGGTGCAGCACTTTTCACAAAACTTCTGCTTCTATCCAGTAGAGTGAGCCTGGCATATAGTTTATGATATTCATGAACTGCAGATGCCCATTTTTGGTTGATTGAGAGCTTTCTTCACATACTCTGTATAATAAGAAAACAATCTTTCAATTGGCAGTGGGGCAGATACAGGCACAGCCTATCAATATTAACGGGTGCAGGTAGGGCCCTCTGGCAGGCTAGGAGCTGGGGGGCTGACAATCACAGATGACTCCAGGTTCGAATCTGCAGGTATTGCTAGTGGCAAGGACTTCATTTAACCCAAAGCTCAGATGCTGGCATTACCACTAGCAGACCAGATTCTGGGCCATACCTGGTATAATAGGCCCAATCACAGGAGTGCAACAGGATAGACAGTGACTTGTGGCAAATAGCATGCTGGAAGTCTGACATCTTGTTTCTTAACTTTAATAAACAGTAAAACAAATAGCTGAGACAGTCTGGATATGCGTTGTACATCCAATCACTTGGATAGCAGATAGGTTCTTGTGATAAAGTCTGTTGCAAATATAATTCCAAGTGAACCTTCAATTCATGAAGGATCACTTGGCAGCGATTGACGGCAACAGTTATCTGTAGGGCAACCATGACTTAGTCCTCCAGTGCATAAAGAGCTGATCTTTTTTGTCTAATTCCCAGTGGCAATGGGGTACAAAATGGTGGCAGACATCAGGCGCTACAGCAAGTCTTCATGTGTTTGAGGGTTTCCCAACAGGGAACAACTTCTTCTGTGGAGCTCAGAGGCCAGATAATGGCTCTTGTATGTAGACCTGGTACAGAATCCCCACCTGTAGCTGCTCCCTACTCTTCACATCTTAGCTCGTGTACTCTGCTTTGACATTGTGTAAAGTTACTGTATATTGTGCCTCAGAACTTTCAGGACCCCCCAAACATGTGATCTCCCAACAGCCTACCACAGAATAGTATACATTTACATTGCAAAAGCAACCAAAAGCAGCAACACTGAATCCACAGTCCAACACAAACAACATACTGTATCTGAAAGTAATCAAGATGATAAACATGACCCATTCCTTCACAACCACCCCACCTAATACAAGCCCGGAATACAGGATTACATGCCAGGTCAGTGCTGTAATTTTATAGAGAGTACTACACCTAACAAAGTAAGTGACCCCATGTTGCAATCAGAGTGTCTATCTGACGACAGATTCCCTTGAATACAAAATATGCTAATACTCCTTATTTTGTCTCAGAGAATCCATATAAAATGCTTCCCAATGCTTGCTTGAAAAACTAAAAAAAATTATATACTGTATTTTATGTACAGTCATAGGATCATAGAATGGTAAAGTTGGAAGGGACCTCCAGGGTCATTGGATCCAACTGCCTGATCCAAGCAGAATTCACTAAATCATCCCAGACAGATGTCTGTCCAGCCTGCAGTCTTTATGATTGTTCAGATGTTACCAAAGACTTTCCATGTTTCCCTAAAGGGGTTTTCAAGAAAAAGTAATACGGTTTGAAAAATACTTAACTTGCAGTCCTCGCCCATTACCATACCAGAAGTCTGTTTTGCCATCTGCTGTTGCCCATGTACATACTTTCATGAACAGAACAGCCAATCAATAAGCAAGGGATACTCCACAATTTTTTTTTTTGAATTTGAGAGAATTAATTTTGGAGAACCCCTTTCAGGAGACGTGGATACTGTAGTGTTGGTAGAATTTAAACAATGATTAAGGCAGTATTCACACAGGCAATATTCCCTTGTGAGTGCGATCGAATTCTGAGATGGATAGAACTCATACAGGAAAAGAACCAAGTTATTTGAAAGGGTTCCTTCACACAAGCGATTTTTCTCTTGGAGTTAGAAAAATTGCTGCATCTCCTATTCTGGTCCAGACAAAAAGAATAAAAGCTTAAGGGGTTCTCTACTTTGGACAATCTCTATTGATTAGAAGAGTTTTTTGACAATCAGCTGATCACACTATGTTCTCTTGCTGGCACTCATAGTAATTACCTGTAATCTGTGGTGAAATTCATCAGAGACCACCCTTTTCAGAATGTGACATCCTTGCACTCTCTGCAAACAACTAATTTTGCCATGATAAATTGTGGCCAGAAAGGCATTTTTTGTGCAATGGCTTCAGGAAAAAAGTATTATTACATCATCACCATTCTAGTGAAGGGCTGCCCACAAGAACGGCTCAAAGTCTTTAAGAACAGGAATCGTTCTTACAGGTTCTCCATTCCAGCTCAGAGGGGGTCCCAAGGGGGTCCCCATGATCTAGGATGTTGATATGCTGTAATAGGGCATATAAACACGGATTACGCTCTTGACACAACCCTTTGAATTTTCCAGCATCTGACAAATGTTCAAATTTGCAGTCAGGGAGAAATAGTGCCTTTTTCTTTGTACAAAAAAGCATTGTTTGCTTAACCTAGATAAGCCTATTTCCCTTCTTTAAGTACATTTAATGGAAGGTTCTGTAGTCTATCTTTTTAAACCATTATAAATTATGCAATGAAAGAAAAGTTCTACAAATTTCTCAATCCTTTCAGAATCTTTCTGGCCTTGAAAAATTACTTTAATCTGGCTCTGTCCAACCACTTTCTCACTTCATCTTCTAAATTGCATTCCAGTGAATCCAAATGTGATTGTAAATCTTTCAAGCTCTTAGCACAAAGAATACAAGCTGCCGGTTCAAAAAGTCCAGAAATAAGAGTGTATGTTTTGTAGTACCTGTGGTTTTCAGCTAACATCTAATGGGGAGGGGGTGGGAAGTTATTGTACCTGCCAGAGGTATCTTGCTTGAATTGTTATTCTTGTCACCAACGCAATAAATCTTTCTATGGCAGAAAAGTCCCAGAATTTAAGGAAAATGTCTTGTTTATCTTGTGTATTTGAAAAGAAACCATTCTGATCAGGTTTGTATTTCCGGCAGGTGTGATACATGTATTGTAAAAGAGTTGAAGGAGTCACATTTTATACAAACTTGACTTAAAACCTGGTCCACCATTCTGGTTGATCACAGCTTTCAGATGTGAGGGAACAGATTCCACAAGGTAGCGAACATTCTCCATACTAAAATCGACCCATGACCGCTGCAGCAGCTCCATCAGTTGGTACACCTTTTGCAGATAAGTAGGAGCAGATCTCACTAATCTCACAGATCTCCAATGGTATAGTCAGGGAATACAGCTTCATGCTGTTAATGCGCATTTACAGGTGCAGCTCTGGCCATCTATATGGTTCAGCAGGATATAGGACTAGTCATTCCAGGTGATTTTGTATCATGTGTCCAAAGTCTATTGCCATCTTTCTTGGGCCCATGCAAAATGATGGTGAGTTATCATGGGCACCCTTGTCGGTTTTTAGCTATTGAACCCCAGTCAACGCAAGTTACAATGCAATTGTGGAAATTCGTCTAATTTCTCTGCTGTTGTACTGTTGGGTCATTCAGTCCACTGTGGCACGTTGTTGATGAAATACCAGACATGCCTTCCAATGCTTGCCTCTAAGATCAACCACATGTGGCCTGGAGCTGGGTGATCTTCTGTCAGATGTCTGTTCATCTCTTCATGGTTGAACTAGTCCTGATGTGAGAGGGTGAGACAGCCTCCAATATGTGTACATTGTTCTTGTTACTGTAAATAGTCCACTACTGTGTGTTTTATTATTTGTCCACAAGAGGTCGCTGTTCTGCAGAAAAGAGTTTGGTCAAGCTGTGAGGTGACAGGACCATGGTAGTCTATGATTGGAGCACCCGTTGCCTGCTTACAGCATGCACACGGGAGGAGAGAAAATTAAAAGCGTGCGTACACTGTGAGGTGTCAGTTGGTCGAGGAAGCCATCTGAGTGGAGCTACGGAAGAGGGAAGGAGGTCGTATCCTGAAGGGACCAGAGCTGCAGCGGATTCAGATTTTGACCAGATGCCTGCTGGATGGGAGAAGACTTGCTGCCGGGGATGTTGCTGAACAACCGGAGCGAGACTGGATATTGTGTGGACAATACTGGATGCCGCTGAGGAAGTGAGTAACGGCTCTCTGCGGTACCACACGCTTTCCTGGAGGAGCCCCTCATCCATCTAGACTTTTTGGCTGATCAAACAGCAGACTGGTCTACATGCACGCAAGACACCATATTTTGGCGCCCAGTTACTTGGGACTGCATTTTGGCCTGTAGTTAGATTAGGTAGGGTTATAGACCGTGTCAGGCCACACTTCAGTGGGATCGGCATAGTGGCTGGCAGGCCACATCCAGCCTTCAGTAAGAAGCTTCTGGAGAACATTCACCTGGCTATATAGCCGCTGTTCTTTATTAGAGATGAGCGAACACCAAAATGTTCGGGTGTTCGTTATTCGTAACGAACTTCCCGTGATGCTCGAGGGTTCGTTTCGAACAACGAACCCCATTGAAGTCAATGGGCGACCAGAACATTTTTGTATTTCGCCGATGCTCGCTAAGGTTTTCATGTGTGAAAATCTGGGCAATTCAGGAAAGTGATGGGAATGACACAGTGACGGATAGGGCAGGCGAGGGGCTACATGTTGGGCTGCATCTCAAGTTCACAGGTCCCACTATTAAGCCACAATAGCGGCAAGAGTGGGCCCCCCCCCCCCCAACAACTTTTACTTCTGAAAAGCCCTCATTAGCATGGCATACCTTTGCTAAGCACCACACTACCTCCAACAAAGCACAATCACTGCCTGCATGACACTCCACTGCCACTTCTCCTGTGTTACATGCTGCCCAACCGCACCCCCTCCCCCCCACAGCGCACACCAAACTGTCCCTGCGCAGCCTTCAGCTGCCCTCATGCCACACCACCCTCATGTCTATTTAGAAGTGCGTCTGCCACGACGAGGGACCGCAGGCACACACTGCACAGGGTTGGCACGGCTAGGTAGCGACCCTCTTTAATAGGGGCGGGGCGATAGCCCACAATGCTGTACAGAAGCAATGAGAAATATAATCCTGTGCCACCGCCATCAGGAGCTGCACACGTGGGCATAGCAATGGGGAACCTATGTGCCACACACTATTCATTCTGTCAAGGTGTCTGCATGCCCCAGTCAGACTGGTTATATGCACCTTAACAGTAACCGCGTTGGTGGTAATGTGGTGGTGACTGCGGACCTAGTACCACGGTTGTATTTTGTTGGTTTTCGGAATGTGGCCAGGATTAAGTGGGCCGTGGCGGGGGGGTGGTGGGGGGGCTCTCTTGTAGTGTCGGTAAAGGTGAAATTCTTGGACTGCCACCAGACGAACCAATGCAAAGGCATTTGCCAACAATGTTTTCCCTGTTGGAGGAGGAGGGGGATGTTTTTGAGGCACTATGTGTCCTCTCCACGTGTCCGTGGTTATATGCACCTTAACAGTAACCGCGTTGGTGGTAATGTGGTGGTGACTGCGGACCTAGTACCACGGTTGTATTTTGTTGGTTTTCGGAATGTGGCCAGGATTAAGTGGGCCGTGGCGGGGGGATGGTGGGGGGGCTCTCTTGTAGTGTCGGTAAAGGTGAAATTCTTGGACTGCCACCAGACGAACCAATGCAAAGGCATTTGCCAACAATGTTTTCCCTGTTGGAGGAGGAGGGGGATGTTTTTGAGGCACTACGTGTCCTCTCCACGTGTCCGTGGTTATATGCACCTTAACAGTAACCGCATTGGTGGTAATGTGGTGGTGACTGCGGACCTAGTACCACGGTTGTATTTTGTTGGTTTTCGGAATGTGGCCAGGATTAAGTGGGCCGTGGCGGGGGGATGGTGGGGGGGCTCTCTTGTAGTGTCGGTAAAGGTGAAATTCTTGGACTGCCACCAGACGAACCAATGCAAAGGCATTTGCCAACAATGTTTTCCCTGTTGGAGGAGGAGGGGGATGTTTTTGAGGCACTACGTGTCCTCTCCACGTGTCCGTTCCATGTCAGCAATAGTAGCACTCAAGACAGGCCCCAGTAACAATTCTGAAGCAGCAGTATAGCGGGAGCGCAGTCTTCGTTCCATGTAAGCAATAGTAGCACTCAAGACAGGCCCCAGTAACAATTCTGAAGCAGCAGTATAGCGGGAGCGCAGTCTTCGTTCCATGTAAGCAATAGTAGCACTCAAGACAGGCCCCAGTAACAATTCTGAAGCAGCAGTATAGCGGGAGCGCAGTCTTCGTTCCATGTAAGCAATAGTAGCACTCAAGACAGGCCCCAGTAACAATTCTGAAGCAGCAGTATAGCGGGAGCGCAGTCTTCGTTCCATGTAAGCAATGGTTAATGTGGCTTAAGTGGTAACTAGGCCTGTAGGCAGCCCAGTGTAACGAAAAATTGGTTCAAGTTAAAGTTCCAACGCTTTTAAGCGCATTGAAACTTATAAAAATTGTTAAGAAAAATTATTTGAGTGAGCCTTGTGGCCCTAAGAAAAATTGCCCGTTCAGCGTGATTACGTGAGGTTTCAGGAGGAGGAGCAGGAGGAGGAGGAGGAATATTAGACACAGATTGATGAAGCAGAAATGTCCCCGTTTTGGATGGTGAGAGAGAACGTAGCTTCCATCCGCGGGTGCAGCCTACGTATTGCTTACGTATCGCTGCTGTCCGCTGGTGGAGAACAGAAGTCTGGGGAAATCCAGCCTTTGTTCATCTTGATGAGTGTTAGCCTGTCGGCACTGTCGGTTGACAAGCGGCTACGCTTATCTGTGATGATTCCCCCAGCCGCACTAAACACCCTTTCCGACAAGACGCTAGCCGCAGGACAAGCAAGCACCTCCAGGGCATACAGCGCGAGTTCAGGCTACGTGTCCAGCTTCGACACCCAGTAGTTGTAGGGGGCAGAGGCGTCACCAAGGATGGTCGTGCGATCCGCTACGTACTCCCTCACCATCCTTTTACAGTGCTCCCGCCGACTCAGCCGTGACTGGGCAGCGGTGACATAGTCTTGGTGGGGAGCCGTAAAGCTGGCCAGGCCCTTAAAGACTGTTGCACTGCCTGGGATGTACATGCTGCTAGATCTCCGCACCTCCCCTGCTACCTTGCCCTCGGTACTGCGCCTTCTGCCACTAGCGCTGTCGGCTGGGAATTTTACCATCAGCTTGTCCGCAAGGGTCCTGTGGTATAGCAACACTCTCGAACCCCTTTCCTCTTCGGGAATCAGAGTGGGCAGGTTCTCCTTATACCGTGGATCGAGCAGTGTGTACACCCAGTAATCCGTCGTGGCCAGAATGCGTGCAACGCGAGGGTCACGAGAAAGGCATCCTAACATGAAGTCAGCCATGTGTGCCAGGGTACCTGTACGCAACACATGGCTGTCTTCACTAGGAAGATCACTTTCAGGATCCTCCTCCTCCTCCTCCTCCTCCTCCTCAGGCCATACACGCTGAAAGGATGACAGGCAATCAGCCGGTGTACCGTCAGCAGCGGCCCAAGCTGTCTCTTCCCCCTCCTCCTCATCTTCCTCATGCTCCTCCTCCTCCTCCTGTACGCGCTGAGAAATAGACAGGAGGGTGCCCTGACTATCCAGCGGCATACTGTCTTCCCCCGCCCCCGTTTCCGAGCGCAAAGCAGCTGCCTTTATGGTTTGCAGGGAATTTCTCAAGATGCATAGCAGAGGAATGGTGACGCTAATGATTGTAGCATCGCCGCTCACCACCTGGGTAGACTCCTCAAAATTACCAAGGACATGGCAGATGTCTGCCAACCAGGCCCACTCTTCTGAAAGGAATTGAGGAGGCTGACTCCCACTGCGCCGGCCATGTTGGAGTTGGTATTCGACTATAGCTCTACGTTGTTCATAGAGCCTGGCCAACATGTGGAGCGTAGAGTTCCACCGTGTGGGCACGTCGCACAGCAGTCGGTGCACTGGCAGCTTAAAGTGATGTTGCAGGGTGCGCAGGGTGGCAGCGTCCGTGTGGGACTTGCGGAAATGTGCGCAGAGCCGGCGCGCCTTTACGAGCAGGTCTGACAAGCGTGGGTAGCTTTTCAGAAAGCGCTGAACCACCAAATTAAAGACGTGGGCCAGGCATGGCACGTGCGTGAGGCTGCCGAGCTGCAGAGCCGCCACCAGGTTACGGCCGTTGTCACACACGACCATGCCCGGTTGGAGGCTCAGCGGCGCAAGCCAGCGGTCGGTCTGCTGTGTCAGACCCTGCAGCAGTTCGTGGGCCGTGTGCCTCTTATCGCCTAAGCTGAGTAGTTTCAGCACGGCCTGCTGACGCTTGCCCACCGCTGTGCTGCCACACCGCGCGACACCGACTGCTGGCGACATGCTGCTGCTAACACATCTTGATTGTGAGACAGAGGAGGAGGAGGAGGAGGAGGGTGCTTTAGTGGAGGAAGCATACACCTCCGCAGATACCAGCACCGAGCTGGGGCCCGCAATTCTGGGGGTGGGTAGGACGTGAGCGGTCCCAGGCTCTGACTCTGTCCCAGCCTCCACTAAATTCACCCAATGTGCCGTCAGGGAGATGTAGTGGCCCTGCCCGCCTGTGCTTGTCCACGTGTCCGTAGTTAAGTGGACCGTGGCAGTAACCGCGTTGGTGAGGGCGCGCACAATGTTGCGGGAGACGTGGTCGTGCAGGGCTGGGACGGCACATCGGGAAAAGTAGTGGCGACTGGGAACTGAGTATCGCGGGGCCGCCGCCTCCATGATACTTTTGAAGGACTCCGTTTCCACAACCCTATACGGCAGCATCTCAAGGCTGATGAATTTTGCTATGCGGACGGTTAACGTTTGAGCGTGCGGGTGCGTGGCGGCGTACTTGCGCTTGCGCTCGAACACTTGCGCAAGCGACGGCTGAACGGTGCGCTGAACTACACTGCTGGATGGGGCCGAGGACAGCGGAGATGAGGGTGTGGGTGCAGGCCATGAGGCGGTAGTGCCTGTGTCCTGAGAGGGGGGTTGCATCTCAGTGGCAGGTTGGGGCACAGGGGGAGAGGCAGGGGTGCAAACCGGAGGCGGTGAACGGCCTTTGTCCCACCTTGCGGGGTGCTTGGCCATCATATGTCTGCGCATGGTGGTGGTGGTGAGGCTGTTGGTGTTGGCTCCCCGGCTGAGCTTTGCGCGACAAAGGTTGCACACCACTGTTCGTCGGTCGTCAGGCGTCTCTGTGAAAAACTGCCAGACCTTAGAGCACCTCGGCCTCCGCAGGGTGGCATGGCGCGAGGGGGCGCTTTGGGAAACAGTTGGTGGATTATTCGGTCTGGCCCTGCCTCTACCCCTGGCCACTGCACTGCCTCTTGCAACCTGCCCTGCTGATGCCCTTGACTCCCCCTCTGAAGACCTGTCCTCCTGAGTAAGCGTTGCACACCAGGTGGGGTCAGTCACCTCATCGTCCTGCTGCTCTTCCTCCGAATCCTCTGTGCGCTGCTCCCTGGGACTTACTGCCCTTACTACTACCTCACTGCAAGACAACTGTGTCTGATCGTCATCGTCCTCCTCACCCACAGAAAGTTGTTGAGACAGTTGGCGGAAGTCCCCAGCCTCTTCCCCCGGACCCCGGGAACTTTCGAATGGTTGGGCATCAGTGACGATAAACTCCTCTGGTGGGAGAGGAACCGCTGCTGCCCAATCTAAGCAGGGGCCCGAGAACAGTTCCTGGGAGTCTGCCCGCTCCTGAGCATGTGTCATTTTCGTGGAGTGAGGAGGCTGGGAGGAAGGAGGAGCAGCAGACAGAGGATTCGGATTGGCAGCAGTGGACGGCGCAGAACTGCGGGTAGACGATAGGTTGCTCGAAGCACTTTCTGCCATCCAGGACAGGACCTGCTCACACTGCTCATTTTCTAATAACCGTCTCCCGCGTGGACCCATTAATTGGGCGATGAATGTGGGGACGCCAGAAACGTGCCTCTCTCCTAATCGCGCAGCAGTCGGCTGCGACACACCTGGATCAGGAGCTTGGCCTGTGCCCACACCCTGACTTGGCCCTCCGCGTCCTCGGCCGCGTCCACGTCCTCTAGGCCTACCCCTACCCCTCAGCATGCTGTATTACCAGTGATTTGATTTCACAGGCAGGAAATAAATTGGCGCAAGACTGCAGGCCAAATATAATTTTTGCCCTTTTTGGAAAACGAAAGGCCCCACTGCCTCTAGTGAATGAATTATCTAAGTTTAATAACTGTGCTGTGTCCCTGCTTATGTGTCACAGAACGTGAGGGTAGCAGAGTTATTATAACTCTGGCAGAGCAGGAATTTTTTTTCCCAATTAAGGAAAGCAAATGGCGAAGCCAGCAGTAAAGCGTAGCTGGGTGCGTATGATTTAGCACTGTTCTTCACGCAGCTCACACGTCTCCACCGCCCGTAAGGACGGACAGAGGCTGGACAAATAGATTTGTTTTCAGTTTTTTCCCACCAAAAGGCAGCACTGCGTATATTCAATGAACATGAGAAGTTTAATAACTGTGCTGTGTCCCTGCTTATGTGTCACAGAACGTGAGGGTAGCAGAGTTATTATAACTCTGGCAGAGCAGGAATTTTTTTTCCCAATTAAGGAAAGCAAATGGCGAAGCCAGCAGTAAAGCGTAGCTGGGTGCGTATGATTTAGCACTGTTCTTCACGCAGCTCACACGTCTCCACCGCCCGTAAGGACGGACAGAGGCTGGACAAATAGATTTGTTTTCAGTTTTTTCCCACCAAAAGGCAGCACTGCGTATATTCAATGAACATGAGAAGTTTAATAACTGTGCTGTGTCCCTGCTTATGTGTCACAGAACGTGAGGGTAGCAGAGTTATTATAACTCTGGCAGAGCAGGAATTTTTTTTCCCAATTAAGGAAAGCAAATGGCGAAGCCAGCAGTAAAGCGTAGCTGGGTGCGTATGATTTAGCACTGTTCTTCACGCAGCTCACACGTCTCCACCGCCCGTAAGGACGGACAGAGGCTGGACAAATAGATTTGTTTTCAGTTTTTTCCCACCAAAAGGCAGCACTGCGTATATTCAATGAACATGAGAAGTTTAATAACTGTGCTGTGTCCCTGCTTATGTGTCACAGAACGTGAGGGTAGCAGAGTTATTATAACTCTGGCAGAGCAGGAATTTTTTTTCCCAATTAAGGAAAGCAAATGGCGAAGCCAGCAGTAAAGCGTAGCTGGGTGCGTATGATTTAGCACTGTTCTTCACGCAGCTCACACGTGTCCACAGGCGTTAGGACGGACAGAGGCTGGACAAATAGATTTGTTTTCAGTTTTTTCCCACCAAAAGGCAGCACTGCGTATATTCTATGAATAATAACTGTGTTGTGGCCCTGCCTATACAATTCTTTCCCTGCAGTATCAATGGAGGGTGGAATGCTCTGCAGAGGCGATTTTGAGAAGCCCAAAAAAAAGGCAGCACAGCCAACAGCAGCCTGGACAGTACTGCACACGGATAAATATGGCCCTAGAAAGGACCGTTGAGGTTCTTGAAGGCTACACTCACTCCTAACACTCTCCCTGCCTATGCAGCACTTCTGTCCCTAATGCCAGGTGCAACGGTCTGCAGAGGCGATTTTGAGAAAAAAAAAAATCCCACTGCTAACAGCAGCCAACACACAGCTATCAGTGGCCCTAATAAGGACCTTTGGGGGGTCTTGAAGCCTACACTAACTACCAATTCTTTCCCTACAGCAGCTCCGGTATAAACAGCACTGTCCCTCATCTAACTCACACCGCATCTGAGGCGAGCCGCGGGAGGGGCCGACTTTTATATTAGGCGAACACCTGATCTCGCCAGCCACTCACAGCAGGGGGGTGGTATAGGGCTTAAACGTTGCAGGGGGAAGTTGTAATGCCTTCCCTGTCTTTCAATTGGCCAGAAAAGCGCGCTAACGTCTCAGGGAAGGAAGTGAAAGTAACCAGAACACCGCATGGTGTTCGTTACGAATAACGAACATCCCGAACACCCTAATATTCGCACGAATATCAAGCTCGGACGAACGCGTTCGCTCATCTCTATTCTTTATACATGTTCCATACTGTATTGGGTCTGGGGGGATAGAGTCAGTGTTGTTAAGTCTGTAAGCTGTTGTGCTGCACCGCCGGTACTCAGATCACTCTCCCTTTCCTTTGTTCCTTAGTAGCGGTATTAATAGGTAACAAGGGGCCGGTTTATTTAGGCCTGCCCGTTAGGTAAAAGCATAGTCTATTATAGTAGCGCCCTTTGGGGAGTACAGTGCTGTATAGCACAAGGGCCTCAGCCATCTGGCTAAGTGTATGTGAGTTTTGTCGGGTTACCTATTGTTTGTGGTCACATGGGCCACAGGGCTTTAGTAAAATTCGGTTTGCACCTGAACTGGTGTCAGAGACATTTTCCTTGTCTGAGACTTCGCTGTATCCTGGGGAGCCCACCCCGGTACACGGCTTACACTGACACACTCTTGATACCATGGTCTGGGAACAGCTAAGAAGCATGACTGTTTCAGAAATATTGGCATCACCCCTCTGATCACCAACAATCTGCCTGTATCAAAGTCACTCACGTCACTACATTTACGCATGACTGCCAAATGTTGCCGTCTGCTGTGCAGAAAAGGTGTTGGCATGCTATCTGAGAGCAAATCATGACATGGTCATTGTCACGTGGCGAGGGGGAGGCTTTGCTTGTGGAATGACTGGTATTCCACTTTACGGGACTCTGCATATTAACCAGACAAGTGACCATCACCTTCTGCTACAACTCTACAGCATAATGCCTGGCTCTGTGCTCAATATCGCTGAGATTGAAAGCTTGAAGTTGTTAGAATACAGGCTGATTTGTACCCAGCTTCCTGGGCTTCTGCATGCACGCGAAGCAAAAGCTCAAGCTATGATCATATGAATTATGATCATTCTAATGCACTCCAAAGCATTACAATGCCCACGCAAATACACGCTGCCACCACCAACGTTCACGGGTGTTGGACCCGAATGCTAATTACCCCCAGGTATATCTTTAGAATAGCCATGTGTGGCACAGAGTGTTAGGGCAGCAGAATGCAGTCCTAAGCTCTCGCTCACGACCTGAAGGTTGTGGGTTTCAATCCCCGCATAGTTTACGTAGCCGGCTCAAGGTTGACTCAGACTTCCATCCTTCCGAGGTCGGAAAAATAACTACCAGCTTGCTGGGGGGTAAAGATGGCTGGGGAAGGCAATGGCAAATCACCCCGCAAAAGCAGTGTGCCAAGAAAACGTCATGATGTGAAGTCACACTAGGAGTCAGCCACAACATGGTTAACTTTACCTTTTATCTTATGTCTTTAGAGATATGGTTTCCTTCTGATCCAATTTTGTGTCAGAACTAGAGTTCACTGGAATGCAACACTGGAAGCAAGCATATTTTAATTGGAGTTACTCTTTTGTATATTAATTTCAGACGTAAATTTCTACCCTATTAGGTTAGTGGCTGTCCAGTGTGGCTCAGTGGTTAGCACTGTTGCCTTGATATGCTGGGATCCTAAGTTTAAATCTGACTGAGGACAACATCAACAATGAGTTTGAATGTTCTGCTCGTCTTTGTGTTTCTTCTTATCAATAAATGTATGAGCTATAAAAGGTGATTATTATGAAATCCGCACAAACCCAGGAAGAGCATAGTAATGCCACGCAGATGCTGTCCTTGGCCAGATTTGAACATTGCTATCCACTGAGCCACACTGCACCACCCCCACCTTCCAATAACATCGGTTGAGATGAACCACCCAAGATTCAGGTTTGGCATTAAACTGAACTTTTAGCTGAGTTCGACCCGAAACAAGGTCCAACTTTGTTAGTTTGCTCAACACTAATAACAACCTATGGATAAACTCTTTGCTCAGCATAGTGACCATACAGGGTAAACAAATACCTGTGGATATGAATATATTGCACTCCATATAGTACATCTTGATCTTGTATTCGATATAATTGAAAATAAATACAGGCATTCCTTAATAAAGTTATAGACTACATTTTTTTTAAATTTAAATCCCAGGATATTCAGATGCAGAAGAGAAGATATCTAAAAATATTTTATCTTTTAAAACTTTTTTTTTCATAAAAGTTTGCAGACCAGAATAACATAAAACTTTGTAGTCCAGAAAAAAAGCTTACCTGGAGTTTTATGTCTTATTTTAGGATTATTAAATTCATCATTTTCATGGCGACGTTATAAAACTGGTTATAAAGAAAACTGAATAACTTAGAACACAGTATTGCATAAAACCTGGAGTTTTCAGTCATGGCATTTGGTTTATGGTAGTCAGTTGTAAAATACAGCCTATATTTAACAAGGTATTTTATGCCCCAGGAAAATATATAGAGATAGATTAAAATGTAATTGACTGATGTGGAGTTAACTGTAATCCCTTATATTATTTGTATGGATACTATTTGTATAGAAGAAAACTTAAAATGTTTGTCTGGTTTAGAAACTCCATTTTCCACATGGTTCTTCATTTTGAGTCTCCATCAGAGCATTGAGCGGCAACAATGAGTGTCTATCATTCTGGAGGACCTGGACTATTCATGTATTACATGGACTTTCCATTGATTTCAGTGGGCACCATGTAATAATTCAGTTTCTCTGTGGTGGTGCTGCTGCAAACAAACTAACACTTGCTGCCGGGTTCCGTCACAGATTACCGCTGATCAATGGAAGTTCAAGCTGTGCTCTGTGATAAACTTATTGCAGTGGACCCTTATGATAAAAATGAATTGTCTAAAGTACATATGCATTGTATAAAATATACAGTAGGTAATCAAGTGAGATCCAGCACAGAAGAAATAAAATCCCCAAGTCCCATAAGTACATAAAAAATTGTTAAAAAGCAAGGCAACTTGGCCAAAATCCTGGTCTTAGTGTCTGTTGCCTTCCTTTTTAACAATTTGTTATATATCAATAAAGATTGTTGATTTTATTTTTGTGGTGCAGGATCTCACTTGTCTTCGTATGTCTACACAACGCTGGCGTTGATCCGTACATGGACTCCAGGTTTGAGCTACTCCTTATTTCAGTTGTATGTCCATGTGAGCTTATTACTACTTTGGATTGTCTAAAATACATTTACAACTTGATTTAAAGTACTTAGAGAATGAATACATCAAAAATGTGTGAGAAGAAAAAAGCTATAATTATGATGATATTACTTGGAGGCTCATGCACATCCACAGTGGATTTAAAAAGTCTACACACCCCTGTTAAAATGCCATGTTTTTGTCATGTTAAAGAATCCAACAAAGATGAATGACTTCAGATTTATTTCTTCCTTCGATGTGACCCGTTATCTGTACAATTCCATTAGAAAACAAACTGAAATCTTTTAGTGTAGAAAAATTAAAAAAGAAAACTAATATAATGTGGTTGCATAAATATGTCCACCCTTAAACTAATACTTTGTTGATGTACCCTTTGACTTAATGACAGCATTCAGTCTTTTTGGGTTGGTGTCTGTCAGCATGGCACATCTTGACTTGGCAATCTTTGCCCACTGTTCCTCGCAAAAACGCTTCAAATCTGTCAGATTACGAGGGCATCTCATGTGTAGCACCCTCCTCTGGTCAACCCACAGGTTGGACTCTGGCTGGGCCATTCCAAGACTTTGATCTTCTGGTGAAGCCATTCTTTTGTTGATTTGGAGGTATGCTTTGTGTCGTTGTCTTGCTGAAAGGTAAAATTTCTCTTTATCTTCAGCTTTTTAGCGGAGGCCTAAAGGTTTTGTGCCAAAATGAACTAATATTTGAAACTGTTCATAATTATTTCCACCTAAACTAAAGCCCCAGTTCCCAGAAAATGCTTCCCACTTGCCATGCTACCCCATGGCCCAGACATGTGAAGAATACGGGACATGGTTGTCACATACTCTACACAACCAGAAATTCCTGCAGCTCCTTTAATATTGCTGAAAGCCTCTTGGCCTCCCAAACCAATTTTCTTGAGGTCTTTTCATCAATTTATTGAGGGACATCCAGTTTTTGGTAATGTCACTGTTGTGACAAATGTAATACACTTCTTGATGATCGTCTTCACTGTGATCCATGGTATATAATGCCTTTGAAATATTTTGGTCTCCTTCTCCTGACTGATATCTTTCAACAATCAGATCCCTTTGATGTGCTGTAAGTTTTTTATGGCTTTTGCTGAAAAAGGCAATTAAGAAAATGTCAGAAAAATCCTTCTAGAACAGCTGAACTTTATATGGGGGAAATCAGAATCACTTTACATAATGGCAGCGGAATACTGACTGTTACTTAACATAAGTTTAAATGTGATTGGCTAATTCTAAACACAACCAATCCCCAAATACAAGAGGGTGTTCACAGTTATGCAACCACATTATTTTAGTTTTGTTCTTTTTATTTTCCATCCTAAAAGATTTTATATATATATTTTTTCATTGGAATGTATGGATAACGGGTCAAACTGAAGGTGGAAATAAATCTGAAATGATTCATCTTTGTCGGATTTTTTAACATGACAAAAACATGGCATTTTAACAGAGGTTTGTAGGCTTTTTATATCCACTGTATAAATAACCTTGTGAACCTATCCAACGGATGAAATATTTTGTTGTGACTGGATACTAAGTGAAAAATACTAAATGGATACAGAAGATCACCATAGAAACACTCTATTGTCTGTCACTAAGAGATACCATGGGACCATGTTAAGATTTCTGCTTATACAGGCACAACTAAATCAATGAAAGCTTAGGGCACATTGCAAAACGCATAAATAGACTCCTTAAAGAGACTGTGTCTCAGAATCAACAAATGTCTCCTATAAAGTGCGTTACATGAATTGTCCTCTCAAAAGATGCAAAATTAATCTAGATTTTTAAAATTTCAATACAATAACAGGTAGGAATCAATGTTTTAGTTAAAAGAGCTAAATGTCAGTTGCTGGATTTGAGATTATAGATTCATTTAGCTGCATCCATCCCAAGTGAAGAATTTCTGATATCCAGGCTCATATATGTTAGCATATGCATGTGTGTAGAAATGGGTAATGTGCATCAGTGTTCCCCAACTCCAGTCCTCAGGGACCCCAAAGGTCATGTTTTCTGGATTTTCTCAGTATTGTACAGGTGATGTAATTATTGTCAGTGCCTCAGACATTGCCGCAGCGGTTCTTGCTATAGGATATCCTGAAAACATGACCTGTTGGAGTTCCCTGAGGACTGGAGTTGAGAAACACTGATGTGCATCATTATAACTACAGTATTAATACCACCAACATGGTCAAGGATGTGCCTGAAAAACTCCCAGATAACTGTAAAGATTGTGTGACTGCATGTTGCATTTACATTTGATGACATTATCTGGTCCTTTAATCCCTGAGTGACCACACATACATGTGTTCAAGTTCTGGCTGTCTGAGCTTTATTCTACAGAGCTGAAAAAACACACTGGCCCTGTAGAGAAAAGCCCCGGCATCTGTGAGTGTGCCAGCTTCAGAGGTAGCCAAGAGCCTGGGGATTTCACGAGGGGCCGCGGTATGCAGTCCCCAGTCACATGATCACCATTATCCAAAGGATAACGGTTTTCATGTAAAGTAAAACAAAGTTTAAAAAGTATCCATGAGAGGAGATGAAATTACTTACCTAAGCCTGGGATTGCCTGGGAAATTTAAAAGCTCTCTGGACCTGGCTACCAAAGGTAGCTGAGAGCCTAAAGAGTTTTCGGTAGGCCACGGTATGCGGTCCATGGTCACGTGATGACTATTATCCAATGGAAAACGGCGATCATGTAAAAGTAAAACTTTAAAAAGTTAAAATTTCACCTCTCCTCATGGATAGGTTCCATGAGGGGAGGTGAAATTACTTACCTATGGCTTCTAGCAATGTTCCCTGACGGGATCTTTATTCACAGACCTTTCCCCGGCTTCTGCACATGTGCCCATCAGAAAAATGGCAGACACAAGTACAGAAGCTATGGAGGCCCCAAAAGCCAGTACCAGTGACCGAGGACCACAGTGAACGGTCCCCAGTCATGTGATCACCGTTATACAATGGATAACGGTGATCACATAAAAGTTTAAAAAAGTTAAAGTTTCCTCTCCCCTCAATGTTGAGAACATAGAAACAACAAAGCCCCACAAAGTTGTCAATTTTGAAAATACTGATCCTGGCTATTCTACCCCTGATGACCATGTTTGACATCCCACAGATCACTCAATATTCCTATTCTAATGTTGATTCACAATGAAAGCGATACACAGAAAACTTGCTCACTTGATTTTAGGCCATGTGTCTAATACAGGGAAGTTCCAATCATGAAAGAGCAGGTTGCTTAAATAAAATGGCCATTCCGTGTAATGTATATTCACAATGCAAAAGTCCAACAAATGTAAACGATTTCAGTTCTCTAGCACTATGTTACCATAGTTGGTTCCTATAGAACTCAATGTACACTGCCCAAAATTGTGAACAGTTGTGTTATTTGAATAAAAGTTATTTAGTTTACATCACTGGAATAATTTTTTCATAAACGTAAGTTTATAAAAGTGGCAACAACCCTCTAGCCTTGGGAAGAAGACTTGCTCATTTGTACGTAGGGAGGTGAGAAAACCTGAAGCTGTCATTTTCATTAGTCGTTTAAAATTCTTTTTTACTAGACACTGGGGAACACAATTTTTGTGGACTGTGATGATAGAGCCTTTTGTGGTATTTTCGGGTCATAAATTCTGAAAGTGACATTGCTTTTTCTCCATCAGGTCTGCTTTTCAAGATATGACATATGTCCATATAAATTTATACATGTATACATATTGTACTGTATTATAGATTTAATGACTGCCAATCAAAAGGTGAAGGTACAGAGATCCCAGGAAACCTGGAACATGAACAAAGCAAACGTTTCTTCATTGAGACAGGTCACTGTAACCATGTTTCTGTGATTTTCTGTAGTGAGATGTTCCCGGATATTTAAGCTGGATGTTTTAACAGTAGTGTGCCATCATATGCATATCCCATTGTCCACAGGAGCATTGTTCCATCGCTCATCCTGTTCATCACTAACCTCACCAAGACAATCTGGAATTCGATACAAAATGACTGCAGGTCCTACAATCTGACGCTCATGTCACAACCAAGTGTTCCTGAACAGACGTGAGTATATCCTTCACAAGTTCACTGTAGTTTGCGGTCTTATAGCTCCCAAGGAAATTCTTTACAACCATGCAAAGCGATGACCGCGCATGTGCTCAAAGTTGGCTACTAAATCTTTGAAATGACAGTCTTTCATGAGTTCCTGGATTTGGGGTCGAACGAATATACCTGCTTTTAGCTCCTCCACACTCATCGCAGGAAATTTTCTACATTTGTAGCCGAAACAGGTTCCATTTCGATTTTAATGCCCTTTACAGACCCACGCCCCTTCACCACTGGAACAATTGTTCGTACATCAAGTACGGTGGGCTCTGCATGGGTCTGCATTGCTACTTGGGACCTTCTCCTGAAAGCTGGCAGTCAAGAAAGGATGCTACCAAGTGATCCGCAGTACTGGCAGTGTCTATCATCTACCCAAAGGCTATATTACACATACAAGCAGGTGGTAGAACATGGGAACACACAAACAGGGCGACAATAAACCTTTAAAGGGAAATACACATGATTTTACCTCAAGGAGGAACACGAGGGTTATGCCCTTAGAGATTCCGATTGTTCAAAGAAAGGAGGCAGAATAGTGCGGTACGTTTTGTGACCTGTTGCCTGTTTAGTGAAAGAAATAAAATTTTACAAATGACAGAAAATGTCAAGCTCAAGACTAATGCATATTAATGCAATATATGTAGTCTAGGGCTTTATTTTCATTAGTCCTGAATTCTCATTTTACAGATACATGATACAGAGAGAACAGTTTACAAGAGATTCTCAAAGTAAACTATAAAAAAGAATAGAAAAGAAAAAGCAGACTAATATTACCCGGCATAAAAGATTTTATATATAGTTGTAAAAATGCCTTTCGTGAGTGGCTGGAAGACATGAAGACACTCTGTACTGCTGAAACAAAATGGGATATAATAGATTCAATTCAGAGGTGCTTTTTGTTGGTTAATTTTTAGTATGTGGAGTATAATATGTTTCTCAGTTCCTCTTGTTATTATGCGATTTAACTTTTCTGTAGTTTCTTTTGTTGGATGTAACAAATGTACTTGAAGAAGAATGCAGTTTTTTCTTCTGTAGGGCCCATTTAGATGGGCGTATTTTCGATGTGTATGCTGTTCGCGTTCTACAGACATTATAGCCTATGAGGCTATGTACCTGAGTGATTTTTCACATGGACTGCTGGTCCTATTACAATAATAGAAAATGCAATGTGTGCCGTTTGATGTGTATTGCACAAACATGAAATTTGCCACGACCATTCTTTATGTCCTAATAGGAAAAGTAAAGGGATTGCAACTTCAATATTCAATTCTAAGCATGAAAAACTGTGAAAATCATCAGCAATACATGAGATAATTCTTTTCTCAGAAACCATAAAGCCTAGGAAAATGATTTGTAAACTGAGGAGAATCTACCTCACCTCTTTGTGCATATACTGAAAAGAATCTTCCTCACCTCTATGTGTATATACTGAGGAGAATCTACCTCACCTCTGTGTGCATATACCGAGGAGAATCTACCTCACCTCTGTGTGCATATACCGAAAAGAATCTACCTCACCTCTATGTGTATATACTGAGGAGAATCTACCTCACCTCTGTGTGCATATACCGAAAAGAATCTTCATCACCTCTATGTGTATATACTGAGGAGATTCTACCTCACCTCTATGTGTATGTACTGAGGAGATTCTACCTCATCTCTATGTGTATATACTGAGGAGAATCTACCTCACCTCTATGTGTATATACCGTGGAGAATCTACCCCACCTCTCTGTGTATATACTGAGGAGAATCTACCTCACCTCTATGTGTATATACTGGGGAGAATCTACCTCACCTCTATTTGTATATACCGAGAAGAATCTACCTCAGCTCTATGTGTATATACTGAGGAGAATATAACTGACTTCTGTGTGCATATACTGAATAGAATAAAACTGACCTCTGTGTATATACTGAGGAGAATATACCGAAAGGCTGTAAAGTACATAAAGAAGCGGGCATGGACTGCAGGGATGGAGGATGCTTTTAAGGCTAAGTAGGGGTTGTGACATTATATCCTATGAGGCAATGTACCTTAGCAATTTTTCACATGGACTAGTGGTTCTATTCCAATAATTGAAAATGCAATGTGCGCTGTCTGATGTGTATTGCACTAAAGTTTCTAGGATACAATATGCATAAACCCATCTGAATAAGTCCTAATAGGAATCTATCATGAAACTTATGCTGCCATATCTAGAAGCAGCATAGACTAATGACAAACACTAATTCCATTGGCTCACTTACATTATTCAGTTTAGTAGATTTCTTAAAATCTGCCTGACGTCCTTTTATAAATTTGTGGGTGGCTAACACTGCCCTCCTGACACTGATTGGCAGCCTTTTCCCTACACTGTGCATAGGGAGAAACTTGCCAATCATTGGTGGTGAGCTGCACCTCATCAATTCCATGGACTACATCCTCAGCGCACTCTGGGAGATTACAGCTCATTTAAAGAAATCTACTGCAACAAATAAAGTAAATGAGCCATAGATAGAATCAGTGTCTGTCACTAGAATATGTTGCCCAGATGGGGCAGTATTAACCTGATCACAGGTTGTGGCTTATTGATTGAAATATTTAAAGAGTACTTGCACTTTCACTTTGCAGCGCTCTTGCTCCGTTGGTCCTTTTTCAATCCTTTCAGCATTCTGAAGATGGACCTATATAGCCCCATATAGCGCTTATATAGCTATATTCAGTTGGCAACAGGAGCTGAAAATTGCTGACGGAGCAGGAGTGCTGTGAAGTGAAAGTGCCGGTACTCTTTAACAAAAGATAGTTGAGATTATGTATGAATATTGCTCTGTATATGAAACATTTGTAGCTTTTATTAATGTGACAGGGTTCCATTGCTTGAGGTGGCTAGGATATGGTACCATAGTGTTCTGTGCTATCTGGAAAAAAAAAACTGACAGTGTCATTATAAGTCGTTGGGGAGAAAAAAATGGATCCTGACCAGTCATTATGAATATATCAAGCGACTCATAATGGGTCATGGTGAATCCATCATATTAGTTATGTAGATATAAAAACCATAATGCCAGTGTGAGCAGAGCCTTATCATGGATCCATAAGAGCCTACTGTTTAATTATTTTGTTTTAACTAATAATAATAATCTTTGTTTATATAGTGCCAACATATTCTGCAGCACTTACAAAACAGGGGAGAACAGATACAAAAAACAAAGATACACACTACAAGTAATGGGGTGATACAGAAGATAAAGGGTCTGGAAATGTACAAGGTATGACGAGGTGGAGAGTGAGGGGTGCTATACACACAAACAATGGTCAAACTTGAGCCATGTGGTGGCTGAATCGGTATGACTGCAGGGGCGGTTGATTGCGGCTAGCAGGGACTGTAAAGCCATGTTCAGATCTGTGTTCCTCCAGCGTTCAGTGGGCACAAAATCTCAGACAGAATAGCACAGCATACTGTGATCTTCCATCTGGGAAAGTGCCAGGTAGCATGCTGGAAACTCATATGACTCCATTGAGCACCATCTGGGTTCTTGCATTTGCCAGATCCAAAGCTTCTGGTATTTTTGTTGTTCGGCTCCTGGAATACAACTAAACAATGTAAATAATAAATGCTGATGTGAAAGGGGCCACACTAGTGAATAAGACATATAATCATGCATTGGTATTGTAAAGGAGACCTGGCCACGATGGCTGATACTGTCAGAGCTGATACTGGCATGGATCTCACACAACTGAAAGAAGCAGTGCAAAACTGAAGAACATGGAGGGATCCACCAACAATCGTACATCGAAAAATATGAAGTCAATACACCTTTAGGTCTGTTTCAGATGAGAGAATTGTAACACATCCATAATATGAATGTGTTACAGATGACATTTCAACTGTATGTCATCAGTATTTCATCAGTATGCCATCTGCATTTGCCCAATAGAAAATAATACCCAAACAGAGGCAAAACCCCCCAAAATAGGTCATGCTGCATTTTTAAAAAAACGTCTGTGAAAACTTTAGCGATGTGAATTGATACATAGATTTATAGTAGCTCCTTATTACTGTCCTCAAAACATTGACAAAATACTCAGCTCTATTGCAGACCGATATTACACTTATATGCCTGCAATATTCCCTATGATAGCGATGTGTTTTGTGAGAAAAACGCATCACATTGCTGCACATGTGATTTTCACCCATGTGAAAATCGCATGCTGTTTCAATAAAAAAAAAAAATTGCATTGCACTTGCATGAAAATCTCATTTGCACTTGAGTGCAATATGAAATTTTATTTTACTCCCATAGGAAATAATAGGGGATATTGCCCAAAACTAGGACATCTTGTGATTTTTCGATCTCACAGTATCGCTGCGAAAGACAAATCGCTATGCACAAAACTCTCACGTGAAAATGGTCTGTGTGAATACACACTTTCACAGATACTTTGTATCTTCTTTCTAGATGCTTCCATCCAAGTCACAGCTTTTTATTGCATACCAATAAAGTCATTTCAGTAAATATATTTTAGTAGATTGTTTTTCATCCTGGAGGACACTGTAACCCACGTGTCAAACTCAAGGCCCGTAGACTGAACTGACTCACCATGTCACTCTATGTGACCCCCGAAGTCTGGATGAAGAAGGACTGGCTCTCCACTTTCCCTGGAGATCACCGTTAGTGCTTGGCAGAGGTGGCAGTGCCAACACAGGGAACAGATACAACAGATACAAGGTAGGAAACTCAATACTAAAGGGGTGGAAGGGGAGAAACCCCATCATAGTGCACAGAGTTTCTAAGTCATGTTAAGGAATAAGTACATTTGGTGCTCATTCACATGGACATATGCAGTTTTTGTTTGTGAAATATTCAGTGTGGACATTCTTGTGTTTTTTGCCATGCGTATTCACTGCTGCTTTCGTGTGCACAAAACAAAAAATCAAGAGGGTCTTAGATTTCTCCCGCCTTTATATGTAAATACACAGCGAATGTATCACTTGTATTCGCTACATATTTACATGATCCCATCGACTTTAATTGGCAATTTAAGTCTGTAAGGCTGCCTGTCCACGGGCGTTGCGGCATGTTCTCCAAGCTACACCTACAGCTAAGGCTTACTTCACACGAGCATATGCGCAACTATGCTCACTGCTATATCACGTATTTGCACATGAACAAGGTAAAAATCTTTTTTTTTTACCTTTCAAATTCTGCGCTATTCCGCGCAAGTTTGAAGAAAAAAAAGCCGGAAGATAGGTCCTTCTCTATATTTCTTGCATGTGTAGTGGCCTGAAAGGCCCTACAAGGTAGTCAAAATGGTTACTAAGTCTTGGAGACCTTGCTATGGGCCCCTAAGGGGACATAGGAGGCATCCTGTCGGGAAAGAGCTTTGTTTTTTGGAGATAATAGGTTAAAAAAGCTAGTCTGTCTAGCAACCGCTCAGTTCTAATTTGCTGAGGGCATATAATTTTCTAATCGGTGGAGTGGGAGGAGTCGAGTAAAACCTGGGAAAAAGCTAGGGTGTGGTAGAGGAAGTGAGTCAGCAGAGCGGGAGAGTAGCGTCGGAAGTCAGAGAGAGCAGGTGTGGGCGAGGAGCTTGCTCAGAAGGAGCAGTGCAGAGGGAGAGGAACCGACAGTGCCTAACAGGAGTGCGGAGTCTATTTCATCCCTGCTGGTAGAAACCAGATACAGGGCAGACGAAAATGGCCAGTCTAACTGTAAGTCTAAGCGGTCCCTATGCAGCTGTCAGTGTGCCCTTCTGCAATCCTAAGCTAATTCCTCCGATTCACCGCAGATAGCTCTCACAGGCAGTCAGAACTTAATTCAGTCTGGCGGCTTCAGCTTACGAGAGAGAGAAAGAGTTCAGAAATCACCGTATGTTCTTTTCTGTCTTGGAACCAAGTTAAAGTTTCCACTACTTGCCAAATCTGCTAATTGACCTTTATTCTGTGAAATTGCAAGAGTCAGTGAAAACTGCGTGCCTTCGGTTTTACTGCAAACAGCGTTGATTTGCTTCTTTATTTTAAACTCGCATTACATAAAAAGACACTGGCGTCACATGGAAATTATGACATTGCTTTCACGAACCACTTTTATGTAATCCACTTATTGCGCGAGCCCCGTTCTTTGCATAGTAGCCACCACCGTGACTAGGACTGGGTTAGAAACAGCTTCTCGAGTTATTTCTACAAACTCCAGCTTGCTGCACACGTAGTATTAACTACATGCGAGAAAGATAGGGTAAGTCCTTTCTTTTCTCAGGCGTAGTATTAATGCCCGAATATCCCGATAGTGGAAATGAAACCATTGAAATCAATTGTTTCATTTCATCTGTGAAAATCAGGACAGCATAACAAGACAAAATCACACCCCTCTGTATAAGCACTTAGCTGCATATTTCTACCAAGTGTTTTACCACGGGTTTGCATTCAGATTTAACCCTGTTAATAGCCAAAACCCGTGTATGAAATTTCCAGTGTGATTTTGCACAGATCGAAAATTGCTTTGGAAATTTTGAACACAGATTTTGCTTATTGACAGGGCTAAATGCGTGTGTTACTCTGCGGCAGAAATATGCACCTTAGCCACAGATTTGTGCTGCAGTACTAGAAGCAAAATCTTAGCAAAAAAAAAAAGTCAAATTCCGCTGTGTGAACTTGCCTAAAATGAAGCCTGGAATGTCCCAATAAAAGGGGGACTCCAAAATCAACAAGCTGCTTTTTCTTTTCTGAGGCCTGTGTTTGAGTCATGCTGCCCACTAGAGCCACATGTGGGATCTTTCTGAAAGCTGTACATTCAGAGTACATGCACATGGACAATATTTCTGTCTGATTTTCGTACAAAAATAGCACCCATTTATTTTAATGGATGTTTGTACATGTTTTTTTTTTTTACTCAGACAGAAAGTGGTTTTGAATACTTTGAGAGGAGCAGTTTTTACAATGGGGTGATTTATAGGGGATTTCTAATATACAGCCCCATCAAACCTGCTTTACAACTGAGCCGGTCCCTGGAAAAAAATTGATTTGATAAATTGCTGTTATACTTATAAGCCTCATAATATCTGGAAAAGATAAAAAGGAAAGGAAAAAATTATTATGACATAATGTGGACAAATGCTAAATGTTATTTATTAACTATTTTGTTTTGTATGACTATATGTATTGCAACATACCAACAAAAATTTACCAGGGATATAAAGTAAAATGTGTCCGTGAAAAAAACAATCTCAGAATAAGTAATAGTATTCCAAAGTTATTACCACATAAAGTGAAATATGTCAGATTTGAAAAATTTGGCTTGGTCGCATTGGCTAAAACTGGCTGGGGGAGGTGTGCAAGTGGTTAAGCTCTGATCTAGTTCAAACAAATGATTCCTCATCCAGAATATTCATTATTGAATGTCTGTGCAAATTTATCCTGGACTGTAGCTCCAGTGTTTCTCTAATGCATATTCCTTCCGGACATCTTCTACGCTATATCATGTACAGCACATTGGAGGGCTGACAGGAGAAAGCCTTAGTAATGTTATACTCCAGTTTTGTGTTGGGTGTGTGGATTGTGTCTATTGGTAGGATGTTGGTACATGTTTTGCATTTTCTGCTGTTATAAGTGAAAGTGCCTACTGCAGATTTTTTCAGTGCAAATCCAAAGAAAAATCTGCAACATTTCTGTCTTGCGTGAATTGATGCTAATACAAATCCACACCAAATATCCACACTTTAGATTGTAACTAGAGATGAGCGAGCACCAAAATGCTCGGGTGCTCGTTGCTCGAGTTGAACTTTCCGCGATGCTCGAGGGTTCGTTTCGAGTAACGAACCCCATTGAAGTCAATGGGCGACCCGAGCATTTTTGTATGGAACCTATGCTCCGCTAAAGTTTTCATTTGTGAAAATCTGGGAAATTCAAGAAAGTGATGGGAACGACACAGAAACGGATAGGGCAGGCGAGGGGCTACATGTTGGGCTGCATCTCAAGTTCCCAGGTCCCACTATTAAGCCACAATAGCGGCAAGAGTGCCCCCCCCCCCCCAACAATTTTTACTTCTAAAAAACCCTCATTAGCAAGGCATACCTTAGCTAAGCACCACACTACCTCCAACAAAGCACAATCACTGCCTGCATGACACTCCGCTGCCTCTTCTCTTGGGTAACATGCTGCCCAACTGCCCATTTCAGTAATAGTAGCAGTCAAGACAGGCCCCAGTAACAATTCTGAAGCAGCAGTATAGGGGGAGCACAGTATTAGTTCCATTTCAGTAGTAGTAGCAGTCAAGACAGGCCACAGTAACATTCCCGTTGCAGCAGTTTAGGGAGGTAACAGTTTCTTTCACATTTCAGTAGTTGCAGTATGGACAAGGCCCCAGTTACATTTATGTAGCAAAAGTGTAGGCCAACCCCACACACCTTGCTGTACCATGAGTGCAGGCGAAGCCCTTAAAAATTACTAGGATTACACTGTATGCGAGGGCCCAAAAAAATTGGTGTACCAACAGTACTAATGTACCTCAGAAAAATTGCCCATGCCCAACCAAGAGGGCAGAAGAAACCCATTAATCGCTTTGGTTACTGTGGCTTAAAGGGGTTGTCTCGCGGCAGCAAGTGGGGTTATACACTTCTGTATGGCCATACTAATGCACTTTGTAATATACATCGTGCATTAAATATGAGCCATACAGAAGTTATTCACTTACCTGCTCCGATGCTAGCTTCCCCGTCTCCATGGATCCGTCTAATTCTGATGTCTTCTTGCTTTTTTAGACGCGCTTGCGCTGTGCGGTCTTCTTCCTGGTGAATGGGGCCGCTCGTGCCGGAGAGCTGGTCCTCGTAGCACCGCCCCGTCACGTGTGCCGATTCCAGCCAATCAGGAGGCTGGAATCGGCAATGGACCGCACAGAGCCCACGGTGCACCATGGGAGAAGACCCGCGGTGCATCGTGGGTGAAGATCCCGACGGCCATCTTGGTGAAGGAAGAAGAAGGAAGAAGGAAGACGTCGCAGAGCGGGGATTCGGGTAAGTACTAAAAAATTTTTTTTTTAACACATCCTTTGGGGTTGTCCTGCGCCGAACGGGGGGCCTATGGAAAAAAAAAAACCACGTTTCGGCGCGAGACAACCCCTTTACTTTGTAACTAGGCCTGGAGGCAGCCCAGTTAAAATAAAAATTGGTTCAGGTGAAACTTTTAACGCTATAATGAGCATTGAAACATATAAACATTGTTTACAAAAGTAATATGACTGAGCCTTGTGGGCCTAAGAAAAATTGCCCGTTCGGCGTGATTACGTGAGGTTTCAGGAGGAGGAGCAGGAAGAGGAAGATGAATATAATAGACAGACTGATGAAGCTAAAAGGTCCCCATTTTTGATGGTGATAGAGAACGATGCTTCCATCCGCGGGTGCAGCCTACGTATTGTTTAGGTACCGCTGCTGTCCGCTGATGGAGAAGAGAAGTCTGGGGAAATCCAGGCTTTGTTTATCTTGATGAGTGTAAGCCTGTCGGCACTGTCGGTTGACAGGCGGGTACGCTTATCCGTGATGATTCCCCCAGCCGCACTAAACACCCTCTCTGACAAGACGCTAGCCGCACGGCAAGCAAGCACCTCCAGGGCATACAGCGCGAGTTCAGGCCACGTGTCCAGCTTCGACACCCAGTAGTTGTAGGGGCAGAGGCATCACGGAGGACAGTCGTGCGATCGGCTACGTACTCCCTCACCATCCTTTTACAGTGCTCCCGCCGACTCAGCCTTGACTGGGGAGCGGTGACACAGTCTTGCTGGGGAGCGATAAAGCTGGCAAAGGCCTTGGAGAGTGTTTCCCTGCCTGCGCTGTACATGCTGCCTGATATCCGCGCCTCCCCTGCTACCTGGCCCTCGGAACTGCGCCTTCTGCCACTAGCGCTGTCGGATGGGAATTTTACCATCAGTTTGTCCACAAGGGGCCTGTGGTATAGCATCACTCTCGAACCCCTTTCCTCTTCGGGTATGAGAGTGGAAAGGTTCTCCTTATACTGTGGGTCGAGCAGTGTGTACACCCAGTAATCCGTAGTGGCCAGAATGCGTCTAACGCGAGGGTCACAAGAAAGGCATCCTAACATGAAGTCAGCCATGTGTGCCAGGGTACCTGTACGCAACACATGGTTGTCCTCACTAAGAAGATCACTTTCAGGATCCTCCTCCTCCTCCTCAGGCCATACACGCTAAAAGGATGACAGGCAAGCAGCATGGGTACCCTCAGCAGTGGGCCCGGCTATCTCTTCCCCCTGCTCCTCCTCAGGCTCCTCCCCTCCACCTCCTCTTCCTCCTCCTCAAAACACGCTGTGATATAGACATGAGAGTGCTCTGACTATCCAGCGACATACTGTCTTCCCCCGCCTCCGTTTCCGAGCGCAAAGCATCTGCCTTTATGCTTTGCAGGGAACTTCTCAAGAGGCATAGCAGAGGAATGGTGACGCTAATGATTGCAGCATCACCGCTCACCATCTGGGTAGACTCCTCAAAGTTTCCAAGGACCTGGCAGATGTCTGCCAACCAGGCCCACTCTTCTGTAGAGAATTGAGGAGGCTGACTCCCACTACGCCGCCCATGTTGGAGTTGGTATTCCACTATAGCTCTACGCTGCTCATAGAGCCTGGCCAACATGTGGAGTGTAGAGTTCCACCGTGTGGGCATGTCGCACAGCAGTCGGTGCACTGGCAGATTAAACCGATGTTGCAGGGTGCGCAGGGTGGCAGCGTCCGTGTTGGACTTGCGGAAATGTGCGCTGAGCCGGCGCACCTTTCCGAGTAGGTCTGACAAGTGTGGGTAGCTTTTCAGAAACCGCTGAACCACCAAATTAAAGATGTGGGCCAGGCATGGCACGTGCGTGAGGCTGCCGAGCTGCAGAGCTGCCACCAGGTTACGGCCGTTGTCACACACCATGCCCGGTTGGAGGCTCAGTGGCGAAAGCCAGCGGTCGGTCTGCTCTGTCAGACCCTGCAGCAGTTCGTGGGCCGTGTGTCTCTTCTCTCCTAAGCTGAGTAGTTTCAGCACGGCCTGCTGACGCTTGCCCACCGCTGTGCTGCCACGCCGCGCGACACCGACTGCTGGCGACGTGCTGCTGCTGACACATCTTGATTGCGAGACAGAGGTTGCGTAGGAGGAGGAGGAGGGTGGTTTAGTGGAGGAAGCATACACCGCCGCAGATACCAGCACCGAGCTGGGGCCCGCAATTCTGGGGGTGGGTAGGACGTGAGCAGTCCCAGGCTCTGACTCGGTCCCAGCCTCCACTAAATTCACCCAATGTGCCGTCAGGGAGATATAGTGGCCCTTCCCGCCTGTGCTTGTCCACGTGTCCGTTGTTAAAGGGGTTGTCTCGCGGCAAACATCAAAATTTTACATTAGCCCATTCCCCCTGTCACCCCCCTGACATAAAATAGCATTTTAAAGCGGTTTTTAAACCGCTTGCTACTCACCGATGTGATGAAAGATGTGATAAAATTCTTCTCCCAAAATGGCCGCTGGTCCTTTCCCAGGGATGCACTGCGGTTTTCTCCCATGGTGCACCATGGGCTCTGTGCGTTCCATTGCCGATTCCAGCCTCCTGATTGGCTGGAATCGGCACACGTAATGGGGCGGAGCTACACGATGACGCGTAGAAGGGGGCGGAGCCAGAACGCCACTCGTGCCCGGACCGACCAGAAGCAGAAGACCGCACAGCGCAACGCGTCTAAAAATGCCAGAAGACATCAGAATTAGACGGAGCCATGGAGACGGGGACGCCAGCAACGGAGCAGGTAAGTGAATAACTTCTGTATGGCTCATATTTAATGCACGATGTATATTACAAAGTGCATTAATATGGCCATACAGAAGTGTATAACCCCACTTGCTTTCGTGAGACAACCCCTTTAAGTGGACCTTGCCAGTAACCGCGTTGGTGAGGGCGCGTACAATGTTGCGGGAGACGTGGTCGTGCAGGGCTGGGACGGCTCATCGGGAAAAGTAGTGGCGACTGGGAACCGAGTAGCGCAGGGCCGCCACCGCCATCAAGTTTTTGAAAGCCTCCGTTTCCACAACCCTATACGGCAGCATCTCCAGGCTGATCAATTTGGCTATGTGCACGTTTAACGCTTGAGCGTGCAGGTGCGTGGTGGCGTACTTGCGCTTGCGCTTAAACAGTTGCACTAGCGACGGCTGGACGCTGCGCTGAGAGACATTGCTGGATGGGGCCGAGGACAGCGGAGGTGAGGGTGTGGGTGCAGGCCGGGAGACGGTCGTGCCTGTGTCCTGAGAGGGAGGTTGGATCTCAGTGGCAGGTTGGGGCACAGGGGGAGAGGCAGTGGTGCAAACCGGAGGTGGTGAATGGCCTTCGTCCCACCTTGTGGGGTGCTTGACCATCATATGCCTGCGCATGCTGGTGGTGGTGGCTCCTCGGCTGATCTTGGCGCGACAAACCTTGCACACCACAGTTCGTCGGTCATCTGCATTCTCAGTGAAAAACTGCCACACCTTTGAGCACCTCGGCCTCTGCAGGGTGGCATGACGCGAGGGGGCGCTTTGGGAAACAGTTGGTGGATTATTTGGTCTGGCCCTGCCTCTACCCCTGGCGACCGCACTGCCTCTTCCAACCTGCCCTGCTGCTGCACTTGCCTCCCCCTCTGAAGACCTGTCCTCAGTAGGCTTAGCAAACCAGGTGGGGTCAGTCACCTCATCGTCCAACTGCTCTTCCTCCGAATCCTCTGTGCGCTCCTCCCTCAGACTTACTGCCCTTACTACTACCTCACTGATAGACAACTGTGTCTCATCGTCATCGTCCTCCTCACCCACTGAAAGCTCTTGAGACAGTTGCCGGAAGTCCCCAGTCTCCTCACCCGGATCCCGGGAACTTTCCAAAGGTTGGGCATCGGTCATGAGAAACTCCTCAGGTGATAGAGGATCCATTTTTCGCACTCAAGGCTGGGACCCAAGAACAGTTCCTGGGAGCCTGCCTGCTCTTCTGAATGTGTCATTTGCTGGGAGGGAGGAGGCTGGGAGAAGGGAGGAGCAGCAGCGAGAGGATTCAGGGATGCAGCAGTGGACGGCGTAGAAGACTGGGTGGTGACGGTGGATAGTTTGCTGGATGCACTTTCTGCCATCCATGACAGGACCTGCTCACACTGCTCAGTTTCTAATAAAGTTCTACCACGTGGACCCATTAATTGTGAGATGAATCTGGGGACCCCAGAAACTTGCCTCTCTCCTAATCCCGCAGCAGTTGGCTGTGATAAACCTGGACCAGGAGCTCGGTCTATGCCCACACCCTGACTTGGGCCTCCGCGTCCTCGCCTGCGTCCACGTCCACGTCCTCTAGGCCTACCCCTACCCCTCAGCATGGTGTATTACGAGTAGAGCAGAAACAAAACGCTGTAATTAAATGTGCCGCTTATTGGCCTGTGGTTGGAGGCTGACTTCACTTACGGAACGCACAGCAGAGCCAGGAAACAATTATGCGCAAGCCTGTAGTCATACCTAGGTGCATATGACTGAGCTACTGGAATTCACAGGACAGAACCAGTCAAGTGGCCAAAGGCCAGTGGTAGGCCTTAAAGGGGTTGTCCCGCGCCGAAACGGGTTTTTTTTTTTTTCAACCCCCCCCCCGTTCGGCGCGAGACAACCCCGATGCAGGGACGTACAGACAGCTTACCGGAGCGCTTACCTTGATCCCCGCGCTCCGGTGACTTCTATACTTACCTGTGAAGATGGCCGCCGGGAACCTCTTGCTTCGTGGACCGCAGCTCTTCTGTGCGGTCCACTGCCGATTCCAGCCTCCTGATTGGCTGGAATCGGCACGTGACGGGGCGGAGCTACACGGAGCCGCTCTCTGTCACGAGCGGCTCCATAGAAGAACACAGAAGACCCGGACTGCGCAAGCGCGGCTAATTTGGCCATCGGAGGCCAAAAATTAGTCGGCTCCATGGAGACGAGGACGCTAACAACGGAGCAGGTAAGTAAAAAACTTTTTATAACTTCTGTATGGCTCATAATTAATGCACAATGTATATTACAAAGTGCATTATTATGGCCATACAGAAGTGTATAGACCCACTTGCTGCCTCGGGACAACCCCTTTAAGTATTTTGCTTCAATTTTTTAAAATGGTGAGGAGAAAAACCAGACAGTCACCGTATGCAGCGTATATATGTATACTCTTTCCCTCTGGCGGGATGACGGCGGTCATGTAACGGACATAGCAGAGCCAGGAAACAATTATGCGCAAGCCTGTAGTCAGACCTAGGTGCGTATGACTGAGCTACTGGAATTCACAGCGAAGAACCAGTCAAGTGGCCAAAGGCCAGTGGTAGGTCTTGAGTATTTTGCTTCAATTTTTTTAAATGGTGAGGTGAAAAACCAGACAGACACCGTATGCAGCGTATATATGTATACTCTTTCCCTCTGGCGGGATGACGGCGATCATGTAACGGACACAGCAGAGCCAGGAAACAATTATGCACAAGCCTGTAGTGAGACTTTGGTGCGTATGACTGAGCTACTGGAATTCACAGCGAAGAACCAGTCAAGTGGCCAAAGGCCAGTGGTAGGCCTTAAGTATTTTGCTTCAAGTTTTTTAAAATGGTAAGGTGAAAAACCAGACAGACACCGTATGCAGTGTATATGTGTATACTCTTTCCCTCTGGCGGGATGACGGCGATCATGTAACGCACACAGCAGAGCCAGGAAACAATTATATGCAATCCTGCTG